>NC_137721.1:0-549920 GCF_964034855.1 Anser brachyrhynchus | reverse complement strand
CCCTGATTAATTTCTCCTCCCCCAATTAATTTCTCCCCCCCGATTAATTAATGGGTCCCCCTCGACCCCTCTTTGGGGACACAGCACCCGCAGCCGCCCCCCAGGACCCTCGGCGCCCCCCCCAGTGTCCCGGGTGCTTCACCGGGGGGGGGGGGAGGGGGGGGGGGGGCGGCGGGGGGTCCCACAAGGGGCTTTCTCTTGGTGGGAGAACGCGCGTGACGGCGACGGCTCTGCCCCCTAATTAACCTGCGGTTAACGAGGCTCTCGGCACGCAGGTCCCACTCCTTTCCCACCCGGCGGCTCCCCGGGGAGGGCGTACGGGGGGGGGGGGGACGGGGACGGAGGCAGATCCCCAGTAAGGCCCCGCGCCCCAGTTTAAAGCCCTAACTGGGAGGGCAAGCGCCGAGCCCCGCGCCCCGACTCACCTGCGCGGCGGCGCCGAGGGTTCGCCGGGCAGCGGTCGAGGCCCGGTGGCGGGCAGGGGGCCGGGGGGGCTGGGGGGGTCCCGGCCCAGGAGACACCGGGTGGGGACACACCAGGGGACACCGGGGATCGTCCTGGAAGGGGGGGGGGGGGAAGCCCCAGGGGTGACACGGGTCGGGGGGGGGGGGGGGAGGGCGGTGGGGA
Source organism: Anser brachyrhynchus (assembly GCF_964034855.1). Taxonomy (NCBI): domain Eukaryota; kingdom Metazoa; phylum Chordata; class Aves; order Anseriformes; family Anatidae; genus Anser; species Anser brachyrhynchus. The sequence goes on along the minus strand of NC_137721.1, from coordinate 549,293 downwards.
CCCCCCCCGGTGACCCCCGTCAAGGTGTGACAACGCCCCGGGGGCTGCAAGGAGCAGCGGGGGAGGGGGACGGGGACCCCCCCCCGCGCCCCCTCCTAAGGGCCGGAGGGGACTTTGGGGCTACGGGAACTGCCCCTGAGCGCCAAAAATACCCCCCCCCCCCCGGCCCTGGGGGGCAAAAATAACACCCCCCCCCCCACCCAAACGCTCCCCGTCACGCACAACGTCCCCACACGGGTACTCGTGGGGGCGCAGGGACCCCCCAGTGCTCCCCCAAAGCCCCCCCCCAGCAGTGAGACCCCCCCCGGGGGCAGCAGGACCCCCCCCGCCCCCCCCCCCCCCCCCAGGCAGGTCCCCCGGAGCAGCACCGAACACTCTGGGCGCCCCCAAGAGGCTCAGCACCGCCTGAAGGCAGCGGGGACCCCCCCCCCAACCCCCCCCCAACCCCCCCCCAACCCCCCCCAAAATAAAGCCCCACGACCCCCTGGGAAGGGCACGGAGCCCCCCCCGTGGCCACACGGCCCCCATGGGGGCGGCACAAGCGCCCCCCCCCCCGCCGGACACCGGGACCCCCCCCGGGACACCGGGCCCCCCCCAAAAAAACAGCCCGGGGGCAGCAACGGAGGAAGAGCAGCCCCCCCCCCCGGCGCCCCCCCCCAAAAAGGAACCGGCGACTCCATGGGGACGGCGCAGCCCCCCCCCCGAGAGGCAGCGACACCCGGGACCCCCCCGGATCCCCCAGACACCCCCCGGAACCACCGGGGCCCCCCCAAACGCCCCCCCGGTACCAGCTTGGTCCCCACAGACCCCCCCGGGACCCCCCCAGTACCAGCAGGCCCCCTCCCAGGACCACCGGGGCCCCCCCCAGACCCCCCCGGGAGGAACGGGACCGCCCCCCAAACACCCCCCCGGGACCCCCAAGACCCCCCCCCGGCCCAGCCAGGCCCCCCCCGTGCCCCCCGAGGGCCGATAACGGCACGGCGGGACCTGACCCCCCCCCCGCCCCCCCCAAGGCCCCGGGGCACGGGGGGGAGGCCTCGGGGACCCCCGGTAACGGCGGGGGGGGGGGGTACAGGGGGGGGGCAGGCCGCCGCCACCGGGGCCAGGCCGGGCCCGGGAAGGGAGGAGGGAGGCCCCGGCCCTCCCGGGGGCCCCGCCCCGCCCGGGGGCCCCCGCACCGACCCGACTGCCGCCGCCGCCGCCGCCGCTCAGGCGCTGCCCCCCGCGGCCCCCGGCCCGCAGCGCCATCTTGGAGCGCCGCCTCCGCGGGACGCTTTACGGCGCCGCGCCGCGCTTTACGGCAACGGCCCGCCGCGCGACAGCGGCCCCCGCCCCCCCCCTTCCCCGGCGTCGCCACGGCAACGGCGGCCCCGCCCCCTGCCGGGCCCCTCCGCGTGACGGCGGCGTCCTCACGTGACCCCCCCCGTGTTATCGTAGGGCCGACCCGTGTTATTGTAGGGTCGCCCAATGTTATTGTAGGGTCACCCTTGTCGTGTCCCCCCCCCCCCCCATATTATTGTAGGGTCGCCCCTGTTCTCCCCCCCCCCCCCCCCATGTTATTGTAGGGTCGCCCAACGTTACTGTAGGGTCACCCTTGTCGCCCCCCCCCCCCATGTTATTGTAGGGTCGCCCCTGTCCCTCCCCCCCCTATTATTGCAGGGTTGCCCAATGTTACTGTAGGGTCACTCTCCACCCTTCCCACCTCCCCAGTGTTATCATAGGGTAACCCCTGCCCCCCCCCCATGTTATTGTAGGGTCACCCTTGTCCCTCCACCCCCCCGTGTTATTGTAGGGTCACCCCTGTTCTCCCCCCCCCCATATTATTATAGGGTCGCCCAATGTTATTGTAGGGTCATCCTTGTGTCCACCCCCCCCTCCCCCGTGGTATTGTAGGGTCGCTCAAGGTCCTGCCCCAGTGTTATTGTAGGGTCACTCCTGTTCCCCCCCTGCCACGTTATTGTAGGGTCGCCCCTGTTCCCTCTCCCCTCCATATTACTGTAGGGTCGCTCAATGTTATTACAGGGTCACCCTTATCCCTCCCTCCCTCCTCCATATTATTGTAGGGTCGCCCAATGTTATTGTAGGGTCACCCTTGTCCCGCCCCAGCCCCATGTTATTGTAGGGTCACCCTTGTCCCTCCCTCCCCCCCCCAATGTTAGTGTAGGGTCACCCCTGTCCCTCCCCCACCCCATGTTACTATAGGGCCGCCCAGTGTTATTGTAGGGCCACCCCCCATCCCTGTAGGGTCACCGCCCGCCCCCCCCCCGTGCCTCAGTTTCCCCGGGCGGGAGCTGCCGCGGTTGCCAACACTTTTATTGGGGCCGCCCCGGCCACCTGGTGCTCGGGGGGTGCCCCCACACGGGGGGGGGGTGACACGAGCGTCCCCAGGGCCAGGCGCCCCCCCCCCGCACCCCCACGGGGACGGCCACCCCCATCCCGTCCCCATCCCACGGGGACACCGGGGACACCGCAGGTCCAGCGCCGCGCCGCGTCCCACGAGGCCTCGTCCTCCATCCTCATCCTCGTCAGGGGCGTTAATTACAGGCTAACGAGCGGGGGCTGGCCGGGAGGGGATGTCCCCATAGAGGGGGGATGTCCCCACACGGGGGGGACGTCCCCGTGTCCCCGTGTCCCCCCGTCACATCACCCCGGCACTGCTCGCCGCTGCCCTCGGGCAGGCTCAGCCCCTCCAGGTCCAGGTTGAGGCCGGGGGCTGCGGGGACAAAGGGGGACACGGCCTGGCCCCGCGCCCCCAGGCTGCTCGGTGGGGGGGGGGGGGATGTCCCCGAGTGTCACCGTCCCCGCGGGGACCCCGAACGCGGTGTTGGGGTGAGGGGGGGGGGCACTCACCGCGTCCCCGGCCAGCTCCTTGGGGGGGTGCCCAGCTCCTGCAGCTGGAGGGAGAGGGCTGAGCGTCCTGCAGGCTGTCCCCGTGGCGTCCCCATGGCCCCAGGGTGGCCCCAGGGTGGCCCCAGGGTGGCCCCAGGGTGTCCCCAGGGTGGCCCCACATCCCCCAGGGTGTCCCCACGGTGTCCCCACGTCCCCAGGGGAGCCTCACGTCCCCACGTCCCCAGGGTGTCCCCGTGTCCCCACGCCCCCAGCGTCCCCCACGCCCCCAGGGTGCCTCACGTCCCCATGTCCCCAGGATGCCCCTGTGTCCCCAGGATGCCCCCATGTCCCCACGCCCCTGGCGCGTCCCCACGTCCCCGTGTCCCCAACGCGTCCCCATGTCCCCGTGTCCCCAGCGTGTCCCCACGCCCCCGAGCACGTCCCCACGTCCCCCGTGTCCCCACGTCCCCCAGCGCGTCCCCACGCCCCCGTGCCCCCCAGCGCGTCCCCACGCCCCCGTGCCCACCTGCTGCATGAGCTCCAGCACGGCCTCGAAGCGCTCCCGCCTGGCCCCGGCGCCGTCCTCGGCCCCCTCGGCCTCCAGGTGCCGGCAGATGCGCCCCATGACGCCGTGCTGCGCCCGGTACCGCTCGTACTGCGCCGCTGGCAGCGCCGCCCGGTGCCGCTGCAGCCACTCGGGGTACTGGGGGGGGGGCACAGGGGTAAGGGGGGGGTCGCCGCCCCCCCCAAACCCCCCCGGGGCCCCCCTCACCTTCTCGGTGATCTCCTTGAGCGAGGGGTACAGCACCTCCTTGGAGAGCAGGTGCTGCAGCAGGCTCTGCATGACGGGCAGCACGCCGCCCTCCCCGCCGCCCTCCTCCAGCCCCAGCCCCTCGATCGCCTTCGCCAGCTCCTCGTCCGACGCCGCCGAGCCCTGGCGGGGATGGGGGGGGGGGTCACCGTCACGCCGGGGTACCCCCGGCACCCCCCCCGCCGTCCGCCGTCCCCCCCCCATCCCAGCGGTACCTGCAGGTCGGTGGCGTTTTTGGCCAGCCCGCTGAGCGTCTCCTTCAGGCACGAGGTGAATTCCTGCTGCGACGCCGCGTCGCCGCCTGCGGGGCCGCGAGGGGACGGCTCGGGGGGGGGGGCCCGCACACCCCAAATCCCCCCGAACACCCCCCCGTGCCGGAGCCCTGCAACCCCCAGGACGAAGCCCGGGTCCCCGTGTCCCCATGGTGCCACCCACGGGGCCAACCCCAGGCTCCCCCCCCCTTGCGCCACCGCCGCGCCGGTGCAATCGGGACCACTCGGGGCGCGTGCCGCCCTGTGGAGCAATCCCGATTTAATTAGGGGAGCGTCGTTAAGCCCCCAGCCAGCTGCGCGCCCACGTGGGTGCTGACCCCGAGCACGGGGACACCGAGGGGACGGCGAGGGGACGGCCACCGTCCCCCCCCCCCGCAGCTCCACGTCCCCCGGGGCTCGCGGCGGGGATTTGGGGCCGGCAATCCCCGAGCCGCGGGGCGCACGTTGGGGCCGTGCCGGGAGGTGACGCTGGGGGGGGGCTGGGCCCCCCCCCCCCCGCTCACCCACTCGCCCCGCCGCCTCCGAGAGCTTCTGGAACTGCTCGACCAGGTGCGGCTCCTCCTCGGCCAGCTCCCTCATGGCCTTCTCGAACTCGGCCGTGGCCTGCGAGGCCAGCTCGCCCTCAAACAGCTCCTGGAAGAACTTCTCCTGCGAGGCGAACAGCGACTCCTGGGGGGGGGGGAGAACCGGGAGGGGTTACGGGATTTTTGGGGGGGTCACCCCCCCCCCACTCCTGTCCCGAGGGAGGTGCCCCCCCCCCCCCTCCCCAACCCGTTGCCACCTTGGCGGCGGCGCTGGGGGTCCCCGGGGCGGGGGGCGGCGGCGGCGGGGGGGGGGGCGGCGGGCCTGGCCTTCTCGAAGTCATCGAGGGCGCCTGGGGGGCATGGGGTGAGGGGGTGGGGGGTGAGGGGGTGCCCCCCCCCCCCCCCCGTCCCCAAGCTCCCAAATCCCTCCTCGCACCCCCTGGGGACCCCGCAGGGCGCTCAGCCCCACCGCAGCCCCCGTTGCCAAAAGCCCCCCAGCACCGCTGTAGCCCCGTAACCCCCCTGCCCCCCCTGCCCCCCTGTTGCCCCCTAGGACCCGCTGCACCCCCAACCCCCCCCCCGCACCCCGATAACCCCCTGAGCCCCCCCAGGAGCCCCCCAGCCCCCAAGGAGCCCCACAACGCCCCCAGGCCCCGCTGCACCCCCGTGACCTCCAGCCCCACTGCACCCCCCCGCCTCCCCCAACCCCACTGCACCAGAGCAGCCCCCCCCACCCCACAGCCCCCCCACGACCCCCAGCCCCCCCCAGTACCCACAGCCCCCCCGGTGCCCCCCAACCCCCCCGGTGCCCCCAACCCCCACCCCGGTGCCCCCCAACCCCCCCGGTGCCCCCCAACCCCCCCGGTGCCCCGTTGCCCCCAAGCCCCCTTGGACCCCCGGTGCCCCCCAGCAGCCCCCCAGCCCCCCCCCGCTGCCCCCCAGTCCCCCAATAACCCCCGGCCCCTCCCGGCCCCTCCCGGTGCCCCCCGGTGCCCCCCGGTGCCCCCCAACCCCCCCCGTGCCCCATAACCCCCCCGGTTCCCCGGTGCCCCCCCAGCCCCCCTGGACCCCCGGTGCCCCCCGGTGCCCCCCTGGACCCCCGACGCCCCCCCGGTGCCCCCCCCGGTGCCCCCCGCCCCCCCCGCTCACTCTCCAGCAGCTCCTCCAGCTCCCGGTCCGGGTCCTGCTCCCGGCCCGGCTCCGCCGCCATCTTCCCCCGCTCCGCCTCCGCCGGGAGGCGGGGCCAAGGAGCCCCGCCCCCTGCGTAAGCCCCGCCCCCCCCTGCGTAAGCCCCGCCCCCTGTGTAAGCCCCGCCCCCTGCGTAAGCCCCGCCCCCTGCGTAAGCCCCGCCCCCCTGCGTAAGCCCCGCCCCCTGCGTAAGCCCCGCCCCTTAACCAAACCCCCCAATTAAGCCCCGCCCCCCTGCGTAAGCCCCGCCCCGAAATCAAGCCCCGCCCCCCTGTTAAGCCCCGCCCCCCTCCCCGCCAACGCCCCGGGGCTCGGTGCTGCCGCCTGGCGGCCGCGCTGGGAACTGCAACCGGGGACGGGGGGACCGGGGGGGGACCCGGGGGGGGGGGGGGGAACCAGGGGGTAACCGGGGGGGGGGGAACCGGGTCCGGGACCCTCCCGCAGCGGTGCCGGGAGAGCCCAGCCCGCCTCAGCCGGGTCTCCCCTCGCTGCTCCGCTGGGCTCCGTCGCCCCGCAGTGCTCCCGGGGAGGGACGCGCCGCCCGTGCCCCCGCCGCCCCGTGCTGCGTCCCCTGGGGGGCTCCTGTGGGGCCGTGACTGGTGCTGGGGACCCCGGGGTGCACGGGCGAAGGGGCTGGCGGCAGCCCTGTCCCTGTCCTGTCCTTGTCCCCATCCTCACCACTGTCCCCATCCCCGTCTCCGTCCCCATCCCCATCCTTGTCCCCATCCCTGTCCTTGTCCCCATCCTCACCACCATTCCCATCCCAATCCTCATCCCTGTCTCTGCCCCCATCCCCGTCCCCGTCCCTGTCCCCATTCCCACCCCTGTCCTCGTTCCCATCCCTGTCCTTGTCCCCATCCTCGTCCTTGTCCCCATCCCCGTTCCCTTCCCCACCCACGTCCACATCCCTATCCCCATTCCCATCCCTATCCCCATTCCCATCCCTATCCCCATTCCCATCCCTATCCCCATTCCCATCCCTGTCCCCATTCCCATCCCCATCCCTGCGCCATCCCCGTCCCTGTCCCCGTCCCTGTCCCTGTCCCCAGACGCTGCCACCCGCTCGCAGCCCCGGGCGATGTCACCCAAGGGGGGGGGGGGGGGATTGTCACTTCCTTCCCCTCTTATCTCCAGCAGCATTATGCAAAGGGGGTGTCGCTGCTGGAGCCACCGTCATCGCCTCCGCTGCCGCTGCAAGGGTGCGGGGATGGCGAGGAGCGCGGCGCTGCTGCTCTGCGGTGAGGCCGTGCCCCTCTGTCCCCGTGTCCCCACGTCCCCTCAGCCCCCCCGTGCTGGGGGCAGGGGGCGCCTGTTCCTGGCTGAGCCCCTGGGGAAATGGTGGGGGCAGAACGGGGAGCGGGGGGGCTGTGGGGACGGGGACACGGGGACGGGGGCGTGGGGATGAGGGGACAGGGCCCTGAGGATGGGGACACGGGGATGGGGACACGGGGGTGAGGGGACAGGGATGGGGACGTGGGGACAGGGCCACGTGGATGGGGCCATGTGGACGGGGCCATGGGGACAAACACCACGGGGACGGGGCCATGGGATCAGGGCCATGGGGACAGGCATTGCAGAGGGGGACGTGGGGACTGCCACCGTCGGGACGTGCACCCCGGGGACGAGGTGGCCGTGGGGATGGGGACACGGTGACAAGGACGCTGGGGCTGGGGCCACGGTGGCGAGATGGGCAGGGAGACGTGGGGACGGGGACGTGGGGACGGGACGTGGGGGTAGGACGTGGGGCTAGGATGTGGGGTGGCCGTGGGGACCGTGTGACAGGGCTGGCGGAAGCGCCTCCGTGCCCTGCACAGCTGGGGGTGACTGCGTGGACCCGGCTGCTTTGCATGGGCGGCTGTGATGCAGCTGCGTCCCCTGGGCCCCCCCCGGCCGCCCTGGGAACGGTCCCCACACCCACGGGTGCCCATGGCCGGAACCGGGGGTACAGTGAGGGCTGGGGGACACCGCGGTGACGGCAGCCCCTGTGCCCCCGGCCTCTTCTCCCTCCCAGCCCAATTCCTCAGCCTCGCAGGTGAGTCCTCGAGCCCCCAGTGTCCCCAAGCCCCCGGTGTCCCCGGCACGCTGTCGTCCCCGTGTCCCCCCTGCAGGCGCCCAGCCCCCCCTGCTGACCCTGGACCCCCCCTGGACGCCCCTGTTCGAGGGGCAGATGGTGACGCTGACCTGCGGGACCCCCGACGAGCACGTCCCCACCGTGTGGAGGATCGACGGCAAGAGCAGGAGGAACAGAGCCAGCCGCCTCCAGCACTACCTGTGGAGCACCGGCCGCAGCAGCTTCCAGTGCCAGAGGCCCGGCTCCAAGTTCAGCCTCCCCATCGAGCTGAGCGTCTCCGACGGTGAGGGGCAGGGTGCCTGGCACCCACAGGTGCTTGGCAGGGGGAGGGGGGGGGCTCGGCTTCGCAGCCTTTGTCACCTCTCGTGCAGTCGGAGCAGAGTGGGGGCAGCCCTGTGCACGCTGGGCATGACCCTTGTGCACGTGGGGTGCATCCCCGTGCACACTGGGTGCCTCCCTGTGCACACTGGGTGCCTCCCCATGCACAGTGGGTGCCTCCCTGTGCACAGTGGGTGCATCCCCGTGCACACCAGTGCATCCCCGTGCACACTGGGTGCCTCCACGTGCACACTGGGTGCATCCCCATGCACAGTGGGTGCCTCCACGTGCACACTGGGTGCCTCCCCGTGCACACTGGGTGCCTCCCCATGCACTCTCGGCGCATCCCCCGCACGCGTCGGGTGCACACCCACTCACACCCGTGTGTGCCGGTGCACACCCCTGCCCCCCTGCGCGTCCCGGCGCACACGCGTGCGCCCCGGTGCGACGCCGCTCCCGCCGCTCCCCGCAGACTCGGTGGTGCTGCAGGCGCCGGTGCAGCCGGTGCTGGAGGGGGACGCGCTGGTGCTGCGGTGCCGGGGCTGGCGGGACAGGAGGCTGAGCAGCGCGAGCTTCTTCCACAACGGGGTGCTGCTGCGGGGGGGGGGGGCAGGAGGGCAACCTGCTGCTCGCCCCCGCGCAGCGGCACCACAGCGGCCGCTACCACTGCACGGTACACACGTTCCTGAGGACGGTCGAGTCCAAGCCGAACGAGGTCATCGTGCACGGTGAGCATGGGCAGGGGGCAGCGGGGACGGGGGCACGGCAGCGGGGTCACCGTCCCTGCTCGGCCCCTTCCCCAGAGCTCTTCTCAGTGCCGGAGCTGAGCGTGGATGGTCCCCGGGACCCCCCCGAGGGCAGCGCCCTCACCCTGGCCTGCGTCACCCACTGCAGCCCCCTGCGGCCCCGCGTCGCCCTGCAGCACCTCTTCTACCGGGACGGGGTAGTGGTGGCAGGGCCCCAGGGGTCCCCCCAGCACCTGCTGCGGGCGCTGGCGCTGCCCGACTCGGGCTCCTACGCCTGCGAGGCGCGGGCAGAGGCGGCCAACGTGCAGAAACGCAGCGCCCCGGTCACCATCACCGTGAGAAGTGAGCGGGTGGGAGGGGGGGCAGGGGGGGCGCATCCCTGCCCAGGTCCCCCAGTCCTCCTCCGTGGTCCCCCAGTTCTGTCCCAGGTCCCCCATCTGCTCCCCAGCTCCTAACATCCATCCCGGGTCTCCCCATGCCTCCCTTGGTCCCTCCACCCTTGCCCAGGACCCCCCTCTGTCTTTTCCTAGGGTCCCCCCCTCCCTTCCTGGGTCCCCCCACCCCACCCCAGGACCCCCATCGCACCCCATATCCCCCATCCTTCCCACGCCCCCCATCCCTCCCGGGTCCCCCCCCTCCACCCCCAGGGCCCCATCCATCCCTTCCCAGCTCCCTGTACCCATACCAGGTCCCCCCACCCTTCCCCAGGCCCCCCCACTTTCGGGTCCTCCTCTCCCTCCCTAAGTCCCCACACCCCTTTCGGGTCCCCCCATCCCTCCCCCGGTCCCCAGCCGCCCCCCCCCTGCCCCGGTCCCCATCCCACCCCTTGCCACCTCCCCTCTCCGCAGGGGTGCCCGTGGCGGGGGCGACCCTGGCGGCGCAGCCCCCCGGGGCGCTGGTGGCCGCGGGGGAGAGCCTGGTGCTGAGCTGCGCGGTGGCGGCGGGCACGGGGCCGCTCGTCTTCTCGTGGCACCGGCAGGGCCAGGCCCAGCCGCTGGCCCAGGGGCCCCGCTACGAGCTGCCGGCGGCGCGGCCGGAGGACGGCGGCCGCTACTTCTGCAGGGCCACCGACGGCGTCACCGCGGCCACCAGCCCCCAGCTGCACGTCACCGTCGTGGGTGAGCGCCGTGCCGGGGGGGGACGATCCCCCGGTCACCTCCCCGGTGCTGATCCCGCTCCCGTCCCCTCTCCCAGTGCCCGTGGCCGGCGCCACCGTGAGGGTGGCGGGGACGGAGGTGACGGTGACGGAGGTGGCGGGGACGGAGGGCGAGCGCCTCAACCTGAGCTGCGCGGTGCAGGCGGGCACGGCGCCCGTGGCCTTCGCGTGGCTGCGGGACGGGCAGGAGGTGGGCGAGGGCCCCATCCTGCCCCTGGGGACCCTGGGGCTGGGCCACGCCGGCGCCTACCAGTGCGTGGCCACCAACCAGCTGGGTGCCCGGCGCGCCTTCCAGGTGCTCAGCCCCTCTGTGGCCCTCTCGGTGACGCGGCGGGGACGGGGGCAGTGGCGGGGACAAGGTAAGGGCTGCGTGGATGTGGCCCCAGGGACAACGGGGGGGGTGTGGGGGGGGGCTGCGTCCGTCTGGGGCTGAGCCGCGTTTGTCCCCTCTCTGTCCCCAGCCCTGGCCGGGGGGCTGAGCGCGTCCCTGCTGGTCCTGCTGGCCGCCTCCGCCGTGCTGGGCTGGCACCTCTGGCGCCGGCGTCACCCAGGTGGGGGCTCTGGGGACAGCGGGGGGCTTTGGGGACAGTGGGGGGCTTTGGGGACAGCGGGGGGCTGCGGGGACAGCGGGGCTGCCAGGGAGTGTCCCCGGGGAGCACTCACCGTCCCCTCTCCCCTTGCTTTGCAGCGGCCAAAAAGAGCCAGGAGAGGTGAGCCCTGGGGCCGGGGAGGGGACCTGGCCCCAGCAAGCTGCCCCCCCCCCGTCCCCAGGGTGTCCCCTACCCCCTCGGTGTCCACTTGTCCCCCCCCCCCAGGGACCCCACAGCCCCTCCGGGTCCCTCTGCCCCAGCTGTCCCCAGCACGGACACATCGGAGCCCGAGTACAGCGACGGTGAGTGGCAGCCCTCGGGGACACCGCGGTCCCCACGGTGCCACTGCGGCGGGGCTGGGGGAGGCCGGGGGGGGACACGCACGGCTTTGTCCCCGCAGTGTGTCCCGAGGATGTGGTTTACGCGGCTGTCGTCGTCAGGGAGCAGGGAGGGGGTGAGTACGGGCGAAGGGGACACCTCGTGAGCCGGGGAGGGGACACGTGGGGACGCGGCCGAAAACGAGCCCTCGTTCCTGGCCCGCCCTACGCCGCCCGCATCACCCCCCCCCCGCCACGTCCCCTGTCCCCAAGCTGAGCCTCGGTGGCTTCTCCCGCAGGTGGCCCCGCGTCCCCATCGGGCCCCGCTGCCCCCCAGGAGCCCTTCGTCACCTACGCGGTGCTGCCAGGGCCCCGCGGTGCCACCGGCCCCGGGGGACTGCGGCGGGTCCCCAGCGACAGCTACGAGAACGTCCCCCGCGCGTGACACCCCAAAAACAAACCCTCCCCTGTACAGAACCCCAAATACACAAATTCCCGTTTTCTCCCCCAAAACGCCTGGTCTTTCACCCTACCCCCCCCCCCCGGCCTGGGTGCTGCTCCCCCTGTGCCACCCGCCCGGTGCCACCGTCCCCGTCCCCGCGCCACGGCAGGCATTAAGGTGAGCGCCGGGCCCAGTTTCCACAGGGCGCTGCTTTACTGGGAGGAGTGGGGCAGGAGCGGGGGGGCGCCGTGCGCCCGGGCTGGCTTCACCCCCCCCAGGCCCCCATCACGCCCCCGGCACCGCGGCGGGGCCCGTGCCCAGCTGGAGGCAGTTTGGGGCTGAAAACGGCCATTTCCTGCGCAGAAAAACCTCCAATTCTGCATCGAGCGGTGGCTGGGGGGGGCGGGGGGGGGGGGCCCTGGGGATGGGGGCGAGGGACGGCGGCGGCGCGAGGACGAGGTCAGGATTTGGGCTCGAGCATCTCGTACGTGTCCTGGTTCTCGGTGCTGAGCCCCTGCCGTGGGAGAGGGGGTTACGGGTTTGCCTGCCCCCCCCCCCAAAAAAAACCTGCAGCCCAATAGTGGGGATTTTTCCACCCAAAACGGTGCCCCAGGAGGGGCCCTGGGTAGCTCCTGGGGTGGGCGTGGGGACCCCGGGGACGTGAGGCACCCCGCGAACCACGGCACCCACGGGATGGGGGCACCCCATGGGATTTACCCCCCCCCCCCCAAACACCCAGCACCCACGGGATGGGGGCACCTCATGGGATTTACCCCCCCCCCCCAAACACCCAGCACCCACAGGATGGGGGCACCCCATGGGATTTACCCCCCCCCCCAGCACCCCAGGGATGACTTACGGTGTAGATAGCTTCTTCTTTCTGCTGCAAAAAAAAGAAAGAGAAAGAGAAAGAGCTGCCCTGGGAAGGGGGGGGGCAAGGGGGGGGGGTTCACCCGGCTCCCCGCCCCCGCAGCCCCCTCCCCCTGCGAGCGGCCCTAGAAATGGAGAATTTTCTAGGATTTTTCACTTCCTCCCCCCCCCCCCCCCCCCGGCACCCACCACATCTGGGTGCCCCCCCCGCAGGTTTTTCCCCGTTTCCCTCCCCAGCGTTGCGCAGAACGCGGGCGGTCACCGCTGGTCCCCACCCCCGGAGCCCCCCCTGGCCTCCCAGTGCCCCCCCCCCACCTCGGCTGTCCCCTCGCACCTGGGGGGGGGGTGACAAAGGGACTTTACCTCCTTGGCCGCTTTGGAGGCGCCCTGCGATGCTCTGCGAGCCAGGAACTGCGGGGAGGCAAAGGGGTCAGCCCGAGACGTCCCCCCAAAATAACCTCCGGGGGGTGAAAACCCCGCAGAGCCCCGGGGATCCCGCTGCGGCCGGGTCCAGCCCCAAAAGCGGGGGCTGTGGCCGTGTCCCCCGGTGGTCGCGGCGCTCACCTTGAGGCGGCAGTACAGGACGGTGAGGGCGATGCCGTAGAGGAAGAGGACGGCGTCCAGCACGTAGCACAGCTCCGGCTCCATCGGCGCCTACTGCGGAGCGAGGACAGGGGGTGCGGGGGGGGGGGGCAGCGGGGCCGTGACACCCCGGGCCAGATCCTGCACGTGTCCCGGTCACCCCCAGCTTGGCCGCGCCGCCACCGAGCTCCATCCTTCTCCGCGTGCCCGGGGACCGCAGCGGCGCCCACGTCGCGTCTCCGACGGCTTCGGTGAGCCCCCGGGTGCCCCCCGGGTGGGGGACAGGGCAGAGCTCCCCCCCCCCGTCAGACACCCCGCTGTCCCCAGGGGTGCCACCAGAGCCACCGGGGGTGCCTTCGACGGATCCTGGCTCACCCCAAAGGGCGAGGACAGCGCTGACCGAGCCAGGCCAGCGCCCACGCACCCACCCAGCTGCTCCCCTGTCCCCCGGCCACCCCCAGCAAGTTCCCCGTCCCCTGTCCCCCCCCCAGCCCGGTCCCCATCCCCGTGCCCGGTCCCTACCCGCTGCCGGCACCCGGACGCGCAGGGCTGTGGCCGGCGGCGCTCGTCCTGCCGCGGCCGGCGGGGTCGGCGGGGCCGGGCGTTGCGCTGGAGTCAGCGACCGCAGGGCGAGCGCTTTCCTCCCCAGCAGCTCGCGCCGCCCTCGTGCCCCCCCCCCCCGCCACCGCCGCTTCCCCTCCTCCAGCCCCCGTCCGGCCACGCGGCCCCCCTCCGGCTTGTCACCGAGCTGTCCCCGGGAGTCGCCACCCTCCCCGTGCCCAAATGCCACCCTGGCACGGGGGGAGCTCCGAGAGGCGCCGCCAGCCCCAGCTGGGTGCAAACCCCCGGGCGGCGGGGGCAGAAGGGCCAAAAATAACCTCGAGAAGCGGCCCCCGGGCTGGGGAAGCAGGGAGGATCCTCCCGGAGAGGGTGATGCGCCCGCGGGCCTGACATCGAGGGAAGGGGAAGCTCTCGACCGCAAGCCTCGTGTGGGAAAGGGAAGAGGAGCGGGGTTTCACCCGGTTCTGGCAGCGAAGGGCTGACGCGGGGACAGAGGCGCGGAGCCGGAACCTGTTTTAGCCTTTATTTGACTCAAATCGGGAGGGGCAGCACGGGGGGCGCAGGGGGAGCGCCCGGGGCAGCCCGGGCACGGAGCAGGACACGCAGCAGGGGCCGGGCACGGTGCTGAGCGCCTCACCGGTCCACCTCCCCGAAGACGATGTCCTGCGTGCCTGGAGGGAGGGAACGGGGAGGTGAGGGCAGGACCGAGCCCTGCTCCCCAGCCCCCCCAGGGGCTCGCACGGGTGCAGGAGCCCCCCGGTGCGGACGTACCGATGATGGCCACGACGTCTGCCAGCATGTGGCCCTGCGACATCCTGTCCAGGCCGGCCTGAAGCGGAGAAGAGACGCGCATCAGCCCCGAGCTGCCCCGTGGCGCGACGGGGCCAGCTTCCCTCGAGGGCTGCCCCCCCGGCCCCGCGCCGCCCGCCGTCCTCGTGCCCCCTCCATTCGCTCGATCCCGCGGAGATCGAGCCGGCAGGAAGGCGCCCGCTGCGGTCAGGAGCCGGAGGCACGAGCCTCGAGGCGCGGCCGCCTTCGTCCAACAGCCGCCGGCGGTGCTGGGGCCGCGGCTTCCGGAGGGGGGCCCTGATGGCGGCCCCCCCCCCCGGCCCCCGGCTCAGGCCAGGCCCCCAGCGGCACGGCCCCGGCTCGCAGCTGGAGGAAGTGGTCAGCTATCGGCGGGGAGAGGAAGCGGGGCTGCGGCTCCGAGGCTCAAGCATGAGACGCTGCGGCCCGGGGGGGAAGAAAGCTCCCTGCGGACAGAGCCGGCGCCAGCCGAGCCGCCCGGTGGGGACGGGGACGCGCAGGTGACAGCCAGGTCCCCGCAGATGGCACTTGGCCCCCAGGCGGCCTCGCAGCAGGGCCGCAAGGGGCTGGCGCTGCTCGGAGGGCAGATGCGGCCCCCCCAGGCTCCCCCCCGGCCTCCCCGGTCCCCTACCAGGTGGGCGAAGCCGGGCGCCTTGATCTTGCAGCGGTAGGGCCGGCTGCTGCCGTCCGAGACGAGGTAAACGCCGAACTCGCCCTGCAGGGACACGGGGACAGAGCTGGTGACGCTGCGGGGGGGCTGCGGCTGCCACGTCCAGCCCCAGACAGCACCAAGAGGCCCTGGGACAGGACAGGATGCGTGCGGCGTCCGAGCAGCCGCAAGGTCTGTGCCCTTCGCACGCCGGGTGACAAGAGCAGCGCCACGTCCCCAGAGGCGTCGCGGCGCGGGCTGGGGCCCGCCACCCTCCTCCCACCCCCCCCCCCGACCAAGCTGGGTGCCAGCCCAGGCAGGGCTCAGCCCCCTTAAACAGCACAGGAAGGGCACCTTGGGGGCCTCGACGGCCGTGTAGGTGGCTCCGGGGGGCACCTGGTAGCCCTCGGTGTAGAGCTTGAAGTGATGGATCAGGGACTCCATGGAGGTCTGCGGAGAGAGGCCGCCGTCGGGGCTGGGAACAGGCGGGGGCCGCCCGCGTCCTGCCCACCGGTGACGGGCGCGTGGGAGGATGAGGCCGGGCAGCGTTGGGTCTCCTCGGTGCCAGCCCCTGCCTCCCCCAGGAGCGGATTTTTGGGCTCGGGGGGTCCCCGGTGCGAACTGGGGGGGGCTGGCAGGAGGCCAGGCCTTTACCTTCATCTCCGCCCGCTTGGGAGGGGAGATTTTGGCGTCGTCCACCTTGATCTCCCCCTCGGGCATCTTGTTGAGGCACTGCAGGATGATGCGGAGGGACTGGCGCATCTCCTCCACGCGGCACAGGTACCTGGGGGGGCAGAGGGGGGCGCTCAGCGCGGGTGCTGTGCTGGGAAGGGAGCGGCCGGCCGGGGGCGCGGGGACGTACCGGTCGTAGCAGTCCCCTCGGGAGCCGATGGGGACGTCGAACTCCACCTGGTCGTAGATGTCGTAGGGCTGGGTCTTGCGCAGATCCCAGTGGATCCCCGAGCCCCGCAGCATCACCCCGCTGCGTGGAGAGAAGCGGCTGAGCAGGGGGACCGAAGCGCCACCCCAAGTCCCAGAGCGGACCCCGCTGCGGGAGGAAGGGCTCTGCACCGAGGGGACCTGGAAAGGGGCCACGGGCTCCTCGCCTGCGCGCACCCCGGCCTCCCAGAAGGGTTGGGGGACAGCGGGCAGGTAAAGCCACGCAGGACACAGTGTCACAGCTCCTGCCACGCTGCCCCACCGCTGGCGCCGCTCTGACACCAAGCGGCGGCACCTGGAGCCAGGCAGGGGCCAGCACCGACCCTGAGCAGCCCCACAGCAAGCCCTGAGCAGCCCCCTCACCCCGAGGAGCAGCCCCCCAACCCCGAGGAGCACCCCAGGAGCCGCGGGACCCACCTGAAGCCGTAGTTGAGCGCCTCCTCGGCCGTTATGACCCCGATGTCGACCGTGCGGTTCTTCCAGATGCGGTTGTTGGTCAGCATCTGCGGGCAGCGGGGCCTCAGCCACCCGTCCCCCGGTGCCACAGCGGCGTCCCGCCGCAGCCCCCGTCCCTCCCGCTGCCACCACCCGGGGGACAACCCCACGCTGGCCACCCCCAGGGGACAGCAGGGAGACCCCAGCCCCCCGGGGGGGGGGTGGAAATGGGGCCGGTCCCTCCCTCCCCGGCGTCCCCTGTCCCCGCGTGGCGGCCGAGCCTCACCTCCTCCACCTCATCTACCCGCGTGGAGAAGTTCTTCACGAACTCGTAGATGTCGTCCATCAGCCCCAGGGGCAGGTCCTGGGTGCGAGGAGGGGGGAGATCAGCCCGGGCGGGACCAGGGACCGCCAGGGGTGCCCCCCCAGCCCGGGGGAGGGCTGCAGGGAGCCTTTACCTGGTGAACCCCGCCGGGGCGGATGTAGGCGGCGTGCATCCGCGCCCCCGAGACCCGCTCGTAGAACTCGAACATCTGCAGGGGGGCAGAGCAAGGGGGGGGGCTCTGTCCGCCGGCCTCGGGCCCCTCAAACCGGCCCCGAGGGTGGCTGCAGCTGCCCGGCCTCTTCCCCGTCCCAGCCACGGCCCCACTCCTGTACCTTCTCCCTCTCCTCAAACATCCAGAAGAAGGGCGTCATGGCTCCGATGTCCAGCGCGTGCGTGGTGACCGCCATGATGTGGTTGAGCAGCCGGGTGATCTCCGCGAAGAGGACTGGGGGCGCAGAGGGGTGAGAGGGGGACAGAGAGGGGAGAAATCCCCCCCCCCGGCCCCTTCCCCCGGCAGGCAGGAGGCCGTCCTCACCTCGGATCCACTGAGCCCTCAGGGGCGGGCGGATGTTGAGCAGCTTCTCCACGGCCAGGGAGTAGGCCTGCTCGTTGCACATCATGGACACGTAGTCGAGGCGGTCGAAATAGGGCAGGGCCTGGCAAAAGGGGCGACCTTGAAGGGCTGCAGCCAGCACCCACGGCACTCGGAGCACGACGGCGGCTTTCCTCTCCCCCCGGGGGCACAGGAGCCCCAAAAGGAGCCCGGGAGCCCCAAAAGGAGCCCGAAAGCTCCAGCCCTGGAGGCGTACGGGTGGCCTTCCTCGGAACACGGCGTGAGGGAGGGGGGTAACGTGCCCCCGACAGCTTCTTGGCTGGCACCAAGTGTGTGGTGTCGTTGTCCCCCCGCCCCCCCTCTCCCAGCCCTGGGTTATTTCAGGCTCCGCTTCTCCCGCCAGCACCAAGGTTAAATCTGGGCGGGATACCAAATCAGCAGGGCGCTGTTTACAAACGCCGCCGCAAAACCCCACAGGCAGAGAAATCCCCGTGCAGCGCTGACGCAGCCGGCTCGACAGCTGCAGGCAGACGGCCGCGGGCAGCCCCTCGCGTGCTGGCCCTCCCGGCAGAAAGGAGACGCTCGGGCTCCCCTCGCCGCTCCCCCGCCGCCTTCCCCAAATCCTCGCAGCGGGGCGGAGGAAAAAACCGGCACCTGGGAGGCTCTCGGAGCCCCCCGCCTTTACCTGGAGGTACGTCTTGTACTCGATGAGCTTCTCGGTGCCTCGGTGCAGCAGGCCGACGTGGGGGTCGCACTTCTTCACCGACTCCCCGCTCAGCTCCATCACCAAGCGCAGGACCCCGTGGGCGGCCGGGTGCTGGGGCCCGAAGTTGATGGTGAGGCTGGAGACCTTCTTGTGGGCCGGGGGGTCTTTGTCTGCTCGGGGGGGGACACGAGGGGAATCAGGCAGGGAGACAGCTCCGCAGTGCTGCGGCCCCGCGGTGTTGGTGGAGCGGGACGGGAACTGCCCCACTGAGCACCCTGACTGCCCCCCCCCCCCCGGGGCTCAGGGCACCCCAAAACCCAGCCTGACACCTGCTGGGCATCCAGCAAGCCCCAGGCCGGCACAGGACCCTACTGAGCACCCTCCATAGCCCGTGGGTGCCCAGCACCCCCACCCCAGAACCTTTCCCAGACCCTCGGGAACCCCATTCCTCCTCCTGCACCCTCCTACGGAGGCCGACCCCCCCTGGGCTCCCCCCCACCGCGAGCCCGACGCCCTCGGGGGTGCCCCCAGCCCCTCACCGTCCCAGGGCGGCGGCACCCACTTCTCCGTCTCCCTGCTCGGGTACATGATGGCGCCGGCGAACTGCTGCGCCCAGTCCACATCGGGCTGCCACTGCCGGGCCCTGGGGGACCGACGGGGGTCAGAGCGGGACGGGAAGGCCCAGGCCCGGCCCCCGACCCCAGATCCCAGACCCTGGCCCCCGACCCCAGACTCCAAATCCCAGGTCCCTGACCCCCAACCCCCGACCCCAGATCCCAGATCCCAAATCCCAGACCCCAGGTCCCAGGTCCCAGACCCCAGTTCCCCAACCTCCAACCCCCAGCCCCAGACCCCAAATCCCAGACCCCAACCCCCCAGCCCCATGTCCTTGACCCCTGACCCCAAACCCCCGACCCCAGGCCCTAGGCCCCAGGTCTCCGACCCCAAACCCCAACCCCAAACCCCAGACCCCAGCCCCTAGGTCCCCGACCCCCAAACCCCGGCCCCAGGCCCCAGACCCCAAATCCCAGACCCCAGGTCCTCGACCCTCGACCCCCAACCCCAAACCCCCGGCCCCAGGTCCCGGCCCCAGGTCTCCGACCCCAACCCCCGACCCCATACCCCCAAATTCCAGCCCCCAGACCCCAAAACCCCGACCCTAGACCCAGGCCCCCGCCCCCAGGCCCCGCTCCCGCCCCCCCGCCCCCCCCCGGCCCTTCCCTCCCGCCCCCCGCCCTCACCGGGCCGGGGCCACCCCGAGCGGCGCCGCCGCCGCCCGCAGCCCCGCGGGTGCCCGCAGCCCCCCCAGCGCCCGCAGCGCCCGCAGCGCCGCCATCTCGCCCTTGGCACCGCGCAGGCGCCGCCGCCGCCGCCGTCATCCCCCCGCGACGGGGTCGGGGCCGGGCGCCATGTTGGGGGAGGGCGGGTGAAGCCATATCGCCGCCATGTTGACTGCGGGCATAAGAAGGGCAGGTGTGTGTGGGGGGGTGCTGCTCGGCCGCCATGTTTGCTGAAGGAAACATCCGGGAAACCGGCGCGGGTGCTGCCGCCATCTTTGGGGCGGGCAGAGGGGCAGGGATGGGGGGGGTCGGGGGTGGGGACAGAGGGGACAGGGAGGGACAGAGGGGGACAGAGGGGGGATGGGGGGGGCAGAGGGGACAGAGGGGGACAAGGGGGACAGAGGGGGGACAAGAGGGGGACAGACGGGGGACAAGAGGGGGACAGACGGGACGGGGGGGGACAGAGGGGGAACAGAGGGGACAGAGGGGGATGGGGGGGCAGAGGGGACAGGGGGAACAGAGGGGACAGAGGGGGGACAAGAGGGGGACGGGGGGGGCAGAAGGGACAGAGGTGGGGCGGAGGGAACTGGTGGGGACCAGATTGAGTGGGATGGGGACGGAGAAGGCAGGGCTAGGACAGAGGGGGCAGGGCAAGCAGGACCCCCCCGCCACGTCCCCAAAACGTGACATGACCCAAATTGCCCCCCCCCACCCCAGGGGCCTTCCCTGGGGGGGACACGGGGACAATCAGGCCATGCCAGCACCCTCCGTGCCCCTGCTGTCCTCACCCCCCCCCCCCCCAGGCTCCCCCAGCCCCGTGGCCGTGCCAGCTCCCGCGGCCTCATCCTGCGTCACCCAGTGACGCCAGCGTCCGCTCGGGGTCGTCACGGCTGTCCCCGACCCCGCGTGAGTCACGGCGGCCCCGCGATGCTGGCCAGATGTTGGCCGCTGGCCACCCCGCGTCCGCCTGGATCCCACCCCGGAGGAGCTCCCGCGGCGCTGAGCAGCTCCCAGAGCCCGAGGGTGCCCCCGGTGCCACCGTGTCCCCGTGCACACGCGTGTGCGTTTGTGGGTGCAGGCGTGTGACGGGCGGGCGCTGGTGTGTTTGGGGGTGCACACGTGTGTGTGTACGCGTGTGTGTGCACGTGATGGCGTGGTTTTGGTGCACACACGTGCACGGGCGTGCGTGAGCGTGCACCGCGTGTGTTGCACCCTGTGTGTGCTGGGGGCGTTCGTGCGTGGGTCTGGCTGTGACTGGAAAATGCTGGAGGTGGGGATGCTGGAACTGGGGACACTGGGACTGGAACTGGGGATACGGGAACTGGGGCTGCTGGGGCTGGGGGTGCTGGAGCTGGGGGTGCTGGAGCTGGGGGTGCTGGAGCTGGGGGTGCTGGAGCTGGGTGTACTGGAGCTGGGGGTTCTGGAGCTGGGGGTTCTGGAGCTGGGGGTTCTGGAGCTGGGGGTACTGGAGCTAGGGATGCTGGAACTGGGGGTGCTGGAACTGGGTGTACTGGAGCTGGGGGTGCTGGAGCTGGGGGTACTGGAGCTGGGGATGCTGGAGCTGGGGGTGCTGGAGCTGGGGGTGCTGGAGCTGGGGGTGCTGGAGCAGATGCCGGAGGCAGAGGGCTCTGCACGTGCGGGATGCCGGATCCGGCGGATGCTGGTGCTGGGAACGCCGGCCGTGCCGGATGCCCAACCGGGCGGATGCTGGAGCCCACGGGACGCCGGCCGTGCCAGGTGCCGGATCCGGCGGATGCCAGAGCCGGGGGGGGTGCCAGCGGCTGCCAGCCCCCCCCCCCCCCCGGATGCTGGACCCGGTGAATTCTGCTTGTGCCGGCCGTGGTGGGCTCCCGGGGGGCTCCTGGGGGGCTCCCGGTCCCAGCAGCGCTCCCGGGCATGCATGGGTGCTGGTCCCGGCTGCAGGCTCTGGGTGCCGGGGGGGGGGTCCCGTGGGTGCAGCCCAGCACCCCGCGGCACAGAGGCCCTTTGTGCGGCGGCGCCGGGTGCCGCTGGCTCCCTTTGTGCGGGGCCGCGTCACCCTGTTGTTCTCCCGGGGACAGCGGGGACGGCACCGGCACCGCGGCACCCCTGGGCCACGCAGGGCACCCCGAGATGGGTGGGGGTGCTGGGGCAGGAAGGGTGGCTGGGCTCAGCCCTGGTTACGAGAAGGGAGGAAGCAGGATACGGCCCTTGTCTTGCCGGGCCGGGCCGGGGGCCAGGCGGTGACTCTGGCAGTGTGACACATCGTGGGGGGCCCTGCCGGGAAAGGGGGACACGGGGAGGGGGCCGGGAGGGACCCGCGTGGGAACAGGATGGGATGGAGGGGACAGGAGGGGACGGAGGGGACAGGAGGGGACAGGGAGTGATGGAGGGGACGAGGAAGGATGGGGACAGGGAGTGCTGGAGGAGACAGGAGGGGATGGAGGGGACACGATGGGATGGGGACAGGGAGTGACGAAGGGGAAAGGGAGTGACGAAGGGGACAGGATGGGGTGGGGGGGGCGGGCAGCAGTGGAGGGGACAGGATGGGACGGAGGGAATAGGGAGCAATGGAGGGGACAGGAAGGGACAGAAGGGACAGGACGGGCCGGGGGGGACGCGGAGGAGCGGGGCGTTGCGGGCAGGGGATGCTCCGGGGGTCCCCAGCCCCACGCCCCCCCCTTGGCACAGCAGCCCCCGTTCCCGGGGCTTCCCCGTTGCCGGGCCCCGGCCGGGCTCAGCCTTCCCGGAACCTCCCGGGGGGGGGCAGCGCGGGTTTCCCCCCCCCGCCCCCGTCCCCCCCCCCCCCGTCCCGTCCCGGGGCCGCCTCCCCGCCCGTTAAAAGGCGGCGGCGGGGGCAGGCTCGGCCGCCGAACCGGAGAGAGCCGCCGGGGACGCGGTGCCCCGGGCCATGCGCTGCGCGCTCCTGGCGCTCCTCGCCGCCGCCGCCGCCGCCACCGGGGCCGCGCCGGGTCCCGCCTGTCCCGTTACGGCCCCGGGGGGAGCCGAGCCGCGGCCCCGGGGGGAGCCGGCCCCGAGGAGAGCCAAGGTACGGCCGGGATGGGACGGACCGGGGAGGCTGGGACGTATCGGGACGTATCGGGACATAGTGGGATATTGGAACATATCGGGACATATCGGGACATATCGGGACACAGCAGGACATATCGGGACATATCGGGACATGTCAGGACACATCGGGAGTGGCACCGGCTCGGAGGGATGCGACCCAGACGAGCACCCCCAGGGGACGGCCGGGACCCTGCGGGGTGGGGGACACCGGGGAGGGGCGCGCGGGGACAGGGCACGGGCTGGCACCCGTGGGAACAGCAGCGCCGGGGACCGGGGACACCGGCACCGGCTGGCACGGTGCTGGGGGACACTGGTGTGGGGTCACGTGGTGCTGGGGGACACTGGGACGGGATGGCACAGTGACAAGGGACATTGGCATGGTGATGGGTGACACCAGGGTGGGCTGGCACGGTGCTGGGGGACACTGGTGTAGGGTCACATAGTGCTGGGGGACACTGGTGTGGGCTGGCACAGCGATAAGGGATATTGGCATGGTGCTGGGGGACACTGGGACGGGATGGCACAGTGACAAGGGACATTGGCACGGTGCTGGGTGACACCAGGATGGGCTGGCACGGTGCTGGGGCACACTGGTGTGGGGTCAGCCATCAACGGGGGACACCAGCGTGAGCTGGCACGGTGCTGGGGGATACCAGCGTGGGGTGGCACGGTGCTGGGGACACCGGGACAGGGACACCGACGCCGGGGGGACAGCATCCCGCCCCGGTGCCCTGCCCAACGCCCGCTCCCCGGCAGCGCTTCGCCTCGGTGCCGCGCTTCGTGGAGATGCTGGTGGTGGCGGACGAGTCGATGGCGCGCTTCCACGGCGCGGGGCTGCGGCCGTACCTGCTGACGGTGCTGGCGGCCGCCGCCAGGTCCTTCCGGCACGGCAGCCTGGGCAACGCCGTGGAGCTGCGGGTGACGCGCCTGCTGGTGCTGGGCCCCGGCACCCCGGGGCCCCCCGTCACCTCCAACGCCGCCCAGATGCTCCGCAACTTCTGCCGGTGGCAGCGGGACCTCAACGTCCCCGACGAGGACAGTCCCCTCCACTTCGACACCGCCATCCTCTTCACACGGCAGGTGGGGAATGGGGACGGGCTGTGGGGTGCGGGGGGGGGGGGCTGGCTGGGTCCCTGGGTGCCCCCCGAAGGTGTCTGGGTGCTGGCAGGGTCCCCAAGACCTGCCCCGGGGATTTTGGGTGCTTGGGGTAGGACCCCTGGGATCTTGGGGTGCAGGCTGGGTTCTTGGGGTACCTGGGGGTGCTTGGATGCTGGTTGGGTCCCTGGGGTGTCCATGGGATTTTGGGTGCTCGCGGGGTTCCCAGAGCCCATCCCAGAGAGTTTAGGTGCTGGGTAGGGTCCCATGGGTGCTGGGTAGGATCCCGTGGGTGCTAGGTAGGATCCCTGGGATGCCCACTGAGGTGTTTGGGCACTGGTTGGGTCCCTGGGATGCTTTGTGGGTATTTGGGTGCTGGCAGGGCCCCCGAGCCTCGTCCCAGAGCCTTTGGGTGCTGGGAAGGATCCCTGGGTCCCCACCAGTTGTGTGGGTGCTGGGTGTCCCTGGGACCTCAGGGTGCAGGCAGGGTCAGTGGGGTACCCGTGGGTGTTTGGGTGCTGGTGGGGTGCTGGGTGCCCCAGGACGCCCCCCCCCAGCCCTGTGCACCCCCCCAGGACCTGTGTGGGGCGGCCACGTGCGACACCCTGGGCATGGCCGACGTGGGCACCGCCTGCGACCCCGAGCGCAGCTGCGCCATCGTGGAGGACGACGGGCTGCAGTCCGCCCTCACGGCCGCCCACGAGCTCGGTGAGCACCGGAGGGGGGGACACAAACGCACGGCCCCCGTCCCCGGCCAAGCCCCCGGGGGGGCTGACGGCTCCGTCCCTGCGCAGGGCACGTCTTCAGCATGCCGCACGACGACTCGCAGCACTGCGCGGAGCTCAACGGCCCCGCGGGCTCCTCGCGCCGCGTGATGGCCCCGGTCATGTCCTCGGTGCCGCCCGGCGAGATGTGGTCCCCGTGCAGCGCCCGCTTCATCACCGATTTCCTGGATAACGGCCACGGTACGACCCGCCAGCCCCCCGGCCCCCTCAGCATCCCCGGGGACATCCCCGTGCAGCCGTGTCACCTCCCCGCAGGTCACTGCCTCCTGGACAAGCCCTCAGAGTGGCTGCGGCTGCCGACGGCGCTGCCGGGCGCCGCGTACCCGGTGGAGCGGCAGTGCCAGCTGGCTTTCGGCGCGGACTCGCGGCACTGCGGGGACGTGCAGCCGCCCTGCGCCGCGCTCTGGTGCAGCGGCCGCGCCGGCGGGCGAGCCGTTTGCCAGACCAAGCATTTCCCCTGGGCCGACGGCACGCCGTGCGGGCCCGGCAGAGCCTGCATGAGCGGGCAGTGCGTGGGCATCGCCGCCATGGAGGAACTCAACGTGAGTGCCGGGACGCTCCGGGCGGGACGCGGGCGCCGGCGGCGCTTTGACGTTTTGCTTCTCCCCTCGCAGACCCCCGTGGACGGCGCCTGGGGGCCGTGGGGGCCGTGGGGCAGCTGCTCGCGGAGCTGCGGCGGCGGCGTCAGCTTCTCCCACCGCTCCTGCGCCCGCCCCGCGCCCCGCAGCGGCGGCCGCTACTGCCGGGGGGAGCGGAGCCGGTTCCGCTCCTGCAACGCCGAGGCCTGTCCCGGGAGCAGCCGTGAGTGGGGACGGGATGGGGCGCACCGGGAGGGTTTTGGGGGCAGCGCCGGTGCTGACGGTGTCTCCCCCCCCCCCCCCGCAGCCCTGGCTTTCCGGGAGGAGCAGTGCGCCGCCTACAACCATCGCCCCGACGTCTTCAAGGGGCTGCCGGCCGCGGGGGACTGGGTGCCGCGCTACAGCGGCGTCCCCGAGAAGGACCAGTGCAAGCTGACCTGCCAGTCGCGCAGCCTGGGCTACTACCACGTGCTGGAGCCAAGGGTGAGCGTCCCCGTCCCGCGTTCCCCCTCCCCACGGCGGCACCCCGGGGTGCTGAGGCCGTGGTGTCTGTGCCGCAGGTGGCCGACGGGACGCCCTGCTCGCCCGAGGGCACCGGGGTGTGCGTGCAGGGCCGCTGCATCCCCACCGGCTGCGACCGCGTCATCGGCTC
The DNA here is from genome assembly GCF_964034855.1 of Anser brachyrhynchus. NCBI lineage: Eukaryota > Metazoa > Chordata > Aves > Anseriformes > Anatidae > Anser > Anser brachyrhynchus. The sequence goes on along the minus strand of NC_137721.1, from coordinate 524,161 downwards.
CAAGAAGAGGTTCGACAAGTGCATGGTGTGCGGCGGCGACGGCTCCACCTGCACCAAGATCTCCGGCGTCTTCACCAAGCCCCGGTGAGCACCCAAGGGTGGCGGCAGCGTGGGGGACACCCCCGGGTGCCCGGCGTCCCCCCCTGCCACCCCCTCCAACGCTATCCCTGCCCCACAGCTACGGCTACAACGACGTGGTCACCATCCCGGCGGGCGCCACGCACCTCCTGGTGCGGCAGGGCTCGCCGGCGGGCAGCGGTGACGCCGGTGACGCCGGTGACAGCGGTGACAGCATCTACCTGGCGCTGCGGCAGCCGTCCGGCGGCTCCCTGCTCAACGGCGGCTACGTCCTGGTGCCCTCGGAGAGCACGGTGACGCTGGCGGGCGGCGTCACGCTGCGCTACAGCGGGGCCACGGCCGCCGCCGAGACGTTGGCGTGCCGGGGGCCGCTGCGCGAGCCGCTGGTGCTGCAGGCGCTGGTGGTGGACGAGCGGCGCCCGCCCCGCTTGAAGTACAGCTTCTTCGCCCCCCCGCGCCCGGCGGCGGCGTGGGAGAAGCAGAAAGCGGAGATCTTGGCGATCCTGCGGAACCGCCGGCGCCGGGCCTAGCGCTTGGGGTTATTTATTCGGTTATTTATTGCCCGCGGGGGCACCCACCCCTGTGTCTACCTCAGCCCCTCCTCGGGCAGAGCGGGGCCCCCCACCCCCGGGCTGGCCTCGGGGGCCCCCCCGCGCGGTCCCCGTCTCCCTCAGCCACCCGCAGCGCGGCGGGGGGGTTATTTAAAGGTATTTATGGAGCCCGCTCGCTGTTTTTGTGGTTCTTGGCGGGGGTGCCAGGCTGCGTCGACCCCCCCAGCTCTCCGAGCATCCATCTCCTGCATCAAGACTTCCACAGAAAGGGACTTTATTGGGTGCCAGCCCCCCCCGAAAATCCTCCACACCTGGTGCCCCGCAGCGTCTGGCACCCCTGGGTGCGCGGACGGGACCTCCCCAGGGCGCCCAGGTTTTGGGGCGGCAGAGTCCCCCCCCACCGCGGTGCGGAAGGTGGCCAGGCGTGGGGGTGCTGCCGTCCCCCGGCGGTTTTGGGGGGGGGCTCAGACGTCGCAGGCGGGCAGGGGAGCGTACGCGGGGCCGGCCGGGGTCCCGCAGCTGCAGGGGAAGAGCCAGCCGAGCACGCAGCCCCTCCCGAACACCTCCTGCAGCAGCGCCAGCTTGGCGCGACACCCCCGCGGCCGCTTCGCCTCCTTCAGCCCCCGGCCGCGGAGCTGCTCCGGCGCCGGCTCGTCCGTGATGATGGACACGACCTGGGACGGGACGGGGACGGGGGGGGGGACAGGGACGTCACCGCCGCCGCCCCGCGCAGCGCCCCCATCCCCGCTCAGCCCCCGCTGACCTGGTCGTAGAACACGACGGTGACGAAGGCGCCGAAGAGGAGGGACTCCAGCAGCAGGACGATGCAGTGGGCGCTGGGGGGGGCAGCGTGGGGCCGAGGGCTGGCGCCGACGTGGGGCAAGCCCTGGGTCCCCCCCCCCCCGCAGCCCCCCACAGCCCTGGCATCCCCCCCCCGCCGCCCCCCACTCACGTCTGGACGCGGTTTTCGGCTCCGTCTCCTCCCGCTGGCCCCAGCCACGCCACCAGCACCAGCCCCGCGGCGTAGGCGCTGGCCAGCCCTGGCACGGAGCGAGCGGTGAGCAGCGAGCCGGAGCCCGGTGCCGCGGGGCTGAGCCCCCCCCGGGGAGCCCCCCGCCGGTGCCACCGCTTACCGGCGTAGAAGAGGAACTGGATGAAATATTTCTGGTTTAACTCCCCGACGCAGTTATTGATCCTACAGACACACAGCACGATGACACCTCGCTGTCCCCTCCTCGGAGCGTCCCCTGGGGACCCGAGGGGGATCCCGGGGGGGTCCTGGGGGGGTCCCCTGGGCACCTACCAGGGGCAGTGGTGGTCCATGCGGCGCACGCAGCGGTGGCAGACGCGGCAGTGGTGGGCGCGGGGGGGGCGATACGCCTCGCAGCGGCTGCAGACCGTCCACTCCTCGGGGCTCTGGGGGGAGGAGGGGGGGGGGGGCAGCGCTCAGCCCCCCCCCAAGCCCGAGGCTGCCCCCCCCCAACCCCCCCCAGAGGCTCACCCGCTCGGTTTTGCGCGGGGCGGCGCTGCGCAGGTCCGAGAAGTCGATGGCGGTGCCGGGGAGGGGAACGGTGCCTGGGGGGGGGGGGGGAGGGCGGCACGGGGCCGTGAGCACCCACCTCACCTCACCGGGGGTCCGGTACCGGTAAAAGGATGGGCTGGGGGTGGTGGCGGCGGGCGGCGCTCACCGGGGTCGGCGAAGACGGCGCGCGTGTGGCAGGCCAGCAGCAGCAGCACGATGAGGTTGAACGTCACGGCGTGGAACGGGCACCATGGGCTGCGGGGGGACGGAGCGGGGTCAGGGCAGCGCCAGCACCCCGGGGACCCCACAGACCCAGCGCCCCGTAGACATCGGGGGGGACCCCGCACCCTGGGGAGACCCCAGGGGCCCTGCACCCCATGGATCCCGAACCCTGGGGAACTGCCGTGGACCCAAACTCCGGGGACCCAGGACCCCCGGGGGTTCCCTACAGCCCCCATATCCCCGGTGGGGACCCCGGGGACCCCACGGACCCAGCACCCAGGGGGAGACCTCGCAGGGCCCGAACCCCGGGGACTTGGACCCTGGGGGCACCTCACGGCCCCGCACTCCCGGTGCGGACCCATCGGCCCAGGGGGACCCCACGGCCCCAGGAACCGGCAGGGGGAGGCGACGCCGGACCCGGTGACCCCCGGTTCCCCTCCGGTGCCCTCCCAGCGCCCCCCGGGGCCCTCCCGGTTCCCCCGGTTCCCTCCCGGTGCCCTCCGGAGTCCCCCAGTTGCCCTCCCGGTGCCTCCCGGTGCCCACCCGCTGCCCTCCCGGTTCCCGGCGGTGCCTCCCGGTTCCCCCCGGTGCCCTCCCGGTGCCCTCCGGTGCTCCCCGGTCCCCCCCCGGTGCCGCCCGGTGCCGGCTCCGGGCGCCACCTGCCGCGGAGGGCGGGCCCCGGCAGGACGTGGGCGAGCACGGCGTAGTCGGCGTAGCCCACGCTGAGGTAGGCGAGCAGCGGGCAGAGGGCGCCGCACGGGTCCCGCCCGCACCGCGCCGCCGCCGCCGCCGCCGCCATCCCGGCGCCCCCCCTCCCCCGCCGCCCGCCGCGGCACTTCCGGCTCGCCCGCCGCGCCCAATCGGAGCGCCCGCTAGGCGTGACGTCACGAGAAAGGGGCGGGGCAACCCGCACCGGCAGGGCGGTGGCGGCGTGCGCGGTTGCCGCGGCGACGGGGGCGGGGCCTCGAGGAGCCCCGCCCCCTGCCGCCGTGCCCGGCGTCCCCCGGGTCCTAGCGCCCGCCCGCCGCCGGTGCCGGCCCCGCGCCCCCCGCCCCCGGCTCCCCGCGGGCCGTCCCCCGGGGCGGGCGTCCCGAGCCCGCCGCGCCCCGCCCGGTCCCGCCCCCGCCCTCCTCCTCCCGCGCGGCCCCTTTAAGGCCTCGCCACGTCCGCGCCGCCCGCCCCGCTCCGAGATGGCGGCGGCCGGGAGGGGCTGAGCCCGGCGGCAGCGGCGCCCACCGGGGGCGGCGGCGGCGGCGGCTTCAGCGCCACCGGGGCCCGGCCGGGAGCTCCGGGGCCGCTCCCTCGGCTTCCGCTGCGTCCCCGCCATGAGGCCCGGCCCCCGCACAGACACGGCCCCGGCCCCGGGGGCGGCCCGGTGAAGGCCCCGGCCCGGCAAAGGGAGGCTCCGGGACCCAGCCCGGCGAAGGAAGGCTCGGGGGAGGCTGCCCGGTGAAGGCCCCGTCCGGCGAAGGAAGGTTCCAGGGCCCCGGCCCGGTGAAGGCCCCGGGACCGGCCCGGTAAAGGTTCGGCAAAGGCCCGGCCCAGTGAAGGGAGGCTCCGGGGAGGCCGCCCGGTGAAGACCCGGTGAAGGAAGACTTGGGGGAGGCCGTCTGGTGAAGGCCCCGGGACCGGCTCGGTAAAGGCCCGGCCCAGCAAAGGCTCCGAGGCTCTGGGGAGGCGGCCCGGTGAAGGGAGGCCCTGGGGAGGCTGCCTGGTGCTGCCCGGTGAAGGCCCCGGGACCGGCCCGGTAAAGGGAGGCTCCGGGGAGGCCGCCCGGTGAAGGCCCCGTCCCGGTGCAGGCCCGTCCCCGTCCCCGCCATGCTGCGGCGGCTGCTGGAGCGGCCGTGCACGCTGGCCCTGCTGGTGGGCTGCCAGTTCGCCTTCGTCGCCTACTTCTCCCTGGGCGGCTTCCGCAACCTCACCTCGCTCTTCGGCCGCGCCGCCGGCCCCGTCTTCGACTACACCCGCACCCACGACGTCTACACCAACTTCAGCCGCCTGCAGCCGCCCGCCGCCCGCCTCGACGCCGACCCCGCGCAGCCGCCGCCCTACTGCCCCGAGCGCTCGCCCTTCCTCGGTGAGTCGGGGCCGGGTGGCTCTGAGCCCCCCCCCGGGGGATTCGGTGCGAGCCGGGGGGGATCCGCGTGTCCCCCGCCGCGGGGACCGGCCGGCTGGTGGGGTTCGTCCCCGCTCGGTCGCCATCGCCCCGTTTCCCCGCGCAGTCGGCCCGCTGACGGTGAGCTTCAGCCGGGTGCCCACGCTGGAGCAGATCCGGGCCAAGAACCCGGCGGTGCAGGCGGGGGGCCGCTACCAGCCGGCCGCCTGCGAGGCTCGCTCCCGCACCGCCGTCATCGTCCCCTACCGCAACCGCGAGAGCCACCTGGGCTACCTGCTCTACTACCTGCACCCCTTTCTGCAGCGCCAGCAGCTGCAGTACGGCATCTACCTGGTGCACCAGGTGAGTGCTGGGGGCCGGGGGTCGGCACCGGGGCTTGTGCCAGGGGGAGTCCGGCTGCTCCCAGCTGCCTTTTTGGCCCCCAAACCCGTAGGCGGGCAACGGCACCTTCAACCGCGCCAAGCTGCTGAACGTGGGGGTGAAGGAGGCGCTGAAGGACGAGGAGTGGGACTGCCTCTTCCTGCACGACGTCGATCTCATCCCCGAGAACGACTACAACCTCTACACCTGCGACCCCTGGAACCCCAAGCACGTCTCGGTCGCCATGAACAAGTTTGGGTACAAGTAAGCGCCGGGGGTGAGGGTGGGGGGGGGACCCGGGCAGCTGGCCCTGCCGCCGCCTGGCTCAGCCGCTCGGCTCTCCCCGCAGCCTGCCCTACTCGCAGTACTTCGGGGGGGTCTCGGCCCTCACCCCGGACCAGTACATGAAGATCAACGGCTTCCCCAATGAGTACTGGGGCTGGGGCGGCGAGGACGATGACATTGCCACCAGGTAGGACACGGCGGGGTGCTGCCCGCCCCACTGCCCCGCCCCCCCCTCCCTCGCTACCAGGAAAAGCGATGTCCCCGTGTCCCATTTCTGCGCGGGACAAAGCGTGTGGGTGGCTTGGCTGGCCCGCTGGAGGGTGGCCAAGCTCCGCGGGTGTGCCCTGGCATCCTGGTGACGTGGGGACTGTCGCAGGGTGCGCCTCGCTGGCATGAAGATCGTCCGCCCGCCCGTCTCCATCGGCCACTACAAGATGGTGAAGCACAAGGGCGACAAAGGCAACGAGGAGAACCCGCACAGGTGGGGACCGGCACGGGACCGGCACGGGGCCACCGGTGGGTGCCGGCGGGTGACACTCTCGCTGTCCCCGCAGGTTCGACCTGCTGATCCGCACGCAGCGGATGTGGACGCAGGACGGGATGAACTCCCTCACCTACACGCTGCTGGCCAAGCACCTGCACCCGCTCTACACCAACCTGACCGTGGACATCGGCAGCGACCCCCGCGCCGGCCGAAGCCGCCAGGGCCCCGGCCGCGAGGGACAGAGGTACCGCAGCAGCAACAGCCCCTTCCGGGAGGAGATGCTGCGCAAGCTGCCGGGGCTGGGGGACCTCAGGCTGGCCCTGTCCCCGCGCCTGCCCACAGCGGGGAACGGCACCCGGGGCGGCGCTGGCTCTGCCGGGGGGGTCACCGAGCGCAGCCCTGAGGCGACCGGGGACGGCGGCAGCCCGGCTGCGGCAGAGGGGACCCTTCCCACACACGGGTACAACCAGAGCTGGCTGCCGGGCCCCCGTTAGCCCCCCCACACCCCCGCCGTGTGGACTGTTGGCTGGGAGCCGGCACCGTGACGGGCCCCCCCCCCGGCATGTGCCGGCTGCCAGGGCCGGCTCGTGCTGTTGCCTTGCTGGAGAGACTGTGGGGAGCAGCGAGCACGGAGCAGCCCGGGGAGCTGCTGGCTGCAGGGCTGGTGCCTGGCGCGGGGGGGGGGGGGGAGCCCCTCAGAAAAGGGGCTGGGGGCGCTGGGGACTGGCTCGGCTCCGTCTCCCCGTAGGCGTGCAGGTGCCTGAAGAGAGTTGCAGGCTCCGCTGCTGGTGTGCGGTTATTTATTCTATTTATGAGCTGCTCCCTGGGCCTTTATAAGGGGTTTTCCATTAAAAAAACAACACTTTGTCCTACTGCTGCTGGGATGGGGAGAGCCGGGCCGGGACCCCCCGGCAGGGGGCTCAGCCCCCCAGGAGCCGCCCGACGGCCGCTTTGGCGCTGGCGATGCAGTCGTTGACAGAGACCCCGGCGTAGGAGGCGCCGACAAGGCTCAGGGGCAGCCGCTGCTCCGCCAGGAAGCGGCTGATGCGCTCTGCGGGACGGATGGACGGACAGGCGGACGGTGGCAGCCTCTGCGTGTCCCCGGGGCCCCGTGTCCCCCCGTCCCCAGCCTTACCCGTTCGCTGCCAGTGGCCCAGCGTGTACTGGGGGATGCAGGCCTGCAGAGGGAGCAGCCGGTGAGCCCCGGGACCCCCCGGCACCCCCCCCAAACCCCCCACCCTGTCACCCACCTGCTGCACTCTGACGATGGCGCGTGCCGGTGCCGCCGCCAGCCCCAGCTGCTCCCGCGCCGCCGCCTGCGCCCGCTGCAGCAGCGTGGCCGGGGCCGTGGCGGCTGGGTCCCCGAAAGCTCGCGTGAACCAGGCGCCCCCCAGCATCACCTGCAGCGGCAGCGGCAGCCCCGTGAGCCCCCCCCCCCCACGGCATTGCCCCCTCCCCTTTATTCCCCTGCGGCCCTCACCCACCGTCAGCCGCACCGAAGCCGGCCCTGCGCCGTCGTGCTGCGGGAAGGCCACCGAGTCGTAGACGATGCCCAGGAGGGAGTCATCCTCGGAGGAAGGCACCAGGTGCCCGAAGCCCTTTGGGGGGGTGGGGGGGGAGGAGAGGGGTGAGCAGGGTGGGGGGCACCCCTGGGTGCTGGGGGGGTGCGGGGCTCTCACCGTGACGGGCAGCGTGACGCCCTCGTACTGCAGGTTCACCACGGCCACCGCCACCGTGGGGATGCGCCGCAGCTCCTGCGCCAGCGGCTCGGCCTCGGCCGGCAGCGCCTCCGCCAGGGCTGGAAGCGGAGTTTGGGGGAGATTCGGGGGTTTTTGGGGGGGTCCGCGTCCTCCCTACGCCCCTAGGGGGAACCTGGGTGCCCCAGCACCCACCTGCGGCTGGGAGGGCGCTGATGATGTGGTCGGCCGTCACGGTGCCGTCTGCCAGGGTGAGCTAGGGGAGAGGGAGGGGGGTGCTGGGAGGGGAACCCGGGGTCCTGGCACCCCCGAATGAGCCCCCCCAAAGCCATGGGGTGAGCCTGGGGGGTTCCCTGGGGGGTCCCAGGCACCTTAATGGGGTGTGAAACATCCTGGAGCCCCCAACCCCTGGGGAAGGAGCCCAAGGGCCCTGGCCCCCACCCCAAGTCTAGGGAGGGGACCCCAGGGATCTTGCTTCCCCCCCCCCCCCCCCCCAAATTATGGGATGGGAACAGGGGGATCCCGACACCTCCAAATTATGGGGCGTGAACCCAGGGCTCCCAGCACCTCCCTGGGCCAGCACCCTAAGCGTCCGGAGGGGACGGGAACCAAAGTTTGGGACCCCCATCACTGGAAAGAGCTCCCCCGTGAAGGCACGGGGACCCCCCCTGAGGGCGATGAGGGTCCCTACCTGCCACCGGCCGTCGTGGCGGCGCCGCAGGCTGCGCAGGGGCGCGTGGCAGCGCAGCTCGACGCCGCGGGGGCGCAGGAAGGCGGCCAGCGCCTCGGGCAGGCTCTCCATCCCGCGCCGCAGCGACCACTGGCTCCAGCGCTCGGCACGCGCCCCGCCGGCTCAGCCCCGACTCGGCCCCGCGCTCCTGCCCTGCGGGGACACAGCTGCTCCGGCACCGTGCCGCCGGGGTCCCCTCCGTGGCCCCCTCTGTGTCCTACCGGTGCCCCTTTGGGGTCCCTGCGTGCTGGAGGCAGCCCCAGGGTGTCCCCTCGGTGTCCCCACGTGCCGCAGGGGTGGCACTGGCTGTCCCCCTCGGTGTCCCCAACCGCCGCGGTGCCATCCCCGGGCTGTCCCCTCGGTGTCCCCTTCCCGGCTCTCACCGGCGCCCAGCGCCAGCCCCAGCAGCACGGAGCGCCGGCGCCGCTCGGCGTGGAAGAGCGCGGGGAAGCAGGAGCGGACGCTGAGCTCCCGGCAGTCCCCGGCGAACACCCCCCGGCACAGGCTGTCCACCGCGATGTCGGCCACCTGCGGGGACACGCGGCGGGGTGAGGCGGCCCCCGCCCGGCCCCTGCAGCCCCCCGATAAGCCCCCCCTCACCCCCCCCAACCCACCGGGCGTTATCGCCCCCGCGCAGGCACCCACCTCCCGGCCGAAGCGGCGGCGGGCGAAGGCGTGCACGCTCTCGTCGGGCTTCTTCCCGGCCGGCGCCAGCAGGTCCCGCAGCCCGCTCCACAGCAGCGCCCGCGAGAAGGGGGGCACCGGCCGCAGCAGCCCCCTGGGGACGGCGGGGGGGTCAGGGGGACGGGAGCCCCCGGGGTGGCGGTGGCAGGGGTCGGGGGGGTGGCACCTACCCCAGCCCCGAGGGCAGCTTGTGCAGGGCGCCGGCGGCGTAGAGGAAGCGGTGGCTGGAGGCCGGGTGGTCTCCCGGGACGGGCAGGACCTCGCTCTCCAGGCCGAGCTCCGAGACCTGCGGGGACGTGGGCGGGACGGGGACGGCACCGGGGGGATGCGGGCAGCCCCCCCCCCCCCCGGGACCCCCCCCAGACACCGGCACCAACCTGGAGACCCCGCAGAAACCATCCAGGGATCCCCAAGAGCCTGGCACCCACCCAGGACCCCCCCCAACACCCCCGAAATCCCCCCAGGACCCCTCCACAAGACCCTGACACCCCCCTAGGGACCCCCCAAGACTCCAAAATCCCCCCCAGAGCCCCCCCCCCAGGACCCTGACACCCCCCTAGGGCCCCCCCAACGCCCCCCTGCCCCCCCCTTCCCCCCCCCCGGCACCCCTTCCCCCACCCCAAGGACCCCCCACCCCAGGGACCCCCCCCCGCCCTCCCCCCCCGTACCATGTGCAGGGTGTCGGTGCCCACCGCCCCCCCGGGCCGGACTCCCCTTGGCCCGTGCTCGAAGACGGCCCCGTCCTCGGTGCGGGTGCTCTGCAGCCACCCCCCGAGGCGGCCGCTGGCCTCCAGCAGCACCACCTGGGGGGGGGGAAACTGCGGTCACGGCCACCGGGGGGCACCGGGGGGGAACCGGGGGGGATCGGGGGGAACCGGGGGGCACCGGGATGGAACCGGGGGGGACCGGGGAGAACTGGGGGGCACCGGGAGGGAACCGGGGGAACCGGGAGGGAACCGGGAGGGAACCGGGGGGGACCGGGGGGGAACCGGGGGGGACCGGGAGGCACCGGGAGAGAACCGGGTGGGACCGGAGGGCACCGGGAGGAACCGGGGGGCACCGGGAGGGAACCGGAGGGGATCGGGGAAGCTGCACAGAGCCCCCCCCGTCCCCCCCCGCTCACCTTGGGCGGCTGGGGGGCGCGGGCCAGGTGGTAGCAGGCGGCCAGGCCGCTGATGCCGCCCCCCAGCACGGCCACGGTGCGCGGCATGGGGGCGCTGGGTGATGGGGGGGGGTCCGGCGGGTGCCCGGCCCGTCCGCGCTCCGCTCCCGGTTTCCCTCCGGACGCCGAAGCCGCGCGCACCGCTCTGGGCTCTGGGGGGCCCGCCCCTCCTCGGTGATTGGCGGGGAGGGAAGGGGCGGGGCTAACGGGAGCCAATGGCGCGGCGCTGCCTCATTGATGGACGCGGCATGCGCTCCGCAGGCCCCGCCCCTATGACGACCCCACCCCTAAGGTGGCCCCGCCCCCCGGAGTGACCCCGCTCCCTGATTGGCCCCACCTTGTGCTCCGTGCCCCGCCCCTCCCGCAACAAGCCCCGCCCCCTCCCTATAAGACACGTGAAATAAGCCCCGCCCCCTGTGCCCATAGCCCCGCCCCCTGTGCCCATAGCCCCGCCCCCCTGTGTCCATAGCCCCGCCCCCTGTGTCCATAGCCCCGCCCCCTGTGCCCATAGCCCCGCCCCTCGCTTCTAGCCCCGCCCCCTCTCTCTGCCGCCCCCCCCCCCCCCAGCCGGGGCTGCCCCCCCCCCGCCCCCAAACTGCTCCTTTTTGGTCTTTTCTTAATAAATTTATTCACAAAAGCCCCTCGCGGGGCAGCCGGGGCTATGTACAGCCGCCCGCCCGCGGCCCCCCCCGGCCGGGGGGGGGGGATCCGGGACCGGCACCGGGACCGGGGGGGGGAGGGGGGGGGGCCGGGGGGGGCGGCGGGGGCGGCTCAGGGCCTCCTGCCGGGGGGGTCGTGGAGCTCGTAGAAGAGGACGTAGCCCTCGCTGGACGGCACCTGGTTCTCGCTGATGGGCGACACGCTGCGGCCGCAGCCTCAGCACCGAGCCAAGGGGGGGGCCGCGGGGTGCGGCCGGGGGGGTTGGGGGGGGGTTTGGGGGGGTCCGGGGGGGTCGGGGTTTGGGGGGGGGCACCTACCGGGAGTCGTTGTAGAGCCGCCAGCCCGAGGGGTCGCGGCAGAAGGCGGTGTAGTGGCCGTAGTGCACGCTGCCCGAGTGGTTGCAGAGCGCGTACAGGCTGTAGACGGGGCTGCCTGTGGGGGGGGGGGGCACGGCTCAGCGCTGACCCCCCCCCGAACCCCTCTCTGACCCCCTTGTGTGTCCCCCCCCCCCCCCCCTTACCCGCCTTCTCGCTGGCGAACTCGCGCAGGTTGAGCTGCTGCAGGGGGAAGTCGACGAAGACGGAGCACTTCTTGATGGAGTAGCGCGTGGTGGAGAAGCGGTTGAGGTCTGCGTGCGCCCCGCGTCAAGGGACGTCGCCGGGGCGGGGCTGCGGGGACCCTCCCAGGACCCCCCCCCCCAAAATAAAAGAACCCCCCCCCCCAAAAAAAAAAACAACCCTAAAAGACAGGCTCCCAAAGGATACGCAGCACCAGGACGCGGGGGAAGCGCTGGATGGTGAGCTTCTTGGTGCTGCGCGTCCGCTGCCGGCACTTGTCGCACACGGGCGCGTTCTCCGAGTCCAGCTCCTCCTCCTTGGTGAAGAGGCTGAAGCAGTCGTGGAGCGAAACCTTCCCGCCCGCGAAGCTCTTCTGTGGGGCACGGGGAGGGGGGGGTGGGGGCGGCTCAGGGGGTCGGCGGGGAGGGGGGCTCCGGGGGCGGCACGGCGGGGGGACCCCGTCCTACCTTGGGGATGGGCAGGGAGAGGTCGCAGAAGACCTCGAAGGTGGTGGAGCGGTAGCCGCACGCCTGGCACTTGAGGCAGCTCTTCAGCTGCCCCACGAAGAGGTCTGGGGGGTGGGGGGGGTGAGGGGTGGGGGGGTCAGGTTGGTCCCAAAGGGCTGGGGACCCCCCCCCCCCCGAGGGACCGGGGCCGCCCCGTGGCGGCCGGGCTCACCCACGATCTTGCTGTCCTCCCTCTCCAGGTACCGCTTCCACATCAGGTTGGCGCGCTCGTCGTCGCTGCGGGGGGCAGGAGGGGGGCCGCTGAGGCACGGCCCCGAGGCCGGGTGTCCCCCCCCCATCCCCCCCCGCCCCCGTGTCCCCTCACCTCAGCGTGTCGGCGTCCTCGGGCGCGGGGGCGCGGCGCGTGTCCGCGAGGATGCTGGGCGTCCTGCGGCCCTTGCGGTTGATCTCGGCGTGCAGCCGGTCCATGAAGAACTTGAGGAACTCCTGCGCGTCCTGCTGGCTGCACCGCGGGGCCCTCAGCACCCATGGGTGACCCCGGCCCCGCTGAATCCCGTGGGCAGACTCAGAACCTCTCAGAAGGTCAACGGGGGGGGAGCGCGACCCCCCCGCCTCACCGCTGCCGTGCCCTGGGGACCTCCAGCAGCCACTCAGGGGGACGTGGCTCAGCACCCAGAGGTCCCCCACCCCCCAGCACCCAGCTGCAGGGATGCGGGCGAGCACCCGGGGGCTCCCCCCTTGGCCCCAGCCATGGGAACGAAGGCGAGCACCCAGAGGTCCCCCCCCAGCACCCAGCCGCAGGGATCAGGATGAGCACCGCACCCACGATAAGGACGCTGCTGAGCACCCCCAGCACCCAACCACAAGGGGCCAGCACCCTGGGGTCCCCCCCCAGCACCCAAACACAGGAGGTAAGGACAAGCACCCCTGGGTTGTCCCCCCCAGAACCCCCCCACGGGGACAAGGCTGAGCCCCCAGCGGTCCCCCACGGCCCCAAGCCGCCCCCAGCACCCAACCACGAGCACGAGGGCGAGCACCCACGGGTGCTCCGCGGGCCGGGGCCCAGCCCGACCTGTAGCCGGTGAAGGAGGGGACGTATTTCTGAAAGACGGCCTTGAAGCGCCCGGGGTTGACGGCCTCGGTGGACTCGGGGTGCCACAGCGCCGCGATGACGTCGGCGAAGGCTGCGGGGACGTGGGGGGGGGGCGAGCGGGCGTCAGGGCGGTTTACGTAAGGGGGATTTAGCACCCGTGGGTGGCGGGGGGGGGGGGGCCGGCACCCACCCTCGGTGAGCTCCTGGGGGGCGCGGGGCCCGGCGGGCTGCTCCTGCAGGAAGTCCTTGCGCAGGCAGTAGTCGCGCAGCGGCTTGGTGCTGCTCAGGCACTGCAGCACCGCGTTCATGAAGCACTGCGGGCACAGCGGGGGGGGGGGGCGCGGTGACACCCCCCCGGCACCCCTGTCCCCCTGTCCCGTCCCCTCAGCACCCCGGGGAACCCCCCCGGGGGCGTCAGGAGGGGTCCTGGGATGGGGCTGAGCACCCGTCGCGGCACCGAGGGGGTGGCGGGGGGGGGCGTCCCCTGAAGGGACGCGGGGGGGGACGGGGGGCTGCCAGGTGGGGGGCACGAGGAGTCGGGGGGGGGGGGACGGCAGGCGGGGGGCAGGGGGACTTGGGGATGGGCGGTGCGGGGACGTGGGGATGGGGGGAGGATGTGGGGACACGGGCTGGGGACGGGGACAGGGGGACGTTGGGGTGGGGATGTGGGGACGCTGGGGACGAGGACTGGGACAGGGACATGGGGACATAAGGAGGGGGGCGTGGGGACGCTGGGCACAGGGACTGGGACAGGGACACGGGGATGTGGGGACAGGGACATGGGGACATAGAAAGGGGGACGTGGGGACGCTGAGCACAGGGACTGGGGTCAGGGACACGGGGACGTGGGGACGCCGGGCACAGGGACTGGGGTCAGGGACACGGGGACGTGGGGACGCCGGGCACAGGGACGCCGCGGGCTGCCCAGATTCCTCGTGCAGGGATGGGGACACGGGGACGTGGGGACAGGGAAAAGGCAACGTGGGGGTGCCGGACACGGGGACGAGGGGACGAGCGGACGCGAGGTGCACGGACCCGGGAACGCTGGGGACCCGGGGACACCGGGGACGAACGCCCGCTTACCGTGTTGCCCAGATTCCTGAGGCCGACGTGGCCGGAGCCCAGCAGCAGCGCGTGGTGCGTCTGCGGGGACACGAAGGCAGAGCCGTCAGCCACCCCCCCCCCGGCGCCCCCCGGGCTCGGCGCCGTTACCTCGCCGCCGCCGACGAGGAGCAGCCCCAGCACCGCCGCCTGCGCCACCGACTCGGCCACGTCGGCGCCGCGGCCCCGGAGGTCCCGGCGGGGCAGGAGGCCGCGGGGCAGTCTGCGGGGCAGCTCCACCAGCGTGGAGCCCCGCGGCCCCGCCATGGCTCCGGCGCCGCAAAGCGGGGACGGGACCGCGGCACCGGCCGGGCCCCCCGGCGCTTCGTTAAGCCCCCCGAGCTCGTTAGCTTGATCCGATTTGCCACCCCGGGCTATTCTGGGCCGGGCGGCGGGCTCATCCCGGCGGGATTAATTAGAGGCGGCAGCGCCTCGGGGACGGAGCGCGCCCCGAGAGGGGAGCAGAGAGGAGGAAAACACGGAAGCGGGCGCCGCGCCCAGCGGCCGCGGGGACCCCTCGGTGGCACCGCAGCGCAGCCGCCGTGCCGGGGACCGGGGGGGGGGGCGGGGGGGGGAGCCACCAATTTGGGGACAAACCCTGTCCCGCACCGCTGCCACCGCCGCAGCCCTGGGATTTCACGGCTCCTAATCCCAGCACGCGGCCCCGGGGGCGAGCGGGTGGCAGCGTGGGGCAAAGGGCAGCCGAGGAAACGCCCCCGCGCCCCCCCCCCAGGAGCCCTCCGGCACCCAGGGGGGGAAGGGAAACCCCCCCCCGCCCCACCCCAAGCATCACCCGCGCCCCCAAACCAGGGTGGCCGGCGCCCCGCCGCTCTTACAGCCGCCGCCTTCTCCTCGGGCCTGCCGGGCGCCGGGGCCCTGCCCAGCGGGGGGCTGCCGGGCGCGGGGCCGTCGGGGCCGTGGGCGTAGGGGGGGTCGGGGACACGAGTCCGGGGGCAGCCCTCGTGGCGCACGGAGAGCAGCGGGGCAGCGGGCTTGCCGTCCGGCCCGGGGCTGACGTTGACCCTGCGCAGGGACGAGCTCCTCTTGAGGGCGAGCGCGCCGGTGCCGAGCTGGTGGCCGCCGTCCCGCAGCGCCAGGCGGCTCAGCGCCGCCGCCACGTCCTCGCCGCTCAGGTCCCCGATGCTGACGGATTTGGAGCGGGCCAGGTTGCCGCGGCGCCGCTCGGCCCCGGCGGGCAGCGAGAAGGACGAGGAGGGGGCGCCGCCGGGCCCCGCGCCCGCCTGCGGGGAGCCGGGCACCCGCACCCCGTGGTCCGCTTTGAGGGGTCCCCGGCGGCACGCCGAGCCCCGCTTGGCCGCCCGGCCCCGCTCCAGCTCCAGCTTCTTGCCCCGTTCCTCCAGCGGGGCCGGCCGGGGGGGCAGCAGGCGAAGTTTGGGGGCCGGCGAGAGGCCGTTGGCGGCGGGGGTGAGGGCGGCCGCGTGGCGCTCCTGGCTGACGGCGCGGCCGGGCGGCTTGGGGACGCCTTTGGGCTGCGCGGCGACGCCGCCGGAGGGCTCGCGGGCCCGGCCCAGGCGGTGCTCCGAGGCTTGGGGCATCGTCGGGAGGAGCCTGGGGGGGGGGGGAGACGGAGGGCGCTGGGGCCGAGCCGGGGCGCCCCCCCGGGGCGGGCGGGGGGGGGGGGCACCCACCTCTCACGGCCCCCCGAGGCGCGCGGCCGGCCGGAGCGTCCCGTCTGCGGGGGGCCTGCGGCGTTAAGAGAGGGGACGGGTCACCGGAGGGGGGGGTGCTGGGGACGGGCGGGTCGCCAGGAGGGGGACCCCCGGTCCCGGCCCTGTCCCCTCCTCCGGACACCCCCACCCTGTCCCCGACCCTGTCCCCCCCGCCCCACGGTGCCGCCGTCCCGTGTCCTACCTGGGTGCTGTCATGTGTCCCCCCCCCCCCCCCCGTGTCCCACCTTGTCCCTTGTCCCCTGCCTGGCCCTGCACCCCCTCCCGTCCCCCTCAGGACGTGTCCCCTGCCCTGCCCAGCTCTGTCCCCCCCCCCCCCCCCCACCGTCCCCTGCCCCGCCTGTCCCCCTCTGCCACCCCATGTGCCCCCCAGGTGACGTCCCCCACCCTGCCTCCTGTGCTGGGCTCCCCCACCCCACAGTGACACCGTTCCCTGACCCCCCTGGGCACCGTCCCCACCCCGTGTCCCCCCCGGGCACCGTCCCCTGCCCTGCCTGGCGCTGTCCCCCACCCCCGTGTCCCTCCTGGACACTGTCCCCTGTCCCTCCTGCCGCTGTCACCATCCCCTGCCCCCCCCCCCCAGGCCTTGTCCCCACCCCGTGTCCCACCCCTGCCCTACCTGGCTGCGTCCCCAGGGTGTCTCCCACCTGTCCCCCACCCCCTGTCCCTCCTGCCCCTGTCCCCCCCCCCCCCAGTGGCACCATTCCCCGGGCCCTGTCCCCCCCACGCCCCCCTCCAAGCCCCACCTGCCCCTGCCCACCCCCCGTGTCCCACCCGGGCACTGTCACCTGCCCTACCTGGCTCTGTGTGTCCCCCCCCCCAGTGCCACCATTCCCTGTCCCCCCTTGGCCCTGCCCCCCCCCCATGCCCCCCCAGACACCGTCCCCTGCCCTACCTGTCCCTGCCCCTGTCCCCCCTGTCCCCCTTGGCCCTGTCCCCCCCCGTGCCCCCCCCACCTTCGTCCCCAGCCCTACCTGTCCCCACCCCGTGTCCCCCACCCCGTGTCCCCCCCCGACCCCCTGTCCCTGTCCCTCCTCCCCCGTCCCTCCCCATGCCCCCCCCCCGCCCGCCCCGTCCCCCCCCCCCCCGCCGCCCCCTCCCATTACCGGACCCTTCCCCTTCCCCCCCCCGTCCCCCGTCCCCCCCCCCGCGTCCCGGCCCCGTGCCCCGTCCCCTCCCCACCCCTCGCCCCCCCCCGGTCCCCCCCCCCCCCCGGTGCCCCCCGGCCCCGCCGCACCTCCCGCGGGCCGCCATGGCAACAACTCCCGCAGCGCCCGCCGCCATCTTGGCTCCCCCGCCCGCCGCCCCGCCCCCGGCGGCTTCACGGCGCCGCACTGCGCCTGCGCCGGGCCGCGCCCCGCCCCCTCCGCCTGACGCCTCCGCGTCGCCATGGAGACCGCCCGGCGTTCCCCCCCCCTTAAAGGCGCCGCGTCCTTCGTAGAATACCACCCCCTAAGAGGTGTTTTTGTAGGGTCGCGAGGAGCGGAGCGGAACCAGAGCGCCCCCGCCCACCACGGGGTGGGGAAGAAGGTGCAGAGACCCCCCCAAAAATTTTTGTTTGCCCCTCCCCAAAGCAGCAGCAGCAGGGGCAGGGCGAGGGCTGCAGCGTTTATTGGGGAACAGCGGGAAAAAGGGGGGGGGAGGGGCTGCAGGGGGGGGTCGGCACCTCCCGGGGGGGCGCTGCCCCCCCCCGCGCCCCGCTCACTTCTCCTTATGCTGGATCAGGCCCTTGGCGATGAGGTCGGGGATCTCCACGGCCAGCCAGGGGCCGAGCTGCGGGGACAGAGGTGAGGAGCTGGGGGGGGGCAGCCCCCCGGTGCCCCCCCCCCCCCCGTTATGTGCCCCCCCACACACACTCACCCCCAGCGCCATGAGGTGCGCCAGCCCGAACTTGGGCACGTTGCGGGCCCAGAGGGGCTTGAAGTGGTCGCTGAGGCAGATCTTGCCCCCTCTGCGGGGAGGACAGAGCCGTGAGCCCCCCCGAAACGAGCCTCCCCCCCCAAAAACGAGCCCCCCCCCAAAGAAATGAGCCTCCCCCACCTGTACATCTTGGCCGTCTTCCCGTCCAGCTCCGGGATGGCGATCTCGGGGGCGGTGCTGGGGTACGTCACCGGGATCTGCACCGGGGGGGGGCACACACGGGCTGGGTCAGGGCCCCCCCCGGGGTGGGGGGGACACACACACGGCTCCCTGCCCCCCTCCCCCCGAGCCCCCACTCACATCAAACTCGATGGCGAACTCGTACTTGAGCAGCTCGTGGATGTACCAGCAGCGCCCAAACCACCTGCAGGGGGGGGACACACCGGGGGGGGGCACCGGGGGAGTTTCACACGTGGCACCGGCCCCCCCCGCCCCGTACCGGGAGCTGCCCCCCCCCCCCGCTCACCCACCGGGTGCCCTCGGCGTTGGACTCGAGGCGGAACCAGTCGTTGTCGGCGTTCTTGTTGTTCTCCACGTACTGCGGGTAAACCCCCGGTAACTCCCCCATAACTCCCCAGGGCCCCCCGGTAACCCCCCCGGTTATCCGCCGGGACCCCCCTCTAACCCCCCGGACCCCTCGTGACCCCCCCGGTAGCCCCCCCGGGGCTCCCCAGGTAATCCCCCCGGTAGCCCCCGGGACCCCGTTCCCCGGTAACCCCCCGGGATCCCCCGGTACCCCCCCCAGAAAACCCCTTCGATAACCCCCCCAGATCCCCCGGTAACCCCCCCCCGGTAACCACATCCCCCGGTATCCCCCCAGTATCCCTCCGGGACTCCCCGCTAACCCCCCCGGTCCCCCCCCGTTGCCCCCGTTCCCGGTGTCCCGGCGGGCGGCGCACCTGGATGAGCGCCCGGTACTCCTCCTTCAGCCTCTCCGCCCACCGCTCCCGGTCCCGCGGCCCCGCCGCCGTCCGCAGCAGCGGCAGCTCCGCCACCGCCCGCCGCGCCGCCTCCTCCGCCATCGCCGCCGCGCCCGGAAGCGGCGCCCGGGCCCCGGGGGAGGGGGTGGAAACGCGGCCGCGCCGCCATCTTTGCTGGGGGCGGTGGGGCGGAAGTGACGCTCGGAGGAGGGGGTGCGAAGCCTGGCGCCGCCATTTTGTTTAGGGGCAGGAGGCGCCGCGTCCGCCATCTTGACTAGGGGCGCCTCCATCTTTAGTGCTGGCAGTGCTGAGTTTGCCAGGCCTCAGCCCTATTTTTTTTTTTAATTTAATTTCATTTTTATTTTTTTCCCGAGCCCCCACCGCAGCCCCCACCACCGTCCCCGCATCCCCAGCCCCTCACACACAGCACACGGGACACAGTGGGCGGCTCAAAGGCTTTATTGGTGCTGGGGGGCCGGGGGCTCCATGGTGGCGCTCAGGCCTGCTCCTTGCTCTTGCCCAGCTCCAGCAGGGAGGAGAAGAACTGGAGGACGTTGCTGCGCAGCTCCTGGGCCAGCGGCGTCAGCTGCTGGTTGGCCTGCTCCAGATAGGCCCTGCGGGGACAGGGGAGCGGTGAGGAGACGCCCTGGGGGGTTCCCAGCCCCCCCCCCCCCCCCAGCCCCCCCAGTACTTGGCCTGGCTCCGCAGCTCCTCCGCCTGCAGCTTCTGGGGCAGCTCCTTGGTGACAAAGTCGGAGAAGGTCTGGAAGTGGCGGCTCAGGGGGATGGTGGCATCCGGGGCGGGCTCGGCCCCGGGCTCGGGCTCAGCCTCGCGCTTTGTCAGGGCGGCCTGGAGGCTGCAGGCGCAGAGCAGCAGCAACGCGGCCACCAGCAGCTTCATCGTGGCACGGATCTGGGCGTGGGGACACCGGGGGTGTGGGTCTGGTGCTGCCATCCCCCTCCCACCCCATGGCTCCGTCCCACCCGTCACAACCCCACAGCTCCCTCGTCACTGTCCTGCCCCATCCCCGTCCCGTCCTGCCCCGTGGCACCTCCGTGCCCATCTTGCCCTATCCCAGCCCCACAGAGCCCCCGTCCCCTTCCTGCCCCATCCCTGCCCCACAGCCCTGCCGTCTCCCTCCCACCCTTCCCCACCCCATGTCTCTGCCCTTCCCCATCCCAGTCCTGCGGCTCCGCGATCCCCATCCTGCACCATCCCTGTCCCATCCAGCCCCAAAGTCCCATCCTGCCCCACGGACCCAGGTGCTGAGTGCCAGCTGCCCGCTCACCTGGGCAGGACACAGAGGTGGGGGGCTACAAGTGCTGCCTCGGGGGCTGCGGGTGCTTTTATCCCCCAGAGCAGCCCCCGCCCCTGGGCTGGGGAGGCCATGCCTCCCAGCCAGGTAAACACAGCGAGGGTAAGGGTCACTGCGGCGGGCTGCAGGGGGTGGACAGCCCAGCGGGGACGGCCCCGTGCCCTGGGGGCCCAGCTCTGTGGCTCTACAGCCCTGTGGTGGGACGCGGACGATGGGTGACGCTGGCCGAAGCGCGTGGCAGCGATTTGGGCAGCTGGGGGTGCCACGGTGGGGCTCGGCTGGTGGCCTTACGGGGCGTGGTGGCCCCATGGCACTCTGTAGCCCCACAGTGTGCTGTAGCCCCGTGACACAACCTCATGAGCACCCCACAGCCCCAGGAAGCCCCCATGACCACAGGACCCCCCTCTCAGAACCCCTGTACCAGCCCAAATCCCCAGCCCAGTGGGTGCCCCCAGCAGCACCACCCTGGGGTCCTATCTCAGGGGGGTCTCTGGGGGGCTGCCCACCCCGGTTCGCCCCGGCCACTGCCGGCCCCTGGGGGGGTGAAGGTCAGCGGCTGCCTTATCGCTGACCCTCGGCCACCAGCGTGACGGCGTGACTCAGCGCGGGGCTGGCGCTGCCACCCCACGGATCGCGGAGGGGGGGACACCCCGCTGTGGAGCCGGGCCGGGGGCCAGCTGTTTGGGAACACGCGTCCAAAGGGCGCTGGGTGGCACCGGGGACAAAAATTCCCAGTCCCCTGGGTGGCCAGCGGGGACGCCGGCTGATGGGGCCCCTTCCCCTCTGAGCCCCTGCCAGAGTCAGCCCTTTCCAGGAAAGCTGCCGGTGACGGCAGCGCAGGCAGGGGACAGGGGGGGACATGGGGCAGGTCCAGGGCCATGGGGCGGTGGCAGGGGGGGACATGGGGCAGAGTCAGGGGATGTGGGGAGGGGGCAGAAGGGCGGGGGGACCAGGGGAGGACACGGGACGTGGTGGGGGCACAGGGTGGGGACTGGGAGGGGACACAGGGCAGGGAGCTGGGACACTGGGGACACTGGGGACACTGGGGACGCGGGGAGGGGGTGGAGGGGACACGGGCAGGGGACGGTTTGCGGGGCCGGAACGCGGCAGCCCCGGAACGGCACCGTGCGGGGGACGGGAATCCCGGGGGCACAGGACCGCGGCGGCCCCGCCCCGCCCGCCCCAGCCAATGAGCGGGCGGGCTGTGCCCTCACCCAAGATGGCAGCCGCGGCCCGAGGGCGGGAGCTCCCCGGCGAAGCCACTTCCGGCGGCCGTGCCCGTACCCGCCATGGCGGCGCCCAGCGGGCTCTCGGGGGGGGGCGGGCGGCGGCGGCGGCGCTAGGGCCGGGCCGGGCCGGGCCGGGCCGGGCCATGGGCAACGCGCTGGGCCCCGCCGCGCCCCGGGCCCCGCGCCGGGGGGGGGCCCTCGGGAACCCCGGCAGCTTCGACGAGCTGCACCGGCAGTGCAAAGGTGGGCGGGGGGGCACCGGGGGGGTCATGGGTCTGGGGGGGGGCACCGGGGGTACGGGGACTGCGGGGGGGAGCACCGGAGGAGCACGGGGGTACGGGACTGTGAGGACACCGGGGGACGTGGGTCGGGGGAGGACACCGGGGGGGCACGGGACGCGGGCGGGGGGGGGGACACAGGATTGGGGGGGGCACCGGAGGTACGGGACTGGGGGGGTCGCCGGGGGTACGGGACTGGGGGACACACCGGGGGGGGCACGGGACTGGGGGGACACCGGGGGGACGGGACCCGGGGGGGGGGGACGGGGACATGGGACTGGGGGGGGGGAACACCGGGGGACAGGGACCTAGGGGGACACAGGGGGAACGGGACTGGGGGACATACCGGGGGGGGAGCACGGGACTGGGGGGCATGGGGGGGTGAGGCACTGGGGAGGGGGGGACACTGGGGGACACGTGAGGGGGGTGGCAGCGGTGGGGAGGGGGCGGCGCGGTGGCGGGGGTGAGGACGACGTGGGGGGGGTCAGGGTGGCACTGGGGGGGGGGGGGGGGGGGCAGCTCTGTCCCCAGCTGCCCCCGTGTCCCCGCGTCCCCGCAGAGGTTTTCCCGCAGCAGATGGAGGGCGTGAAGCTGATCGTCAACAAGGCGCTGAGCAGCCACTTCCAGGTCACCTGGGGGGGGGGGACACGCACAGCACCGAGGGAGGGGACGCTGCCGCCGCGGCCCCCCCCCCCGCTGACGCCGCGGCCCCCGCAGGTGACGCACACGGTTCACATGAGCACCCTGGGGGCCTCCAACTACCACTTCAACGCCACCTTCGTGGGTGACCGGCAGCTGGGACCCACCGAGGTGCGGCCCCGAAGCCCCCACGCCGCGGGGGGGGGGGGGGGTGACGGACCTGGGGGGGCAGGGGGGGGGCACCGGGGGTGGCCCTGAGACCCCCGGGGGTGTCCCTGGGACAGCAGTGGGGGACCTGGGGGTGGCCTCGGGGCCGTGAAATGCCGGGGGTTTGGGGGGCAGGGGGGCGAGGGGGATCCGTCCCGTGGCGGGGGGGGGGGGTCCTGGTGTCCCCGTCACCCAGCTGAGCCCCCCCCGCGCCCCCCCCCCAGGCTTTCCCCACGCTGGTTGGGGACATGGACAACAGCGGCAGCCTCAACGCCCAGGTCCTGCACCTCGTGGCCGAGCGCCTCCGCACCAAAGCCGTCTTCCAGGTGGGGCCGGGGCCGTTTCGGGGGTGATGGCGGTGGGGGGGGGGACACCACACAGACACACACACACACGGGGGGGGGTGGCTCCGTCGCCCCCCCCCCCCGCGGGGCCGGCGCGGGACCCGCCGTGGTGCTCGTCCCCTGGCAGACGCACCAGGCCAAGTTCGTGACGTGGCAGTTCGACGGCGAGTACCGGGGCGACGACTGCACCGCCACCCTCACGCTGGGCAACCCCGACCTCCTCGGCGAGTCCGGTGAGCGGCGGCGTGTCCCCCCCCCCCCCCCCCCAAAAAAAAAAAAAGCCCCCGGGGGCCCCGCGCTGAGATGCCGCTGTCGTGTCCCCCCCCCCCTCCGCAGTCATCCTGGTGGCGCATTTCCTGCAGAGCGTCACCTCCCGCCTGGTGCTGGGCGGCGAGATGGTTTACCACCGGCGGCCGGGCGAGGAGGGAGCCATCCTCACGCTGGCGGGCAAATACACGGGTACGAGGGCGCCCGGCACCTCGCGGCGTCCCCGCTCCCCGGCCCGGTGACGCCGCGGCGGCCCCCGGGGACGTCCCCTCGCCCGTCGCTTTGCTTTCTCTCTTCCAGCCCCGAAATGGGTGGCGACGCTCAACGTGGGCTACGGCGGCGCCCACGCCAGCTACTACCACAGAGCCAACGAGCAGGTGGGTGTCCCCCTCTCTCTCTCTCCCTGTCCCCACGTGTCCCTGTCACCCCCCCCCCACACGTCCCTGTCCCCACTGTCTCGCCTCCACCCCCCCAGGTGCAGGTCGGGGTGGAGCTGGAGGCCAACACGCGGCTGCAGGACACCACCTTCGCCTTCGGCTACCAGCTCAACTTGCCGCAGGCCAACGTCGTCTTCAGAGGTGAGCGAGGGGCCGCGCCTGTCCCTGTCCCTTGCCGTGTCCCCAGCCGCTCACTCCTGTCCCCCCCCTCCATCCCCGCAGGGCTCCTGGACAGCAACTGGAGCGTCGGGGGGGTGCTGGAGAAGAAGCTGCCCCCGCTGCCCGTCACCCTGGCTCTGGGCGCCTTCCTCAACCACTGGAAGAACCGCTTCCACTGCGGCTTCAGCGTCATCGTGGGCTGAGGGGCGCCGCCTGCCCCCCGTCCTGCTCAGGGAGCCACCGTGCCGCAGGGGGACCGGCCGTCGCCCGCCCCCCGGGGGGCCGGGGCCGGGGTCCCCCGCCGCCGGGGGATGGCGCGCGGCGGCGTGGGGAAGCCTTTGGGCTGAGGAGTGGTGGCTGGCGGCACCGGCGGCCTCGGTCCCACACCAGCACCACTCTGCCTCAGTTTCCCCCCCCCCGGCTGTGCAGGGAGGCACTCCGGGGCCTCGGGGACGTGGCGGGGGGCTGGAAGCACCCGGCGGTGCCCGCGCGTACGCACCCACGGAGCCTGGAAAAATAAAAAGAGCTTTACTCTGCCCTGGAAAGCGCGGAGGTGGCCGGAGGGCCCCGGGGCTGCGGGAGGGACGGGGAGCGGCGTGCCCGGCGGCGCGGGCTCTAGCTGATGATCTCGGAGAGCAGCGGCGTCATGGAGGAGAGGTCCTGGATGTGCAGGATCTGCCGCGTGTTCTCCACCTTGAGCGTCTGCAGCTCCGTCAGCAGCAGCAGCAGCTTGGCGTAGAGGAACCTGGGGTGGGGGAGAAGCGCCCGGTGGCCGTCCCCGTGCTGCCGGGGACCGCGTGCCACCGGGGACTGCGTGCCACCGGGGACCGTGCCACTGGGGCACCTACCTGCCCTCGGGCATGGGGTGCTGGTGGTCGATGTAGCTCTTGAGCGTGAGGGCCACCTTCTCCTGCAGCTGGTCGATGAAGTCCCGCTGGGCGACGCTGGCGTGGTCTGGGGACGGGGGGTGGCCGTCAGCGGGGCCGAGGGGACGTGTCGTGTCTCCCCCCCCCCAGACACCACGTCCCCGGCGCTCCCCACCTGGCGAGAAGAGCAGCATGGCCTGCAGCAGGACGTACTCGGCCTCGTGCAGCCGCAGCTTCCTCAGGCTGATGTGGAACTTGAGCAGCGGCTCCAGGTAGATCTGCTGGAAGCCGGCTGGGGAGAGCGGGGCGGTGACGGGCGAGCTGGGACGGGGACGGGGATGGGGATGGGGACAGGGACGGGGACGTCCCCCGTTGCCCCGCCGCCGCCGTGCCGCTCACCCAGGGCCCCGTCCTGGATGGTGTAGCAGTGCTGCCCGCACTCCCAGGCGTTGGTCTCCGCGTTGAACACGGTGTTGAACTGGATCTGGCAGATCCCCAGCGTGGCCCCTTTGAGCAGCGAGATCTGGTCGTCGATGGGCAAACCCCTGCGGCCGGAGAAGGCGGCGGTGGCGGCGGGACGGCACCGCCGGGGTGGGGTCGGGGGGGACACACACCCGCCTAGCAACCCCCCCGGACCTGAAAGCCGGGATCTCCTTGGCGAACTTGATGACCTGCTGGATCATGAAGGTGCTGAGGTCGGCGAAGTGCGGCAGCATGGAGAAGACGTCGGGCAGCACGTCCTCGTCCAGGCACTCGAGCTGCGGCGACGGCACCGCCGAGGGGACGCTCAGCCCCGACGGGCTCGGGGAGCGCGGGCTGGGGATGTAGAGGCGCACGGCGGGCTGGGGAGGCATTCGTGGAGGGGGGGGGTCAGCACCGTGCAGGGACCCCCCCCCCCTTTTGGCCACCAGCGTCTCCCAGCGTCCCGGCTCACCCGGTAGTGGGCAAACTGGGAGAAGCTGGAGTCGAAGGTGCGCTGGTGCGCCGCGATGAGGATGCCGATGAGCTCCTGCTGCTCCGCCGTCAGCTCCCCGGGCTGCTCCCGCGCCAGCCGCCGCTGCCGCCGCAGCGCCCGCCGCCGCCCCAAGGCCTCCTCCGACATGATCACTGCCACCCCGCGGGGACGTCAGCCCCGGGGATGTCACCGGGCGCCGTCCCCGAGCAGGGCTCCGGGCGGTCCCCGGCAGGCTCCTGTCCCCTGGGGCTGGCTCCTGCCCTGCCGCCCCACCCAGGCTGCTCCTCCTTGTCCCACCTGGGTCCTCCCAACGTCCTTTGTCCCATCTGGGTCCCCTCGTTGTCCCTTCTGCTCCGGTGCCCTCCCTTTTCCCCCGATCCCCTCCTCCCCCGCGTCCTCCCACCCAGCTCCTCGCCGTCCCCTCCGCTCCCCAGTCCCCCCCTTGGTGTCCCCTCTCGTCCCCGTGTCCCCACACCGAGGTCACCCCACCTCTTGTCCCCCTCCATCCCCTTCGCCCCGCCGTCCCCAAGGCCACCAGGGCGGCCGCACTCACTGTCCTTCCGCATGCCCACGTCGAGGCACTTCTGGAGGCGGCACGCCTGGCACTGCCGCCGCTTGGCCTTGGTGACCGGGCAGCTCCGGGCGAAGGGACAGGTGAAGTGGACGCCCTTGTTGATGGACCGCCTTGGGGGGACAGGGGACACGGGGACAGGGCTGTCACTGTGTCCCCAGGGGGGCAGGCAGGGCCGACACCTCGTGCTCGGGAGCCCCCTGCAGGGGCCACCTCTCCCTCGGGTCACTGTCACCGCCGTGTCCTGGAGAAGCCGGGTGGCTCGAGCACGGGGCGGGAGCATCCGTCCCCTCCTGTCCCCTCCTGTCCCATCTGTCCCTTTGTGCCCTGACCTGTCCCATACTCTCCCCTCCTGCCCTGACCCAATGTCTTGCCCTGTCCCACCTTGTGCCACCCTGTCCCCATCCTGTCCTGCCCCGTTGTCCCATCCTGTCCCGTCCCACCTCGTGCCATCCTGTCCCTTCCTAGCCGGACTTGTCCCATATTCTCCATCCTCCTCCTGCCCTGTCCTGTTGTCCCATCCTGTCCCATCCCACCTTGTGCCACCCTGTCCCCATCCTGCCCTGCCCCGTTGTCCCACCCTGTCCTGTGCCATGCCCCCCCCCGCGGTGGCACCACCTGAAGAAGCCCTTGCAGCCCTCGCAGGTCATGACATGGAAGTGGTAGCCGGTGGCGCGGTCCCCGCACACGGCGCACACCTTCTCCTCCTCGGGCTCCGTGTCCTCCCTCTCGGTGGCCTGGGGACCCCGCTGCGTGCCGGGGCTGCTCTCCGGGTCCGAGGGGCTCGACACGGACATGGCCGGGGGCGCGGGACGGCGCCACCGAGGGACGGCGCCGAGGCCGAGGGGACCGCGGCGGGGACGGAGCCTGCGGGACGGGAGAGTGACACTCGTGCAGCCCCCCGGCAGCGCTGCCCTGGCGCTCGTCCCCTCCGTGTCCCCTGGGAGCCACCGTGTCCCCATGCTGCACCACCCCGCTGCTGCAGCTTCCCCGTCCGGCGCCGCCAAACCGCCCCCGGCACGGCTGCCGGTGCCCGCCGGTACCTGGGACCCGGTGCCCGGTGTGGCCGGTGGCCGAGGTGGCCGGTGGCCGGTGTCCTGTGGCCGCCACCGTGCACGAGGGGGCTGCCCGGTCCCCGCTCGTCCCCGCCGGGGCCCCGTGGAGTTTGAACCTTGAACTTGAGCGAGGCTGCGGCAGGCGGGGACGGGCGGCAAGCGGGGGACAGGCGGGGACTGGTGGCACGTGAGGGACAGGCGGGGACTGGTGGCATGTGGGGACACGGGTGGGGACGGGTGGCTCGTGGGGACCGGCAGCACCGGGGACAGGCAGGGGACAAGCATGGGGACGAGCAGGCATGGGGACAGGTATGGGGACAGGCTGGCACGGAGGGGACAGGGAGGGGACAAGCATGGGGACAGGCTGGCATGGGGACAGGGAGGGGACAAACGTGGGGACAAACGTGGGGACAGGCTGGTGTGGGGACAGGCAGGGGACAAGCATGGGGATGAGCAGGCATGGGGACAGGCTGGCATGGGGACAAGCAGGGGACAATCCTGGGGACAAACCTGGGGACAGGCTGGCACGGAGGGGACAATCAGAGGACAAGCACAGGGACAAGAAGGGGACAACCGCTGGGACAACCATGGGGACGGGGACGCAGGCAGGGAGCACCCATGGGTGCCGGGGGTGGCGCTCGCAGCGGGTGGCCGTGCTGCCACCGGTGACCCCGCGGAAGGGTCCCCAGCACGGGGAGGGGGGGGGGTGGCAGCGGTGTCCCCGTCCCTGTCACCCCCGGGGTGCCACCACCCCCGGTGCCGCAGCCCCCCCGGTGTCCCCAGCCCGGTGTCCCCACGGGGCGTCGAGGCACGGGGGGGGGGGGGGGCGGGAGGGGGACACGGACACGCGGGGGGGTGGGGCCGTGGGAGCCCGCCCCCGAGCCCCCATTGGCTGCCCGGGGCTGTCACTCAGCCGCGCCCCCATAAGAGCGGCGGCGGAGGGGGGGGGGGGGGCTGCACACCGGGAGCGGCGGCGGAGCGGAGATGAGCGAGGTGAGGGACCGGGACCGGGACCGGGACCTGCAGCGGATCCCCGGTGCCCATCCCCGGTGCCAGCCGCGGAGGACGGAGAACAAAAGCTGGGGGGGGGGGGGAAGGGGGAGGGAAGGAGAATCCCCCCCTTCTCAGCAAGGGGACAGAGCGGGGGGGGCACCCCGGGGGTCCCGGTCCCGGTGTCACCCCCGTGGTCCCGGTCCCGGTGTCACCCCCGGCTGCCCCCCCCCTCTCCCCGCAGCGCAGCCCCGATGAGTCCCCGAGCTCGGCGGAGGCCCCCGGCGGGCAGGAGAGAGGTGAGCCCCCCCCACCCCACCCCAAGGTGCTGGGGGCACCCTGTGCGCCCTTCTGGGGGGGGCCCTGTCACCCGTGTCACCGCTGTCACCCCCCCCGCGACACCCCGGGGTGCTGCTGCGTGCCTGCCCCCGTCCCTGGGGTTTGTGTCCCCAGCACACGGGGGGGGGGCGAGGGGGGGGACACGGCTGTTTTTGGGGACAGCCCTATGGGGAGGGTTGGGGTGCACCCCAGGGTGCCCCCCCAGGGTTGTGGGGTGCCCCCCGTACCAGGTGGGCGTGCTGGGGGGGGGGGGGGTGGTTTGGGGTGTCCTGTGCAGCAAGGGGGGGGGGCTGTGGGGTGCACCCTGGGTGCTGGGGTGAATCGGGGGGGGGGGGGGGGGGACGGGGCTGTGACCGGAGCAGCCCCCCCTTGCCCCCACCCCAGCCAAAGCCGCTGACCCCAAGAAAGCGGAGGAGGAGGAGGAGGAGGAGATCGACATCGACCTGAGCGCGCCCGAGACGGAGAGAGCCGCGCTCGCCATCCAGGGGAAATTCCGCCGCTTCCAGAAGAGGAAGAAGGAGTCGGGACCCTGAGGGGCTACGGGGGGGTGTGGGGGGGCCGGGACCCCCTGCCCGTTTCGGGCACCCGCTCGTGCACGCGGGCACGGCCCCATCCTGCCCTGCGCCGGGGCTGCCCCGTCCTCAGCGAGCGGCGCTGGAGGGGGGGGGGGCTCAGCCCTTCCCCACCCCTCACCCACCCCGGAGCTGTGGGGTCAATGTGGGGGGGGGACACGGGGGGTGTCCCGTGTCCCCCCGGTGCGGAGGTGGCCCTTGTGCAAGGGGATGGCGTGGAAATCCCCCTTTTTCCCCGGGGCAGCCCCGGTTTCCCCAGTCCGTGGTGGTGCTGGCTGCTGGGATGTGCTGGGACGGTGCCCCCTGAGCGAGGGACCCCCCCGAGGGACCCCCCCCGTCCCCTCCTGGGGGGTGGCAGGGACAGTGCGTGGGGGGGGGGGGGGGGGGGACGGGTCCTGTTGAAGGCCACCATGGGGAAACCTGGGGCTCCCCGGCACACGGGTGCTCCCTGTCCTTGCACTGTCCCCCCCCCCCGTGCTCTGTCACCGCGTCACCGTCCCCTGTCCCGTCTGTCCCCCCCCCCGGCACCAGGGGAGGGGGCTCGGAGCATGTGTACCGAATAAAGCAGCGGGAGAAGAGGAACGGGGCTGGTGCGTGGTCTGTGGGGGGGGGGGGGGGGGGGGAGTGGGGACGTCCCCCCTGCCTTGGGGGGGCAGGTGCCCGTTTTGGGGGGGAGCCCCATAAAAAAGCCCCCCCCCCCCCCCCCCTCTTAGCCACCCATGTCCCTGGGCTGTCCCCACCTTGGGGACGTGCCCGTGGAGTTCGCCAGGCAGGGTCTGGAAGGTGCCCCCAGGACGCGGGGTGGGGGGCTCCTTGGTGGGGCTTAAAATCCTTCCCAAGCCCCCGGGGGGGGGATTTCTGCGGTCCCGGTCCCCGTCCCTTTGGTCCCCGGTCCCCGGTGCCGCGGGGTGGCCTGGGGACAGCGGGCCGGTGCGGGCGGAGGAGCAGAAATAGCTGTGGAAAGAAAAATAAGGCCGGTGGCCAAGCGAAGGGGATGCCCCATGGGGCTGGGGGCCGGCCCCGTCGCTCGGCCCCCGCTCGCTCTGCAGACTTTATTAGGGCAAAGCCAATTATAGACCCGGCCGGGGGGGGGGGGGGGGGGGCTGGCTCTTCGGGCTGGGGGGGGGTCGGATCCGGGCACGGGGCAGCCGCAGCCCCCGGCACCGTGCCCAAGCGTGGGGCTCCAGCGGGGAGCCGGCCCCGAGCCCCCCCAGCAGCGGGGCACGCAGGGGACAAGGACAGGACGATGACAATCCCTGCCGGGTCACCCACAGGCAGGGAGGGAGACCCCCCCACAGCGACCCCCACCCCCCCCACAGCGACCCCCACCCCCCCCACAGCGACCCCCCCCCCATCCCCCAGCCATCCCTGGGGGCTCTGTGCCCAAGTTCGGCCGCTTCGTTAGGGCTGAGCTTTAATTAAGGCAACCACGACGGGCAGATGGGGCCGGGCACGGTGGGCGGGTGCCCTTGGGGACAGCCCCCCCCCCAGCCGATGGTGGAGGGGGGGAGGACACCCATGGGTGCCATGGCCTCGTGCTTGGGGAAACTGAGGCACGGCGGCGGCGGGGCCCCTTGGGAGCTGGGGGGGGGGGGGGGCTCCGCGCGATGAGTTCGTGAGTGCTCAGCCCACCCCAACACACCTGCCCCCCCCCACCCCCAACGACCCCCCCACCCCCCCGACCTCGAGGTGACGCCGGGCTCCAGGAGGTGTGAGTTTTATTAACGGCGCCGTGGGGACGGGGACGGGGACGGGGCATAGAAAAACCCAACGGGGCGACGGGCGCCGGCGGCTCCTCCGGCCCGGCTGCGGCCTCTCCTCCTCCCCGAGGCTTCGGCCGGCGCGGGGGGGGCCGGGGGTTACGGGGCGGGAGGGTTAATGGGGTGCGGGACGGAGGGGACGGGGCGGGGGCCACCCCACGACGTCATTTGGGCTCGGTCGCGGGGAGAGACGAGAAAACGGCCAGAAAAGGGGCAACGGCGGGGACGGAGAAACCCTCCCGGGGGCTGGTTTTTTTTTTTGGGGGGGGAGGGGGTGGCACGGCCCCGCGGGGACCCCGCAGGTCCCCGAGGAGGTGGGGAGGGGGGACCGAGCCAGCCCAGGTGGGGACCCAAAAATTTGGTGATTTGAAGAGAAAAAAAAATTACATCGGAGCCCGGGGCCGGGCGGGGGCAGCGGTTGCGCAGAGGAAGGTGCCGACGGAGGGGGCTTTGGGGTGCGGGGGTGCCGCGGGGGCGTCCCCGAAGCCGGGGGACCCAGGGCGAGGACCACACCCCGCTCCTCGCCGGGTCCCCGGCCCCGTCGGGCGTCACTTCTCCGAGTTCGGCTTGAGGATGTTCCGCAGGGCGCTGGCGAGGCTGCCCTTGCTCGGGGAGCGGGCGGCGGACGGCGAGCGGGCGGCCTCGGGGGCCTCCCCCCGCAGCTCCATCTCGATGGTCATCACCACTTTCGGGGCGCGGGGGGCCCCGGCGTCACCCCCCGCCGCCGCCGCCGCCGCCGCCGCGGCACCTTCCCTGCCCGCTAACCGCTATTTCTTGTCCTTGCGGGAGTCGCCCGGGGCTCCCTTGGCTTTCTTCTCGCTCGCCGCCTTTGTGCTGCGGCTGTGGTCCAGCATGGCGTAGAGGACGGGTGCCTGCGGGGAGGGGGCGGCGTCAGCATCGCCCCCTTTCCCCCCCACCACCCCCAAAAAGCAGGAGGTGGAAATCCCTAAATCCCTGCCCCACGTTTAACCCCCCCCCTCCCTCCGCGGGGTGCTCACCTGGCGGCCGCGCTTGGACGCGTCCTTGGCCGATCGCTGCAGCTTCCCCTTCTCCATGGCACTAAAACGGGGTTCGGGAAGGGAAAAAGGCAGCTCCCAGAGGTCAGCAGCCCCCACACAGCCCCCAGCCCGTGCCACGGCCCCGTTTCGGGGCGGTTTTGCCCCGAATCGTTGTCGTGCCTCACCTAAGCCGTCGCTGCAGGACCGCCTGCCTCCGGAGCCAGCAGTAGCGCACGAGGTAGACGAGGGCCACCACCAGGAGCACCAGCAGCAGGGCCCCGCCGATGATGGAGCCCAGCACGACGCCGTACCGGGTGGGCACTGCGGGGGGGGGCACCGGGACCCCCGTCACCCCACGGGGACGGCGGGGACGGGGACGGGGGGACACGGGCACGTTGGGCGCCCCGTACCTTTCTCGAGGACGTAGAGCGTGACCTGGGAGGACTTGCCCACGATGTCGGGCGGGTTCTTGACGTCGCAGGTGAAGGTGCCGTTGTCGGTGTAGTCCAGGTTGTGGATGACGATGGAGCCGTCCTTGCGGCGGGGGTTGCCCGCCCACTCCATGCGCTCCTTGAAGGTGCCCACGTCATCGATGTAGGGCTGCCCCTTGGCGTAGTGAAATATCTGGTGGCGGAGAAAAGAGGGGGTGGGGGGGACACACACACACAGGGGGTCGTGGGAGCTCTGGGCGCAGCAGGGCCCCCCCCTCGAGACCCGTCCCGGAGCGGGCGCTTACGGAGATGCTGTCGCGGGAGCCCTCGGCCTGGAAGTGCCAGGTGATGGAGATGTCCTCGGAGATCCACTCGCTGGACCAGAAGCTGCACGAGAGGGTGACGTGGGAGCCGACGGTGCCGTACACCTCCCGCGGCGTGTACACGTGGATGGCCGACGTGGGAGCCAGCCCTGCCGGGGGGCACAGAGCCCTCAGCCCCCCGCGGGGGACACCGGCACGGCGCCGCTGCCCGTCCCCAGGGCGGGGGGGGGGAAGCCGGTGGCCGCTCCGCGCCCCCGCGCCGGCCCCGCGCCAAGTCCCCGGCTGCCACCAAAGGGCTTTTGTTGGCCGCGGAGAATGCACAAGGGTTGGCGGGGGACAGCGGCGCTTTGTGGGGGGCACCGGGGGGTGCTGGGCCCCCTCTGCCTGTGCCCAGCTCTCGTCCCCGTAGAGGTGACCGAGGCGGCAACGGCGACTGGGGGACGGCGGCACCCCGACGGACGCGGCCACCGGTGCTGGGGCTGTCCTCACGGCGCGGTGACGGTGACCGGGGGACGGCGGCACCCCCATGGCCACAGCCACCGGTGACACCCCCGGGAGCATGGCCAGCACCGGTCCCCGGAGCGCCGGTCCCCAGCAGCGGCCGCGTCCCCCCCCCCCTGCGCGTCCCCGCTTACCCAGCACGGCGAGGAGCCCGGTGAGGACGAGGAGGCTCCGGCTGTCCCCGGCACCTTGCGACATGGTGGCGGCTGCTGTCACCGGCCGGCTCCGAGCCGCATGGAGGGCTGGCGGGGCGCGGGGCCGGAGGGTGCCGGGCGGGTGGGTGCCGAGGTTTAAGAGCGAGCGGCGTCGAACGGCGCCGCCGGCGGCCCAATGGGCGCCGGGCAGCCGGGGCGGCGGGGTGCGGGACGCGCCGGGGGGGACACAGGGGACATTTTGTTCGGCGTTGGGCGAGGAGGGGAAGGCACGCGGCGGGCGGGGAGCCGGGCACACTGCGGCCTTTGTGCCGCCGCATTCTCGCCCCGTGGCGGAGGCGGCCGGGCAGGAATGCGGCCGGGGACGGAGGGGACGCACGGACGGGCAGCACGGGGACGGACGCACGGACGAGCTTGTTGGGGGTCTGGGGGGGGGGTGTGGGGACAGGGACAGGGGCTGTGCCCCCTCCTGTGTCCCCTCCTGTCCCGTGGCCATGGTGGCTCCAGGCCTCCCGGTCCCCACGAGGCGGGCGGCGTGGGGACAGACACACGGACGGGCTTTTTGGGGGTGCAGGGACCGGGGTGTGGGGATGGCGCCGGGGGCCGTGTCCCGTGTCCCACCCCTGTGTCCCCTTCTGTGTCCCCCCCGTGTCCCCCCCGTCCCACAGCCACGTCTGACTGCGCCTCCCGGTCCCCGCAGGACAGACAGCTCGGGGACAGACACACAGATGAGCTTTTTGGGGGTGCAGGGACCAGGGTGTGGGGACGGCGCTGGTGGCCGTGTCCCCTCCTGTGTCCCACCCATGTCCCCCCCCCGCCGTGTCCCCTCCTGTCCCCCCCACCACGGCTGGCTCCGGGCCTCCCGGTCCCCACGGGACGGGCAGCGTGGGGACAGACACACGGACGGGCTGTAGGGGGGTTTGAGGACCGGGATGTGGGGGTGGCGCTGGGGGCTGTGCCCCCTCCTGTGTCCCCCCCCGTGTCCCCATGTCCCCCTCTGTGTCCCCGTATCCCCTCCCCGTGTCCCTCCGTTCCCCCCCCTGTGTCCCCATGTCCCCCCCCCGTGTCCCCATGTCCCCTCCTGCATCCCTGTGTCCCCCCCTTGTGTCTTCCCCCC
The DNA here is from genome assembly GCF_964034855.1 of Anser brachyrhynchus. Lineage (NCBI taxonomy): Eukaryota > Metazoa > Chordata > Aves > Anseriformes > Anatidae > Anser > Anser brachyrhynchus. Next base: position 490,359 of record NC_137721.1, on the reverse strand, counting down.
CGTGTCCCCCCCCATGTCCCCCCCCGTGTCCCTGTGTCCCCCCCGTGTCCCCCCCCGTGTCCCCTCTCGTGTCCCCCCCCCGCCTTGTGTCCCCCCCGCCCCCCAGCCGCCGCTGGCCCCGTGCCCCCCAGGGACACCCCCACCGCTCCCCCCCCCCCATCGGGGCTGCATTTTGGGGCGAAAACAGCGCTTTGCGGGACTTTCGGTGCCCTGCGGAGCGGCGGGGCCGGGCCCAGCCCCGGTCACACCGGGGGGGGGGGGGAGGGGGGGGGGGGCACCGGGGAGGGGGCGGAAGTGCGTCACGGTCGCTTCCGCTTTGCGGACGCTTCAAGATGGCGGCGCTGGCGTTGAGGTGACTCCCGCCCCCCGGGGCCCCCCCTTCCCCCGGTATCGTCCCGGTGCCCCCGTGCCCGACCCCGGCGGCTCCCCCAGCCCCTCCCCGTGCCCGGTGAGGGCGGCCCCGGGCCTGGTCCCAGCCCGGTGCGGGCGGGGGCCGAGAGGCGCCACCGGGGGGGGGGGGGGGGTGCCCGGGGGGGGTGGGGAGGCCCCCGGGGACGCCCCCGGGGACGTGGTCACGGAGCCCCGGGAGCGCTTGGACGCCCCTCGGGGGGGGGGGCGGGTTGGTTTTGGGGTCCCCGCCCGACTCCGGGCGCTCCCCGAGCCTCTGCCCCCCCCCCCTCCCCCCGCCGGGGGTGTCCCCGCTGTGGGGCCGCTGCCGGGGGGTGGGGGTTGAGGCGGCTCCGGGGGTCCCGGGGGGAGCCCGAGGGCTCGGGCAGCGGCAAAGCGGCCGCAGAGCCGCGGGCACCGGGCGCCGGCTCCGTGCCCCCCGCCGGTACCGGGGCGGCGGCAGCCCTGCGGCGGGGCGGGAGGGGGTGGCGGGGCGTCACCGGGACCGGCGGGAGGAGGCGGGTTCGGGGTGGGACGCGGTGGGGAAACGGGGCACGGGTCTGGCTCCCTTCAGGCTCGGGGCAGGCAGCGGGGGGCTGGGGTTTGCCTGGCCGGGACGAGCCCGAATATCGGGGGAATCGGTAAAATTAAGGCCGTTGTCGCCGCAGGGAAAGGGCAGCGCTGACCCCGTTCCGCGCCGCAGCAGCTCGGGGCAGGCCCCGCGTCCTCACGGAGCCGTCACACGCGGCTTCGGTGGCCCCCGGCAGGAATAACCCCAAACATCCCCCGGGACCACCCCTGCGGGGCCGGGCCGTCGCCCGTTCGCCTTCACTCCTCGAAAGTTTTATTCCTGCCACCTCCCCGCCGCCGGTTACGGACGTTTGGCTCTTTGGTGTCAGCGTCGAAGCTGGGTTTCGGGGGTTTCGTCCCCTTAACGCGGCCTCTTTGTGGCCGTCGGGCTTTCGTGGGAAGCTTTTTGGGGCGGTTTGCTGAAAATCAGAGCTCTGCGGCGCGATCGCAGCGCGGGCTCGGCACGCGAGACGAAGGCGGGTCTCTGCTTTGAAGCCCTCCCCTCCTGCCCGCTTCTGCCCGGCGGATGAAGGAAGCGTCTTCGATCACCTCCCGTCTGCCGCCTCCGTGGCAAAAGCCGAGCGGTTTTTACAGAGCCGTCGCGCCGGGTAAACGCCGACGGCCTCCGCTGCTGCGACGCGGGGCCGCTGCTCCTCGAGAGCCGGCCCCGGCGTCTCCTGAAGTTGGGCTCCCGAGGGAGAAAACCCCTGAATTATTGGGTCCCCGGCAGCTCCCGTTGTCCCCGAGCTGCCACCTGCGTCCTTGTCCCCTCCTGCAGGTGGCAGCTGGCGTGGGCGAACCCGGGTCTGTGGGCTCCCGCTTGAGGGCTCGGGTTTTATTTTAGGGAAAACCGTGCCTGCCGGTGATCTGGAAGGAAACTGCCGGGAGCTGGAGCCGATGCCGCAGCTCAGAGCGGGATAAAAAAACGGAGGGGACGGGGCCCGGGGGCGCCGCGACCTCGATTGGGGAGCTGCGGGGCCGCGTTTCGCAGGCGGTGTTCGTCGCGCTGAAGCGAGCGGCGATGCTTTGAGTCTTAAAAAGAAAAAAAAACATATTAAAATTGTGCCGAGAGGACGGGGAGCTCGTGCCGGGGGATCGGGCTGTGAAGAGGCGCAGGCGTGCTGCGTTCCGCCCGGTTCTGAGCGCTCTGGTCCGGGGCCTGAGCTCCCTCCTCCAGCACCGCTGGTGCTGAGCAGCTCCCGAGGAGCTCAAGGAGGCTGGGGCTCCGGAAAGGAGGACGCGGAGGGCGTGAGAGGCGCGTCAATAATTAATAGCCTGCGGGCACAGATTAATTATTCACCTCCTCTCCCCTGCCTGGGTGCGGGGGGGGGGGGGGCTCGGGGCTGCTCCCCCCCGGGCCTGGCCGAGCTGCAAGCACCGGGCGGGGAGGTGGCGATGGGGTTTTGGGGAGAAACAGCCCCGTCTGCTACGGGCCCGCGCCCCGCCTGCCCCGGGGAGCGCCCGGGAGGGCTCCCGGAGCTTTCTGAGGCTTTTTGCGGCTTTTTTGTGTTGTTTCCAGGGGTCTCGTGGGGGGGAAGGGGGGCTGGGTGGAGGCTGTGAGCCGCTTCCCCCCCCCTGCAGCTCAGCCGAGTTTTCAGGGAGGGTTTTGAGGAACTCGAGGCCGTGCCCAGAAAGGTTTTGGGTGGGGAAGCGGCGCGGGGCCGTAGCGAGGCTGTTTTTGCAACAGAAACTCGTGGGATTTGGCTTTTTCCCACGGTAGCTGAGCGCAGATGGTGGAAATTTGGAACGGAACAGCCCCGCAGCCGGCGGCGCTCGGCAGGCAGCAGCCGCGGCGAGACGAGCGCAAGCTGCGGTGCCGTCCCGCAGAGCTGCGGGGCCTCGAGCCCTGCCTCCGGAGGCGAGGGAGGGTTTGGAAGGGAAACATCCCCGGGGATCGTTAACGCCGGATCTCGGAGCCGCTTCGTAACGGCGGCCGGGAGCTGACCCCCGGATGTTTGCCCAGCCGTGCTCTCAGGACAGCCGAAGAGCGGCAGAGCTTCGTTAGCCTGCCGCCGCTAACGAAGCGCCGGGAGACGCTGCTGCAGGCGCCTGGGTGTTTGAGGAGGTTAATTAATTAACGAATGCCCGCACCAGGCGCTGCCCCCCGCCTCGTTCCCACCGGGGAGCGCAGCGCTGCCTCTTGACGCCCTGTCCTCGCTCGGAGCGCCGCGAGCGGCCGCCGGAGGTTCCAGCCCACGGCCGCAAGCGCTCAAGCAGCGCCGGGCCGGGGCTCCCGCTCCTCGGGGCGCCATGAAATCCCTTTTCCACCTCCCGGCCGCAGCGCTGGCGTGGCCGAAATGCTGCGTGGGGCGGGCTGGGACGTCCCCGCAGCCAGACGAGGGGCGATGTCACCCTTCCGGGCGCGGGGACGGCGGTGGCCTCGAGCAGCCCTTCCCGTGGAGCCCCGCAGGTGGGTTTCCAGGGACTGCGCCACCCGCCCTGCTCATCGCTGGAGGGAGAGCGAGCGCTGCGCTGCCTCGGCGCGGCCCTGAGCTCAGGGCGCAGTTCAGCCTGTCCTACAAACGAGAGGCTAATTACCCTGAGGCTAATTACAGGGCGTCGTAAAGAACGAACCCGCGGGCAGGGTCTGGAGGCTCGAGGTGAGAGCGCGGAGGTTTAGGAACAGCCCAGACCTCGCACCTTGGGGCCGATTTTAAGGCACAAACCCCCAAAATGGTGAATTCCCTCCCCGGCGTTGCGTCGGCGCTCACGAACCTTCTCCACCTCTCTTGCAGGTGCGTCGGGCGGCGCTGCCTGCTGGCTCGGCTCGGCCCCGGCCTCCCCGTGCGACAGTGAGTGCGAGGGTTTGGGGGGGGGGTAACGGGATTAAATTCTGCCCCGAGGGATCGTGGCCGAGGCGGGGAGGGGGGGGGCACGCGTGCTTTCCATCCCGTTAGTGACTGCCCCATCCCCGCCGTGCGGCTGGCCGGGCACTTAGCGCATCACGCCGTCAGTGCGCGGCCTATTTAGGGGATAAATAAAGGGCGGGGGTCCCTCGGCGGGGCCGCCGCCCCCCCCCCCCGCCGCTCTGCGTCACCCCGCTGGCAGCCTGGCACCTGGAGGATGGGGGGCCGGGAGCCGCAAATCCTCCCCGTGCTGTCGGGCTTAGGGAGGAGCGGCGATTTGCTGCTAAATTGGGCTCTAAGCGTAATTGCTGCGTAATCTCAGGCGCATTAAAGGACGAGCAGCTCGTCATTTGGTGCAGCGTGCAATTAGCGGGGCGGCGCGGAGCAGGGCCGCGCGTTATCGGCGTTGGGGAACGCGCTGATAGCCCGCGCCCCGGCCTGGGCGTGCTGCTCCGCTGCCGGCCTGGGCTCCGCACAGAGCCGAGCTTTGCGGCCTGCCCCTTACTGGTCTTAATTAGCGGTTAATAAATTGCTGGCGGAGACCCTCCCGTGTCCGTGCACGGCTGGAGCCCCCCCCCGCCCCGCCGTCCGGTCCCCCCCTCACCGCCCGTCCCCTCTTCTCTTCGCAGCGTCGTCCCGATGGCGACGACGGCCAAGGAGGAGATGGCTCGCTTCTGGGAGAAGAACACCAAGTCCAGCCGTCCCCTGTCCCCTCACGTCACCATCTACAAGTAAGGGCCCCTCGGCCACGCGCGGGGGACGCCCCCGGGCCCTGAGTTTTGGGGGCAGCCCCGGCCCCTGCGTGCATTTTCCCCGGAGCTTCGGGCGCAGGTCGGGGCGACCGTCTGTGAATGCTATGAACAGCACGAGCTGGGGGGGCAGCGCGCCCCCAGTACCCCGCAGGGTTGTTAAAACCCAAGTTTTTTTCACATGGGGCACTGAGGACGGGTGCCCCCCGCCTCGCAGAGCCGTGCCTCTCCCTCACCGGGGGGAGGACGGCTTTTTTGGGGGCCGCTTCTGTCACTTTTCCACGTTGCCTCACTTAGCTCCGGGTCTGGGTGCCCAGCCCCTGCCCCCGTGTCCCTAAAGCCCTTCGCAGCCTCCCGTTCCGCCCCCTCGGAGCTCTCTTGGAGCCCTTCCCCAGGCCGTGCCCGCGCCGTGGGCCATTCCCGAGCTGCCTCTGCAAATTCCCCCGGCTCTCCCCTCTCGGATTCCTCGAATAGCTCCGAGTGCAGGCCCGGCCGCGCCGAGCTCTCTCTAGGAACAGGCGGGGCCCTGCCTTCTCCCCGCTCCTGCCGCCCCCCTCCTCGTGCCGCGTTTTGCTGACGAGCCCGGTTTGTTTTGCAGGTGGTCGCTGCCCATGGCGATGTCCATCACGCACCGCGGCACCGGCGTTGCGCTCAGCTTAGGTGCGTTGTGTCTCCGACCCGCTTGCGGCGCGCGGGGCCGGCTCCCTCCGGGCGGCTCGGAGACGTGCCTGCGGGTTTCTCCCCCTCGCCTCCGGTTGCGGCGCTGGCTTCCAGCAGCAGGGTTTTCTCCCCGCTTATCCGTGCCCACATCTCCTCGCGCCGCGCTGGCTCCAGCCCTGCAAAGGAATCGATGCTCCCTGGGGTTTAAAAGCCCCTCAGAGCCCTCGCGGCGCTGTGGCCTGGGTGCCCCCATCCCTAATCCTCCTTCCAGACCTCCCCCAGCCCGCAAAAGCTGCTCCAGATCTCAGCCCCTCTCTTCAGCGCCTGTTTTTTTCTTTTTTTTTCCCCCCCTCCATCCGAGGGAAGGGCTGGCAGCCCGGCAGAGCTTTGGGGATTTTCCCTGGCACTGTCGGAGTCTCGCAGCTTGCCGGGAGCGGCCGCTGCCTTCCCGGGGATCCTGCTGGAGGAGAAGGCGGCGCTGCCATCCAAGCTGCTAAAACCCCCTCCAGCGATCTGGATTCCTGACCGCGACCGGCTGCTTCGTTTCCATCCCGGCAGCGGGAAGGAGCTGCCGAGGGGGGAGGAGCTGGGTCGGCTTCTGCGGGAGAGCAGCGAGCGAAGGGGGCTCCGAGGAGGCGCGCGGTGCCGAGGCCTCACCTCCTTCGCCCGAAAAGCGCAGCCGGGCGGAAGCGAGAGGGGGGCAGCGAGGGCGGGGAGGTCGGGCCTCCCAAAACCGGCACCCGTGCGCGCCCCCAGAGCCTCCGTGCGCAGCGCAGGGCTCGGGGTTTTATCCCCGGGAGCTGGGGACGTGCCTGGCCCCGTGGCACAAGGTCCCTGGCAGCAGCCCGAGCTGGCGGGGCCGCTGCTGCCCTTTCGGGTGCCGCATAAAGGGGCCGTTTGTCAGCCTCCGCCGGGGCGGGAGGCCATCGCTTTCCGCGCCGGTGGAGCGCGGAGGAGAATCGCTTTCTGCCGAGGAGGGGGAAGCGCTCATCTGCTCTCCGCCGAGGGCTGTAATTACGGGAGCCTCTGCCTTCCTGCGCTCCTCGGGGGCTGGCACAAAGGCCGTTGAGCAGATGAGCGGCTGAGGAGGGGGGGGAAGCAGCCGGTTGCCTCGCGCCGGCCTCAGCCCAGGCGCCCGAGCGCTGCAATCAGGTGCTGTCGAGCTCGCGACGTGGCTGGTGGCTCGCTGCGGTCGTTCCCGTTCTTTTGGCAGCGCCGTCTGGAGAAAGCCCTCCCGGCCTGGAGACAGGGACCCGAGGGCGTTGCTGCGGGGCTGCGTCCTCGCGGTTCCCACCTCGCTCGCCCCTTTCACCTTGACTTTGGGCTGGTGTCGCTGCCGTTGCCCGAGCTCCTGCCGGGCGTTGACGCAGCCCCGCTGCAGGACCCACCCTCGGGGCGTTGCTGCCCCCGCCTGGAGCCCTCGGCACCCCGGGGTGCGTTGGCACGGCACGGCTGCCACCAGGCAGGAGAGGCCTTCTCCCTCCTTCCTCTGCTGACGCTTTCGGTTCAAGCCCTGTCCCCAAGCCAGGGACACAGAGGTGGCCCCGTGTGTGACCAGCAGGAGCGTCCCTTGCTGTGCGGGGTTTGTGGCCGGGCGGACAGATTTGGCTGGAGCTGCTCTCAAGTGTGGGGAAAAAAAACGGGCGCGGAGCTGCTCCCAAGCGCAGCTCCTGAGCCCGGGGCTCCTCTTCTGGGGCCTCGGGCTTCCACCAAGGGTGCTGCCGCGTGCCCGGGTCTTTGGGGACAGCGCGGGGCCGCTGCCGCCGGCCTCACCCGCGGGCTTTGTCTCCTGCAGGCGTCTCCCTCTTCAGCCTGGCTGCCCTGCTGCTCCCGGAGCAGTTTCCCCACTACCTGGCCATGGTGAAGTCGCTCAGCCTGGGCCCCGCTCTCATCTACTCCGCTAAGTTCGCCCTGGCTTTCCCCCTCTCCTACCACACCTGGAATGGGATCCGGCACCTGGTGAGTGGGCTCCCGGTGCGCCCAGGGGAGCGAGGGGGGGGGAAGCTGCTGCTGCGGGAGCTCTGGGTGTGCGGTCTGGGAAGGTGCCCTTGGAAACGAGAATTAATCACCTCTGAGCTATTCTGGGGTACGTTTAAGTCGCAAAGAGCAGCGCCACGCTGACGCTTCACGGGGCGGCGCAGCCAGCTGCAGCATCCCCTGCTCCGCGGGGCCGTGCGGGCAGAAGTGCCCCCCCCCTTTGCTCATTTTCCCCCCCCCTCCTCCCGCTCCTAAATGACGCTGAGCTGTTTAACGAGCCCGGAAGACGCAGCGCAGAGGGCTGGCGACGGAAAGTAACCCGTGGTGTCTGCCCCGGGCTGCAGCGGAACAGGCGGCTCTGCTCAGCCGAGCTTCCTGTGTTTGACGAAGGAGGGGGAGCCGGAGAGCTGAGGGTTCCTTGCTGGGACGAGTACCAGACGTGCTGCTTTTTGGAGCTGATTTTGTTTTTCCTGCAGCTCCAGCTAGCTTTGGTTTTAGGGCAGCAAATCGCAAAAGCAGCCGGCCCGGAGCGTGACGCGATCCTCCCGCTGCGGGTGGCGGCGGCGGCGGCACGTGCGGAGGCGCGGGCTCGTGCTGCGGGTGCTGACGGCGCCGGAGCTGCTTGGTGCCGCTCGTGTCCTGCACCCAGCAGCAGCCGTCGCGAGGCGCTCGCGGCAGCTCCCGGCCGGGCTGCCGGCGTGCTGCGGGAGGAGCCGCTGGCGCTCGGTACCCACTCTGCGAGCGCTCGGAGGTGCTGGTGGGCAAACGGAGCGGTCGTAAGCGGCTCCGTGCTCGGAGCAACGTGAGCTGAACGCGTGCTGGAGTCTCTGACCGCGCATATAAATTAGGCTGCCGATTAAATCGTCGGGAGAACGAACCCGGCGGCGCTAGCCCCCCGGCCGAGCTCGGCAGTGCGGCACAGCAACGGTGCGAAGGGAATAAACGGGGAGCGGGTTTGGGCTGGGGGCTCCGCGGCTGTGCTCGGCCACCCGGCTTGCGCCGCCCGAAATCAGGTGGGAGATGGGAACCCGTCCGCGGCACCCAGGGGTGCAGCAGCTGCTGCTTCTGAACCTGGCGCGCTGTGGCCGCGGGGGATTAGGGAGAGCTCCCCGGGGCAGCTTTGCTGCTGGGTGGGGGGGTTGGGGGGGGGATCAGCTTCCTCCGGCACAGCCCGGAGCCCCCTGCCCGTTTCCTTGCAGTGACAGATGCGCCTGTTTGTAGCCCGTAATCTAGAGGCAGGTTTTTGGGGTGGTTTTGCTAGTTTTTACCGGGGCAGCGCCTCTCCCCAGCGCCTGGCACAGCCCCGCGAGGCCCCGTCCGTGTCCCCGCGTGCTAACTCCGCTGTCTCTTCTCTCCCCGCAGGCGTGGGACCTGGGGAAGGGCTTCAAGCTCAGCCAGGTGCAGCAGTCCGGGGTGCTGGTCCTGGTCTTGACCCTGCTCTCCTCGGCGGGGCTTGCGGCCCTGTGAAGGCTCCTCCCGGTCGACGGCCTCCCGGTTTTTGGAAGATTTGTTCCGTCCTGGCCCACCTGGGGATGCACGAGGAGAGGGAGGCGGGGGGGGGACACACTCCTGAATAACTAGAAGCCTTTGGGGGAGGGGGCGCTTCCCCTGCTGACGAATCTCGCGGATGATCAGAGTTGCTTTTCCTTAGCCCAGACGAAGCGCTGCGCCCAGCTGGCTGCCTCGTTGCGGCTGGGGGGGGGCGTGGGGGGTCTCGTGCTTGCGGCGTCGCACTCCTGCGAGCTGCCGGACTTAACCCGAGCAAAGTCCAGGGCGTTTCTTTGCTCTGCCCTGTCCCCGAGCTTGGGACAATGCTGGATCTGTGTCCCCGCGGCTCCGAGTGGGCTCGGGGAGGCCGGCAGCACGCGTGTAGGCTCGGCGCAGGACAACCGTGCGCATTGAGGGCAGCCTGTGCCAGGGGAGGGAGAGCGGGCGCAGCTGCCAACGCCGGCACCCGCGCGGGGAAGGGGACATCTGGGCTGCCCGCGTGCCACCGCGGCGCTCAAATCCCGACTCCTCGCCATTGAAATTGTTCTAATTCAGCCAGGTTTGGGGGCTCCGCAGCCCCTGCCACGTCCGGGTTTTCCCGTTGGGAAGCTGCTCTGTCAGCGGCGTGCCCGGGAGGGCCGTGGCTCTCCCGCCGCGTGTTGCCAGCGGCTGCCGGCTCAGCGCTTCTTCGTCGCCCACCTTTGCAATAAAGCAGCCTCGATCCTTCACCCCCCGAGTCTTCGGGCTCGGCTCTTAACCGGGGAGGCAGACAAGAAGGCAGGGGGGGGGTTTGCTCTGAGGTTAAGGGACTCGCGGCTTCCCAGAGAGGCTGGGATGGAAAAACAAGCTCTTGGCCGGGTTTGTGGAGCCAGGTGGAGCGCCTGAACTTTGGAGTTTGGCTGGGGGGTTGCTGTGCGGAGCGCTGCCAGCCCAGCGGAAAGGCATTTCCTACCTGGGGCCGTGTTTGTTTGGGACACCCGCGCCCGGAGCGCGGCTTTTTTGCTGCAGTCCGCCCAATTTTTGAGGTTCGCTTTGCAAAGGGGACGGCGCAGAGAGGAGCGCTGCCTCGCTTCTCCGGCCCAGCGAGGGTCTCGGCCTCCTTCCCGCGCACGGCATCCAGCCAGACGCCGGCTTTACGGGGAGCAGCTGCTCCCTGCGGGCTTGCCGGGGGGGGGGAAGCTGCCCTGATGAAGAAGCAGCCGGAGCTGCTGCCTTCACCTCCAGCCCCTTCCCTCCCGCTCGGCCCCTCGCCCGCCTGGCGGAGCCGAGCAGCCTTTAATTAGCAGGAGGCACCCGAGGACCAGATGAGAGAAACCTCGCTGCTGTCGGCGCGGCGGAGGGAGGGGGGGCGCGCTGCCGAATCCCTTTCAGTGCAGCTCCGTGCCCCAGCAGGAGCAATTTTCTGGGTGAAAACGGCTGTATTTTAGCTTCAGACCGATTACTTCCCGCAGTTGCTGGAGCGGCTTCTATTGGGAAGCCTCTTCTGCTCGCTAACGAGCTGTTCCGTCGGGTGTGCCAGCTGCTAACCAGGTTCAGCCTTCGCCGTGCCTCCGGGCCGCACTGCGCAGGCTTTATTTCCCTCCTGCCAGCGGCACGGGATCCGTCCCCGCTGCCCCCCTGTTCCCTGCTGGTGGGCAGCGAATGAAACCTGACGGTAACGGGGTTTGTGGTGCTGAGCGCCGGGGGCTGCGGGTGAAACGCCAGGGAACGGGACGCCAACAACGGGGATGAGCAGGGACACGGCACGGGGAGGGCGCGGCCCCCCCGAAACCAAACAGCGGGAGTTTGATGGTGTTTTTTTTTTTTAAAACCTCTATTTTTCCAATTGCTGTCAAAACACAACCGGCTCGGCACCGGCCTCGCTCGGTGCTCTGTGGAGCGCTCTCCTGCCCCCCCCCGGGTGCTTTTTGGATCTCTGCTGGGAACGGGCTCGCGGGAGCTGCAGGAGAGGGGCCGAGGAGAGCCCAGACGGCTCAAAGCCCCCGGTGCGGCGATGCCTGTCCCTTTCCCTGCGGCCCAGCCTCCCTCACAGTGGCCGAGGCCGGGATTTGGGGTGCGGTGACACCCCCGAGATCCCCCAGGCCGGGCTGCGGGGAGCTCAGGACCCCGGCCGGGCTCCCTGCCCCCTGCTCGTCCTCGCCGCGAGGCTGGCACGAAGCCGGTGGCTCCGGCGACGCGTCCCGCTCCGCGCGGACGTCCGCGAGGCCGGGCTTACGGCAGAGCGGCACCGCGGCCTCGCTGCTGGGCTGCTCCTCCAGCGGCGATTTGGGAGAGGGCTGAGCACCCTGGGGATCCTCGCCGGACCCCCGGCCGGTCCTCGAAGGCTCCTTGGAGGCGCCTGCGTCCGACCAAGGCTCTTGGGGCTGCGCGAGGGGGGGTTTGCGTTACACCCTGCTCGCAAAGACGGGGATGTGGGGTGGCGGAGAGGGGTGGGGGGCTCAGAGGGGATCGAGGTGCTGCGGCTGCTGGAAAAGGGGGCTCCGGGAGCAGCTCAGCATCAGCCCCGGTGCTCTGAGGTTTTCTCCGGGCTGGGAGCTCCTCCTGCCGGCACCGCCACGGCCCCAGGCGCCCGGCCAGCAGTGGGAGCACGAGCCAGGCTTTGGGGGGACGCGGGGAGCCCCGTGCCCGGGGGAGACGGTGGCACCGGGTGGGGAGGTGGGGGGGGACCTGCCTGCAGCATCCCGCGGGAGGAGAGGGGTCCCCCCCGCACCGTCCCCCCTGCAGCTCTGGCTCTGCGCCCGCCTCCCCTTCCCACCCTGACTGCACAAAACGCCCCCAAAATCCTCTCCCAGCCCCCCGAAGCGAGGGGTCCCGGTGTGTGTCACCCTGGGGACCAGGCCCCCGCCGCCGAGGGGCACCCACCTTGCCGGTGACCTCGGCCCGGAGGCCGTTGCAGGCTCCGGTGAGGGCGGCGGAGGCGCGGAGCCAGCCGGTGAGGCGGGCGGCGGCGGCGGCCGAGCGTGCCGTGAGGTTCAGCTTGGCGGGGGGAATCCTCGGCGGCATGTCCCACGTCCCCAAAAACGTGCCCCAGGGGGAGGCCTGGAAGGAGAAACGGGGGGAAATGGGGCGGGGACGGGATGGGGCCCGGGGGGGGGTGCCGGGTGCTGTGCCCAGGGGGGGGCCGGGGGCTGCGGCACTCACCTGGGAGCGGGGCACGGAGGGGAGCAGGTGGCCGCGGTCATCGGCCAGGATCTGCGTGGGGCCGTCCCGCGGCGAGGGGCGCTGGGGGGAGCAGGCGGGGGGGTCTGGGGGGTCGGGAACTGGGGGGGGCTCTGGGGGGGTCGGGAATTGGGGGGGCTCGGGGGGGGTCGGGAATTGGGGAGGGTTTGGGGGTGCGGCTGGGTTTGGGGAGGGGGAAAGGGGGAACTGGGGACACCAGGAGGGGCCATGGGGGGGGGGGCTCCGTTGGCCGGGTTTGGGGTGGGGGGAGTGTGTGGGGGGGTAGGGGGTGGGGGTCCCCCGTTACCTGCCGGCCCGGCTGCGGCACCTCCCAGTTCTGCAGGCGGGGAGCGCTGAAGGCGTCCTCGTACTGCGGGGGGAGCGGGGCCGCTGAGAGACCGGCCCCGTTACCCCCCCGTTACCCCCCCCCTTTACCCCCTATTACCCCCCCCTTTACCCCCCGTTACCCCCCAGTTGCCCTCCATTACCCCCCCGGTATCCCTCTTTACCCACCGTTTACTCCCCGTTACCCCCCCTTTACCCCACGTTACCCCCCCGTTACACCCCGTTAACCCCCCCTTTACCCCCGTTACCCCTCCCGTTACCCCCTTTACCCCCATTTACCCCCCGTTTTACCCCCCATTAACCCCCGTTACCCCCCGTTACCCCTCCTTTACCCCCTGTTACTCCCCCTTTACCCCCCCGTTACCCCCTATTACCCCCCTTTCCCCCCTTTACCCCCCGTTTTACCCCCCTTTACCCCCCGTGACCCCCCGTGACCCCCCAATCCCCCCCTTTTACCCCCCGGCCCCCCCCCACCTGCCCCGCCCCGTAGCGGGCCGCCATGCTCCGCGTCCGCCGTCTCCTAGCAACCGCCACCACGTGACCCCCCCCTCCGGGCCGCGCGCTCCCCCTGGCGGCCGCGGCGAAGGGGCGTGGCCAAGACCGAAGGGGGCGTGGTCAGGATGGAAGGGGCGTGGCCAACGCGGGAGGGGCGGGGCCATGGGTGCTGGCGCCATGGGAGCCCCTCGGGGAGCTCAGGGCTGGGTCTTGGGGACCTTGGGGGGGTGTAAATGGCCGGGGGGGGCTGCACCATGCCCAGCCGGGCCGGGCTGTGCCAGGCGGTGCTGTGCCATGCCGTGCCATGCCGTGCCATTTGGTGCTGTGCCATGCCATGCCATGCTGTGCCATGCTGTGCCATGCCGTGCCATTTGGTGCTGTGCCATGCCATGGCGTGCCATGCTGTGCCGTGCCGTGCTGTGCCATGCCATGCCATTTGGTGCTGTGCCGTGTCATGCCATGTTGAGCCATGCCATGCCGTGCCATGCCATTTGGTGCTGTGCCATGCCATGCCATGCTGTGCCATGCCGTGCCATGCCATGCCATGCCATTTGGTGCTGGGCCATGCTGTGTCATGTTGTGCCATGCCATGCCGTGCCATGCCATTTGATGCTGTGCCATGCCATGCCATGCTGTGCCATGCCATGCCGTGCCATATGGTGCTGTGCCATGCCATGCTGTGCCATGCCATGCCATTTGGTGCTGTGCCATGCCATGCCATGCCATTTGGTGCCATGCCATGCCGTGCCATTTGGTGCTGTACTGTGCTGTGCCATGCCATGCCATTTGGTGCTGTGCCATGCCGTGCCATGCCATGCCGTGCCATTTGGTGCTGTACCATGCCATGCCATGCCATGCCATTTGGTGCTGTGCCATGCCATGCCATGCCGTGCCATTTGGTGCTGTGCCATGCCGTGCCATGCCATGCCATTTGGTGCTGTGCCATGCCATGCCATGCCATGCCATTTGGTGCTGTGCCATGCCATGCCATGCCATGCCATTTGGTGCTGGGCCATGCCGTGTCATGTTGTGCCATGCCATGCCGTGCCATGCCATTTGATGCTGTGCCATGCCATGCCATGCTGTGCCATGCCATGCCATTTGGTGCTGTGCCATGCCATGCCATGCCATTTGGTGCCGTGCCATGCCGTGCCATTTGGTGCTGTACCATGCTGTGCCATGCCATGCCATTTGGTGCTGTGCCATGCCGTGCCATGCCATGCCATGCCATTTGGTGCTGTACCATGCCATGCCATGCCATGCCATTTGGTGCTGTGCCATGCCATGCCATGCCGTGCCATTTGGTGCTGTGCCATGCCGTGCCATGCCGTGCCATTTGGTGCTGTACCATGCCATGCCATGCCATTTGGTTCTGTACCATGCTGTGCCATGCCGTGCCGTGCCATGCTGTACCATGCTGTGCCATTTGGTGCTGTGCCATGCCATGCCGTGTCATACCATGCCGTGCCATGCTGCACCACAGTGCCAGGTGAAGCCCAGAGTCCCCAGCCAGGGCTGTCCCCCCCCCATCCCTGGGACCCCCAAGGCCCGGCTGCGCCTCAGGGGCTTGGAGCCGGGCACCGAGCCGGGCACAGCGCCCACCCGGCTGTCTTTGGCACGCCAGCGACCGGCGAGGGCGATGCAAGGACCCAGGCGGACTCTGGAGTGGGGCCACTGCTGCAGGGAGCCCGGCCACGAAGCAGCCGCGGCCGCCTTTGTTCCGCCGCGCTTTTATGGCCACCTCCGCCTGCCCCGGCCTTTGTCCAGGACCGGACTTTCTGCCCCTGCCCCATGACACCGCGGTGGGGCCGGTCTGACCTGCCCGTCCCGTCCCATCCCGTCTGTCCCCTCCGGTCCTGTCCTGTCCCGGCCTGTCCTGTCCCATCCCATCCCATCCCGTCCCGTCCCATCCCGTCCTGTCCTGTCCTGTCCTGTCCCATCCCCTCCAGTCCTGTCCCGTCCTGTCCCATCCCCAATCCTGGGGACAGGATTAGGGTTAGAGTCAGGATTGGGGTTAGATTCAGGGTTAGGGTTAGATTTAGGGTTAGGGCTCGATTCAGGGTTAGGGTTAGGGTCAGGGTTAGGGTTAGGGGTTATTGTTACACGGGGGGGCAGCCTTAGGGTCAGGCTGGGGTTTAAGGTGAGGATTATGGGGTTTAGGGTTAGGGCATCCTGGCTGCAGGCCCTCTGAGGCCACCCCACTCCCTGTCCGAAGCCGTCCCTGAGCTGTCACTGGCCCCTGCCCCTCCCCGCCCCGGCGTGGGGCACCCCAGAGAGCACCCATGGGTGCTGCGGGGTTGCATCAGCAGCAGCCACACCGGGACACTGGGATGGGCGCTGCCACCACCGTGCAGGTCCCCTGGCACCAACAATGGCAGCTTTCAACCTCCCATCCCATAACGAGCTTGTGTCACCGGTCCCACGCCTGAAAATGAACACCACCCCATAACCCCCCCGGGAAAACGCGACGGGGCCGCACTTGGTTCACTTTGGTTTATTTCTTTTCTCGATTCCTTTTTTCTTTTTTTTTTTTTTCCTTTTTTTTTTCTTTCTTTCTTTTCTTTTCTTTCTTTTTTTTTTTTTTGGTTCGTTTCCCCAAACTTCGAATCCTGGTGCCAACATTGGCGTCTCGTCTCGAATAAAGGCAAAATTGCTGAAGCCAATCCTGGGGCGCCCGCGGCGCCGGGCCAGAGGCGATTCTGGGGGAGGGGGGGGTTGGCGCGTGGCTGCCCCGCACCGAGCAGGCACAAAATAAATATCGCTGGGGCTGGGGATGGGGCGGGGGGCGGAGGAGATACAAAAAAAAAAAATGGCCAAAAAACGAAATAAAACAAAAAAAAAATATTCAACCCCAAAAGGAGAACGATGAACCCAAACGGCGACTTTTGCTCGGAGGTCGTGGCTGTTTCGGGACGTGGGGGGGCGGGAGCCGAGGTCCCCACTTCGATTTTCGCGGCGAGCTCCGGCAGCGCAGCCCCGCGCCGGGGCTGGCGGGGGCTCCCCCCCCCCCGTACACACACATTGAGCCGAATCGGGGGCGCGTGGGGCCGGCGTGGGGGGGGGGTTACAGAGCCGGGCAGGTGACCTGGTGCCGGATGCCGTCGTTGCACATGAGGGCAGCCGCCCGCTCGTCGCCGTCGCCGTGCTGGCACTGCATGTAGCTGATGCCGTGGGGCGAGTAGCTGTGGTGGGCGCACACGTTGCAGGCGCGGGTCATGGTGCCGCCCGTGCTGCTCCTGCGGATGGTGGCAGAGGGGAGCCGCCCACCCCCCCCCGCCAGGCACCCATCAGCACCCAAAGGTGCCCGCAGGTTCCCAGCAGCGCCCGCTGGCACCCATCAGCACCCACACTGCTGCTCGTCAGGGCCAGCGGCACCTCTCGGTGCCCACCGATGCTCAGCAGCGCCCACCCCAGCACCCTGCTGGCTGCCATCAGTGCCACCTGTGGCACCCAAAAGCACCCTTCGGTGCTCATCGGTGCCCACTGGCACCCATTGGAGCCTGCTGGCACCCACTAGTGCCCCTCAGTCCCCACCTGTGTCAGGTGGCACCCATAGGTGACCCGTGGTGGCCGTCGGTGCCTGGTG
The DNA here is from genome assembly GCF_964034855.1 of Anser brachyrhynchus. NCBI lineage: Eukaryota > Metazoa > Chordata > Aves > Anseriformes > Anatidae > Anser > Anser brachyrhynchus. The sequence goes on along the minus strand of NC_137721.1, from coordinate 474,097 downwards.
GCACCAGCGATGCCCATGGGTCCCCTGCTGCACCCAGCGATGCCCATGGGTCCCCAGCTGCTCCCATGGGTCCCAGCAGTCCCCAGCAGTGCCCAGCGGCACCCGTTGGACCCTGCTGGCCCTGCTGGCGCCCACCCCGTCCCCACGTCCCCACGTCCCTCACCTGCAGTCGCTGCAGGTCCGCTGGCACTCCTTGCGGCGGTAGCGGCAGATGAGGGCCCAGATGAGGAGCCCCAGCAGGCTGAGGAGCAGGAGGGAGCCCAGGATGGAGCCCACGATGATGCCCGCCTGTCTTCCGCCTCCTGCCGCGGGAGCACAGCCTGTCACCGCCGGCCTCCCCGCCGGCTGTCCCCACATCACCGCACCGCGGTGGCACCCGGCGCACGGAGCCAGCCCCCGGCAGCCTCCTGCCCGTGCGTGTGTGTCGTCCCCCCTCTCCACCCCGTGGTGGCACTTACTTGGTGAGAGGCCGAGGTTGATCTGGCACACGGCATAGCCCACACGGTTGGTGACGCGGCACTGGTAGACGCCAGCGTGCACCTCGGACAGGCTATGGATCAGAAGGTCGCCAGGAGCACGTCCTGCGGGAGAGACGGCACCCTCAGCGCGGGGACGCGGGGACACGGGGACACAGGGACATGAGTACACACGGACATGGGTACACACGGACACGGGGACACAGGGACACGAGTAAACACGGACACAGGTACACAGGGACATGGGTTCCCAGGGACACAGATGCCCAGGGACACTGGTACACGGGTGCCCAGGGACATGGGTGCACAGGGACACACACAGACATGGGTGCACGCAGACACGGGAACATGCAGGCACGTGTGCACGTGGACATGCACACAGCTGCAGACAGATACGGGCAGGGTGCACACAGGCACACGGGGACAGGGGAGCACAGGGACACGGCTGCACGTGGACACGGGCACCCGAGCTCACAGGCATACAGGGACATGGATCCATGGGGACATGGGCACGCAGACGTGGGAACACGCAGACGTGGGAACACACGGATGTGGGAGCACACGGATGTTGGAGCACACGGATGTGGGTGAACATGGGTGCGCATGGACACGACACCCGTGCACAAAGGCACCCAGGCATCACATACGTGCCTGTGTGTGGACACCCATGGACGAGCGTGCGCACGGACACGGGAATGCACGAACCCCGGCATCCGTGGTCAGGTGTGCACGCGGCCATGGATGCACACGCACGTGGGCACAGGTGAGCAGGGAAAAGGATGCACACGCACACGGATGGACATGGACACGGGAACACACAGACACGGGAACACACAGACACAGCCATGAGCACCCAAGGACACTGACCCCCAGCCAGACACCCCCCCCCCACCCACCCAGGACCCCCCCACACATGCTCAGAGCCCCCAGCACCCACCTTGGATGGTCCCGTGGGGCAGGCGGCCCCCGCCGTAGCCGTCGGCCAGCTTGGCCCACTGGTAGGCGAGCGGCGAGGCCCCCCCTCGGCTGTAGCACCGCAGCAGGATGCTGCTCCCCTCGATCAGCTCCCCCTCGGTCCAACACTGCGGGGTGGCCGGCTTCTCTGCGGGGCAAGGGACACCGTCACCGCCGGGAGCACCGGGAGCACCGGGGGGACCACCGTGGCCGCCACCGTCGGGGAGGGGCCCGGGGGGCTCACCTTGCACGGTGACGATGACCTCGTGCACCGCCACGGTGTTTTTCTTCACCCGGCACTGGTAGGTGCCGGTGTCGGAGACCTGCAGGTCGGCCAGGCGGATGGAGGCGTCGTGCTGCCCCGGGTCGTTCTGCACGAAGGCCACCCTGTCCTGCAGCCCCGAGCCGCTGCCGTAGTTGACGTGGTGGTCGTGGTAGGACAGGAACTGGGGGGGGGGAGGGGGGGGGCACACAGCGGTGAGGACGGGCAGGGGGACCCCCGGGCGGGGGGGAGCGGGGAGGGAACGGCGCTGCCTGCTCCTTCCCTGCCCTGCCTGCTCCTCGCACGATGCTGCTGCATCCGTGCCAGGTCCTGCCTGGTCCTGCCAGAGCCTACCCAGCCCTGCCCGTCCTGCCTGGTCCTCCCCTGCTCTGCCAGACCCTGCCTGCCCTGCCTGTCCTGCTTGTCCCCGAATGTCCTGCTTGTCCCTGCCCGTCCTGCTTGTCCCTGAATGTCCTGCTTTTTCCTGAATGTCTGCTCCATGCCTCCACCTTTTTCCACCTTTCCTACCCCATCTTGCCTTGTCCATCTCTCCTGCCCCATCCCTCCTGCCCCATCCCTCCAGCTCCATCCCTCCTCCACCCCTCCTGCCCCATCCCTCCTCCATCTCTCCTGCCCCATCCCTCCTGCCCCATCCCTCCGGCTCCATCCCTCCTCCATCCCTCCTGCCCCATCTCTCCTGCCCCATCCCTCCGGCTCCATCCCTCCTCCATCCCTCCTGCCCCATCCCTCCTGCCCCATCCCTCCGGCTCCATCCCTCCTCCATCCCTCCTGCCCCATCTCTCCTGCCCCATCCATCCAGCTCCATCCGTCCTCCACCCCTCCTGCCCCATCTCTCCTGCCCCATCCATCCAGCTCCATCCGTCCTCCACCCCTCCTGCCCCATCTCTCCTGCCCTCCACCTCCCCGTGGGATGGGGGCAGCTGCAGAACAGCCCCACTCGGAGCTGGAGCCCTCCGTGGCCGGGGTGTGTGGGGGGGTGTCACTCACCACATTCTCTGGACCGGTCCGCTCGGGCGTGATCTGGATCCACTCGATCCCCACGCCCTGGGGACCGTTGTCTTCAGGCTCGAGGACGTAGGGGCAGCCCAGCTTCACGGAGTCACCCTTGGCCAGGTACAGCACCTCCCGGCCCTTGCTGTTGATCCTTACGGCCAGGAGGAGAGCTGCGGAGAGAAAGGCACCGTGGCACCGGGTGGGCAGCGCCTGGGCACCGCGCTCCTGCACCCCACGGCACCCCGACCCGCGCCCCTGCAGCACCCGACCCACTGGGGCACGTCTGCTGGCGTTTAGCACCCACGGGGGCTGGGTGTCCCGGTGGGACTGAGCACCCATGGGTGCTGGCAGCCTTTGGGGACAGAGGGCCACGGTGGGCTCCGCGCCACCCGCCTGCCTTTGGGCACAGCGTGGCCGATCTCCAGATGCTGGCGCTCTGCTGCCCGCGGGGTGCATCCGCCCTGGCACCCTTGGGTGCCCCGTGGCCAGGCAGCCTCCGCTCCATCCTCAGTGGCATCTCCGCAGGAGCGCAGGGACTGGCGGCGCCTACCTGGCATGAGACCCAGGAGCAGGAGCAGGCCGGCGCCGTGCCCTGCCATGACGCTGCAGCCGTGCCGGGCGGTGAGGAGGAGCGGGAGCAGAGGAGGCTCCGAGGCGACGAAGCAGCCCGGCCGTGCGGGGCCGCTTTTACATGCTGGGCCGGGGCGCTCCTCCCTGTGGGGCGGATGCCTTTGGGATGACTGAGTGGCTCCAAGCTGTGCGTGAGCGATGCCGCCCTGCTCCACTCCCTACCTGGTAATTAAGCGCTGCCATGCTATGGGCTCCCATCCAGCCAGAGCCGGGCTGGGGGCTGCAGCGCTGGGGGGCTGGGGGGCACCAGGATGCTCCAGGGCACCCATCTGGAGGAGTCGGGCAGGGATTGGGGGCTGCAGACCCACGGTGGCCTGAACCCTGGGGTGGGCAGCTCTGGGATGAGCGTGGCCGGTGGGAAAAATCCACCCGGGACCCATCGGGAGCATCCCGAGTGCGGCCGAGCACCGCGACTCCATGGCGATGCCGCCTTGGCCCCACGCAGGTCCCAAAAGGCTTTTGGTGCTAGAGCAGGACTCGGGGCAATTGCAGGAGCTTAAAGGTGTGGTTTGACCATGGGCTTAAGCTCCCGCTGATCCCTCCTCCAGTCCTGCCCCCTCGGTGAGCGGGCACGGGGATGCCGCGGGCACCATGGTGGCCACCGAGACCCCCGCCGGTGCTGGTGGCACTGGTGGGATGCGGTGTCCCAGGGCACAGCTCACTGCATGGGGACATGGGGACATCGTGGGGGCAGCACAGCCCGGCCATGCTCTGTGCAGGGGACGTGCAGCACCGCGCGGGGCGACTTGAGGAGCTGGAGGGGAGGAAGAGAGGGGACGAAGGCTGCTGGGGTCCCAGGACAGGAGCTGGGGACAAGGATGTGCTGCAGGAGGACAGGGGACTTGGGGACAGGGACGCTCTGCAGTGGGGATGGAGGATTGGGGACAGGGATGCTCGGCAGCGGACCACAGGAGCTGGGGTCAGGGATGCTCTTGAGCAGGTGACAGACGCAGGGACCAGGCTGCTCTGCGGTGGGCGCAGGACCTGGGGTCAGGGATGCTCCAGAGGTGGCAGAAGCCCCTCGGGGGCTGTTCAGCCCCTTGGGAGCCCCCAGCCGGGACCACTCTGCACCCATGTCCCCGTCCCCTCGTGGGGCTGCTCCGGCCAGTGCCCAGCGCTGCCCCGCGGCACAGCTCGGCCTCCGCCGGTGCTTTCCAGCCCGCCACTGCCCGAGCCGGCCAGGCAGCACCTCCCAGCCGGTCCCAAATGCTCCCCGAGGCCATGAGCTGCTCCATTTACTGTCCCCAAACCCGGCTCCCCGCTGCCAGTTAACCCTTGCCCGCCTCGCGCCGGGAATTGCGGGCACGTGCTGTGCCGCGTCTGTGATTTGGGGGCCGCGGCCAAGCCCCGGGGCGACACCGAGGGGACGAGGGGCTGGGTCCTCCCCCCCCACCCCGCTGCCGGGGCCGTCCCCGCCGTGACGGGGCCGTGGCTCACCCGGCTCGGGGCTCGGTGCCGGAGCGGCGCTGGCTCCCCAGCCGGTGACTCCCGCATTCCTCGGAGCCCCGCTCGCGCAGGAAGGGTGGGGAGACTGCTCCACCCCGGCTGGCCCCTGCCGGTGGTCACGGTCCCCTCGGCGTGGTGGCTTGGAAACCCTTGGGGCTGAGCCTGGCCTAGAACAAGGCCGTGACTCCTTGGCCGAGGCAGTGACCGGGAGTGACACGGCCAAAGGTGGCCACCGGGGATGGCGGCGCGGGCAGGCGAGCCTGGCGCTGAGCACCGTGGGTCCTCTCTGTGCCAAAGCCCCGTGGAAACGTGGAGCTCGGTAGCTGGGTCTCGGGGCTGCCCTGCTGTCCCCAAAGGGTCTCACAGCCCCGTGGGGCCCGGCTCTGTCCCTATCCGGGGACATGGCTGCTGGAGGAGACGGGGAAGGGAGAACAAGAGGCCACGGCCCTTTCCTGCTCCCTCTTTACCCAGCCCAGGTGCTGGTAAGGGATGGCACTGGTGTCCCGTGCCATCTCCCTGCCCTGGGCAGTCTCGCCTGTGCCAGCTCTCCTTATTTTTTTCAGCTGCTCGGACAATTAATCAGAGCCACTCCTATGGGATCCCAGCCCTCTGAAGCTGCCAGTCCCTGTCCAAATGTTTTTGTTATTTTTTTTTTTAAATGTTTGCATCATGCTCCGGTCTCCTTGCTTTGTCCCTGCAGAAGGCCACTGCCACAGGGCCTCGCGGTGACACCTCGGTGAGGCAGTGGCACTTCCAGGGCGGATGCAGCAGCGGTGACCGTGACGGCCCCGCACCCACGGGCAGCCAGGGCTGGGCTGCGTGCGGAGAAGCAGGTGCACGGCCAACGGGGACCCACCTGAGCCCCCCAGGAAGAGCCCAGGGGCTGGGGACGCTCCTGTCCCCTCCACGGACATGGGCCAAACTCCGGCATCCCCCAGCAGGGGTGGGGAGATGGGCAAGGGGCGATCTCTGTCCTGGTGGGGGGGCGGGGGGTCAGATCAGACAAGGGGCATTTGAACCACCCCAGCCCCTGGCCCGCACGTGCGAAGCAAGAGAAGGACGGACGACGCTGGCTGCTCCATAAACACCTTTTTGTAGAAACCTCTGCCTAAGCAAAGCCCAACTCCCCGGCTGCCGGCGGAGCAGCACCCTGTGGGTGCTCCTCGTGGGGCTGAGCCTGCCCGGGCGCTGCGCCTGCCCTGTTCAAGGCCCGCCGCTCCACCTGGGCGCAGTACTTCTCGGGGATGCCGGCGGCTCTGCGGAGGAAAGAAATCCTCAGGCACCCCGTGCCACGCCAGGACCACGGCCTTGGAGCAGGGCCCGTCTGAAGGGGATGGAGAGGAACCCGCGGGGTGGTGGCTCAGGGGGTCGGGACACGGTGGGAAGTCGGGACGGGACCTGGGGACGTGTAGGGAAGTGGGGAGTAAGCAGGCGCTGATGGAGCAGCACCTGAGCTCCTGCAGCTTCTTCTCCTTGAGCTGGGTGATGCGCTGGCTGCGCCGCCGGGCCTCCTCCTGCAGCCGCTGGCACTCCTCGAAGGCGGCCGCCCGCTCCCGCACCCGCCGCTGCCGCCACTCCTGCATCTGGCGCCGGACGTCGCCGGCGTGGGCGCGCTGCAGGGCCGCCCTCCGCTCTGCCTCCGCCTTCTCCTTCTCCATTTGCTCCTGCTGGGCCCTGCGGGTGAAAAGCCCCCTTCCTTGCGTGCTCTGATCACCCGCGTGGGCTCAGCCGGCGCGAGCCACGGGCTTTTTGTCACCGGGAGCCCTCACCGCCGTCCCCGTGCCACCGCGCCGCCCGCCCCTCGTCCCCTGCCACCGCCTGCCGTCACCACCTGAGGATCCGCTCGAACTCGTCGCGGTCCTGCTGCACCTGCACGGCCATGCGGTGCTCCCGCGCGGCGATCTGCTCCAGGCGGCTCCGCTTCAGCTGCTCCTCCAGCTCGGCCTTCCGCCGCGCCGCCTCCTTCTCCTTGCGCCGCCACTCCCGCTCGGCGGCCTCCTGGCTGCGCTTGGCCCTCAGCGCGTCCTGCCCAGGGGACGGCGGTGACAGCGGGGGACCGCAGAGGCTTGGGAGGACTCGGCCGTGGTTCTGCCGCTTGCCCCGCGCTGCAGAGCCCTGCTCCTTGCTCCAGGAGCGGCGGCGGCCCTGCAGATCCCCCACCTCCAGCGCCCACCCCGCTGCGGTGGTGCTGAGGAAGGGAGGCAGCGTGGCGGCACGCCCCGCGGCGGCTCACCCGCTCTGCCTGGTGGTCCAGGGCCCTCTCTTGCATGGCCCTCAAGCGTGCCATCTCCTTCTCCTTCTCCCGACGGATCCTCTCCTGCTCAGCTTCAAACTCGGCCTCCCGCTCCTACATGGGACACAAGTAGGGGGCAGCTCCTGCGGTGCCCCTGCCGAGCCCGCGCCCGTGCCGCCGCGCTCCGTCCCACTACCATTTTCTGCCTCTGGTACTCGAGTATCTTCTCGTCTGCCATCCTCTCCTGCCGCAGCTGCTCCTCCTTGCACCTCCGGTTCTCGTCGTTGATGCGTTTAATCTCCGCCTGGATTTTCCTCTGTTGCTCCTGTCTCCGCTCCAAGTCCTGCAAACGGGGCCGAGGGGCTGAAGGGTGGTGGGACAAGAGCCTCCCCTCAGGGGAAGGAGGGCTCGGTGGCTCGGGGTCACTTCTGAGGATGTTTCAGCCTCCCCAAGAGACCAGGGCCTTAATTCTGCCGCCTGTTGTCTCCCCACCCCGGGTCTGACCCACCCGGTATCGACACCCTTCCAACGAGGTGCGAGATCTCCCTCCAGCCCCCCCCGTGCCCCCCAGCAGCGTTCTGCCCGCCGCACCTTCAGGTCCTCCAGCTTCAGCTGCTCCAGGTGCTGCAGCATCTCCCGCATCTCCTGGTCCCGCTGCTCGGCTCGCAGCGCCCGCTCCTCCGCGTTCTTCTCCATCTGCTTCACCAGCTCCTGCCTCCCCCTGCAAGGAGAAGCACCCGGGGGTCCCCCCGGCTCAGCCCCACGCCCTGGAGCAGAGGCACCGGCGAGGACGGCGGGCGGGGAGCCTGGGGGTGTTGAGCCGCGGTGTGGGGCCAGCGGTTAGCACAGAAACACCGAGTTGTAGGGGTTGGAAGGGACCTCCAGAGACCATCGGGTCCAACCCCCTGCCAAAGCAGGTTCCCTACAGCAGGCTGCCCAGGCAGGCGTCCAGACGGGCCTTGAATATCTCCAGAGAAGGAGCCCCCACAGCCTCCCCGGGCAGCCTGTCCCAGGGCTCCGTCACCCTCACCGCAAAGAAGTTGGTGCGGAACCTCCTGGGCTCCATTTTGTGGCCATCGCCCCTTGTCCCGTCCCCACAGAGCACTGAGAAGAGGTTGGCCAAACCCCTCTGCCTCCCACACCTCCGGTATTTATACACATTAATCAAATCATTTCTCTCAGTCTTCTCCAGGCTGACCAGACCCAGGTCTCTCAGCCTCTCCTCCTAGGGGAGATGCTCCAGGCCCCGTATCATCTTTGTGGCCCCCCACTGGCCTCCTTCCAGGAGACCCCTGTCCTTTTTGTGCCGGGGAGCCCAGAACTGGATGCATCACTCCAGGTGAGGAGCTCCCGGCGCCTGCACGAGGGCAGCAGGACGGGGGGGCCTCCCCACTCGCCTGATCAGCTCCTGCTTCCTCCGGCGCTCCAGCTCCTCCTGCATCTCGTTGGCCTTCTGCCTCTCCACCTCCATCATCTCGGCCAGGCGCTTCTCCTCCTCCTCCAGCTCCTTCGCCACCAGCTGCTTCTCCAGGATCTGCGCGTCGCGCACCATGTGGCACTTGGCCCCGAGGATCAGCTGCGGGGACAACAGGTCTGCCTGGGACGGACGGGCAGACAGCCGGACAGGCGGCCGCGGAGGTGGAAGAGGGAAGGAGGCGGCGTCACGCAGAGCAGGGCACAGGGCTCATCCTCAGCCGGGCCACGGGGCGGCTGAGGGTCTGGGGGCGCCCCCTTCACCTCTCCCCTGCTGGGCGTCAGCGGTGCTGGGGGAGGACGGGCACCTCGCTGAACTCCTTGATCTCGTCCTCCTGCTCCGTGCGCATCCTGCTCGCCCGCTGCAGCAGGTGCTGGGCCCGCTCCTTCGCCTCCTCCTCCAGGTCGCTCAGCTTGCCCTTCTGCCGCTGCAGCGCGGCCCGCTGCTTCGCCGCTGCCTTGCGCTCGCCCACCGCCTCCTGCGGGGACAGAGGGGCAAGCTGAGAGCGTCCCACGCCTCTCTGGAGGGGGACGCCCCGGTCCCATCTCACCGGGGGGGACAGAAACGCAGCGCGGAGGCTTCGTCGCAGCCCCCAGGGTGTGGGGAGCTGGGGGATGCGACCGGGCTGGGATTGCTTCCCCAGCCAGGGACCAGGCAAAGCTGGGGACCTCACGCAGCCCCTCCTGGGCTGGGGGGGGGTCGAGGAGAGCTGAGGTTTGCAGCTGTGCTGCCCCCCCCCGTGCGCCAGCATGTGGGTGGCACAGGGATGAGGGCGGTGGTCCCTGAGCGGCTCTGGCTCGGTGCATCCCTCCCCGCCCGCAGCCCTGCCTGCAAGATGAGAAATGCCTACGAGGACGGCTTCCTTCTCCGCTCTGAGGGCCGCCAGCTTGGCCTCGCGCTCCTCCTTGCTCAGGACTCGGGATGCTTCTGTGAGCCGCTGGAAATCCTCCCGGCCGATGATGAGGGATGCTGCTGGGTTCTCCACGGGGACGCTGGTGGAGAAGGGCACCGAAAAGGGCTGTCGCTGGCACCGAGCATCCTTCAGCCCCTCTGTGCCCTCCTGGCCTGGCAGTGGGACCTGCTCGGGCCGTGTGGGGGCAGGAGTCACCCCAGAGCAATGCAGGAAGCACTCGAGCTGTGGCTTCCCCCGTGGACCCGATTCTCCCGGTCAGGGGGGGGAAAGAGAGGAACAGAAAGTGCAGTGAAAGCTGCAGCAGGCGGCGGTGCACGGGGAACAGGATGTGCGGCAGGGCAGGGGCCGCCCGGGAAAACACCCAAACCTCCAGCACGTGCCCGGCCAGTCCCCACCAAGCAACGCCAGAAATATTTCAGGCCAACCCGACCGGCTGCCGTGTGGGGAAAGTGTCACCGCTGCCCCGACCCCTTTTCCAGTGGGCCGTCCTGCTCATCCCTGACCGTCGCGGGTCCCAAGCGCTGGCTCGAAGCCTCTGCTTTGGGGAGCAGCAGCTGCCTTTTGGCTCTGTTTGGTGACACTCGGCAGAGCCTGGGCTTGGCTCCTCTGCCCCAGGAATTTGCCCGGCACGAGAGGAGGAAACGCCGGAGCCGGGTCCCCTCCCAGCGCTGGCAGGTGCCCCTCCAGCTGCGGAGCGGCCTCACGCAGCGAGCCACGAACCCTGCCCGTGACTCACGCTGTGGCTTAGAGGAAATCGCCGAAGCTCCGGGTGCCCCCATTTCCCCATGTGTAAAAATGTGGATAATAACACGGGGCTGCTTTCCACGCGAGTTGTAAGGAGTTAATTACGCCGCGCATTACTCAGGTACCATGGTGACGCGTGCGGTGTGGGAGCGTGCATTAACCAAATGCAGGGAGCACTTTGAAGATGCTCAGGACTAAGAATTTAGTCATTATTATTATGTGTCACCTTTCATCCACCCAGGTGAATATGAACAGATACCTGCATAATAATCGCTCGAGAGCTGCATCACAACATCGGATTCCAGGACGCTTGAAAGAATGGGTAATGGCCACAACGGCCCTAATAAATGTAATGACACAGTGACCACCGCTTGAGCTGTCTCACTGTTTGGGTGACCGACCTGAGATGTCTAGGGCCTGATTTTCAGGAATTAAACTGGCACAAAGAGTTTCCTACAGCTCCGGCTGGAGCTGCGGCCGTGCCACACATCTGGAAAGTGGCCCTCGGCTTCGTCAGGTCAGCCATAAAAGAAGCCAAGCGTGTAAAATTGGGCACCAGCCCCGAAAGCCCAAGCCGGTGCCTCTGCACCATGGCAATCTCCATAAAACCCAAGCCCAAACCGTCTGTGGGGCTGCTGTCACGTTTTATAGGGTGTAAGAGCATTACGCGGTGGTTGAAAACAGGAAGCAAAGGCGAGCCGTGGAGCCAGCTCCAACTGCAGGGAAAATTTCGGAAGGTCAAAATTAGGCTAAATTAGATTTGGCTGGGATAATGGCACTATTCTCGTCCGTGTGCTGCAGGCTTTTAACAAGGTGCAGTAATTAAGGCTGGGGTTCTTACAGTTCAGCCTCGCTTATAAAACATCCCTGCGGAGAAACGCACGGCTCCGTGCCGCGCACAGCCAGAGGGTGACACCGCCTCCGTCACGGGGATTTTGGGCACGGGGGGGAGCGTTTGGTGGGTGCAGGGGGCGGGTGTCTCACCAGGGGCAACCCAGCCGACTTACACGAGGTCGCGGACGAAGTCCTTGGTGATGAGGCGGATGGTCTCGGGCTTGTGCTCGCCAGCGGACGCCGTTTTCGGGGCGCTCTGCACATCCCGGAGGATGACGATGGGGGTGCCGGGGCGCGACTGCCGCAGGCTCTGCGGGGAAGGACGGCGTTCCCTGTGGCCTGCCTGCCACCAGCCCCTGCCCGTCTCTGTCCCCAGCTCCGGGGCACGTCCCAGCCCGGAGGTAGCGGGGACGCACGTCGGGGAGCGCCCCCGATGCTCCCTGACAAAGCCCAGCCCCAGCACCGAGAGTTTGGGCAAGGGAGAGGCTTTTGTGCCTCGGTAGCCCCAGCTCTGGGAGCCCAGCGAGGGCATGGGGAGAGGTGAAAACGCGCGGGATGGTTGAGGTTGGAAGGCAGCGCGGGGGCCACCTGGTCCCACCGCTGCCCAGCACCGCGTCTGGATGGCTCTTGGAGAGCGCCCAGGAGGAGCTTCCGCAGCCGCTGGGTACCGGTGCCAGGGCTCCATCACCCACCGGCCCCAGTGCTGCCCGCCGCCCAAGCAGAGCCTCCTGGGCTCTGGGTTTTGCCCAGGGCCTCGTGTCCTGCTGCTGGGCACCGCTGGCAGGAGCCCGATGTCCTCCGCGCCGCCCGGCAGGGACCAGTGGACACGGGTGGGAGCCCCCCGAGCCTCCTCTCCTCCCGGCCAAGCAGCCTCTGCTCCAGGGCAGTTCAGGTAGCTCAGGGCACGGCCCCGCTCCGCTGTCCTGCCAAGCGCCGCAGGTGATGGCAGGAGCAGGAGGAGCAGAAATGCCCCCACACCGAGCCAAACTCGCAGGAGGGTCCCAGAGGGGCCAGCTCAAGGTCTGACTCCGCAGCGTGAACGAAGCCGGTGCCGGCCCCTGGCCACAAACCAGTTCTCCCAGCTCAGCTGGAGTGGCACAGGTCCCTTTGCTCGAGCTGACAGTGCCACCTAGTGAAGCGTCACCCACCTCTGGGGTGCCTCGGGGACCCCGCCCCACACTTGCCTGAGCACGGGTGGGTGTAAAAGCGCCCCCGGAGCCGGGCGCACGAAGCCCCTCTCCCCACGCGTCACCTCTGGCTGGGGAGGGACGCGGCTGCCCGCGGCACGCGTGGGTCTCCGTGACCTTAAACCCCCCCCACGGGGGCTGGACCCCAATTTTCGGCGCAGGAGATGCCTCCTGGAGCGACGCAGCGGGATGTGCCCGGGGAGGAGATGGGTGCAAGGTGCAGCGTCCTGAAGCCAGACCCGCTCCCAAGAGCACAACCACGGGCGCAGGCTCCGCGGCCAAATCCTCGCCCGGGCGGCAGCACCGCAGTGGCTGCAGGAACCGCAGGAGTGAGCCCGAGGTGCGCACAGACCGGGGGTGCCTCCGTGCTGCTGTTTTACCCCCTGGGCTTTGAAAGCCCGAGAGCCCGCTGCAACAAACCCCCTCTGGGTGCTGAGCAGGTTCCCGGGATCTCGCCGCCGCCGTTTGTAAAACACCAAAATTTCCATTTTACGGCTCCCATTACCCCGAGTCGAGCGGGGGCACCCCCCGGGTGGGCTCAGCCCCGTTCCGGCCCCAGGGCCGGCGGCGCCCCGGCTGCGTGCGCTCGGGTTCCCAACGGCATTAATCAGCCTCCTGTCGGGGAGCTGTTGAATTACGGGGTTCGGCCCCGAAACGCCCGTGCCAACAACGATAACGGCGTCAATCACCGCCGCCGGCCCTTTTGGCCTCGAGGCCGGGAGAACTCCTCGGGCGAGGCCGGGGTTGGGCTCAGGGAACCCACGCCGTGAGCCTTGCATTTTTATACCACCGCCCCATTTTTATATCGCCGCCCCGCAGGCTCGGAGGCAACGGGCCGTAAAGCCGCCCCGGGGCCGTGGCGCTGGCAGCGTGCTCCCGTCCTGCCCCACGCCAGATCCCCCACGTCACGGCCCATTTCCTTCCTCTCCTCCGAAAAGCCCCAGGGTTTTGGCACGCCGCCGCTCGGCTCCGGAGATAAGAGCGGGGCCGGGAAGGAGCACGGGGCAGAAGGCGTGGGCGCCATAAACCCCAGCCGATAAACAACGGGGAGGGCGAAGGACACCCCGAAAGGCGCCCCCGCCCCCCCCTCGGTGCAGCTGGGGGGGCGTTTTGCTCCACGGTGGGGAAAGGGCCCCTGCTCGGCCGTGTCCCCAGCCCGGGGGTGGTGTCCCCAAACCAGGGGGTTTGTGCCCCCAGCCCCAGGATTTGTGTCCCCAGGGGCTTTGTGTCCCCAAACCGGGGTTTGTGCCCCCAGCCCCAGGATTTGTGTCCCCAGGGGCTTTGTGCCCCCAAATTGGGGTTTGTGCCCCCAGCCCCAAGTTGTGCCCCCAGCCCAGGGTTGCGTCCCCAAACCAGGAGCTGTGTCCCCAGCGTTTTGTCCCCAGCCCTGGGGCTGTGTCCCCAAACTAAGGGTTGTGTCCCCAAACCAGGGTTTGTGTCCCCAGGGGCTTTGTGTCCCCAGCCCCAAGCCGTTCCCCCCCCTCCCGGGGCCGTGCCCCCCCCCCGCCGTTACCCGGCTCTCCCCGAACAGCGTCTCATCCACCTCGGTGCTCCGGGCCCTCCTCCGGTACCGGCTGCGGGGCTGTGGGGCCAGGAGCAGGGTTACCGGGGGGGGGGGGGGTGGGGGATACCGGGGATGGGGGTACCGGGAGGGGGTTACCGGGGTGGGGGGGTACCGGGGATGGGGGTACCGGGAGGGGGGGGATTACCGGGGGGGGTTGCCGGGGGGGTCCCGGCGCCCTGCCCGCGCTCACCATCCCGCTCCGCTCGGCGGCCGCCGGTCGCCCCGGTAACGGCCCCCCCCCCCCCCCCGTCCCCCCCGCGTTCTCCCGGTAACGCCGCGCGGGCGGGGCCGAAGCCGGGGGGGGCCGCTCTGGGCGGCGGGAGCGGCCTCTACGGTCACGGGGAGGGGGGGGAACTCACACCCACGCGCGTTCGTGGGTCGCCGTGTCCCCGCGTGTCCCCTGCTCGCGTGTCCCCTGCGCGCCCACGCGTCCCCAGCTGTGTCCCCCGGCCGCGTGTCCCCCTCCCTGCGTGTCCCCCTGCCCACGCGTGTCCCCTCCCCGCATGCCCCCCCCGCACAGCGTGCCCCACACCCCGTGCCCCCTCCGTCCCCCTCCAGCCACGCGCGCCCCGACCCCCCCCTCCCCGCCCCGCGCCCACGCGGCCCCGCCGCGCCAGGATGACGTCAGCGGCGCCCGCCCCGCCCCTCCGGCGGGCGGAGGCCCCGCCCCCCGCCCATGGCCCCGCCCCTCCACGTGGGTTGGCACCGCCACGTGCCCGCTGCTGCGGCGAGGCTGGGGGGGCGCCGGCCACTGGGCTGGGGTCCCCTCTGCTGCGCCCCCCCCCCCCGGGTTGGGGTCCCCCCCCCCGCTGTCCCCCCCAGGCCGGGGTCCCCTCCACCACCCCCTGGGGTCAGGGTCCCCCCCCTGCTACTTTCTGGGCTGGGGTCCCCTCTGCTGTGCCCCCCCTCCCCCCCGGCTCAAGGTCCCCTCTGACCCCCTCCACATTGGGGACCGCTCTGCTGCCCCCCACCCCTAGGGGCACACACCAGGGGGAGCCCAGCCCCCCCCCATGTCTCCCCCCCCCCCACGGGGTCCACCTCCAGCCCCCTGGGGTCTCCCCTCCCCGTCAGTCTTGGCCCCATGCCCCCTCCCATCCCCGCCCTCCCCCCACCCCAAAAGACCCCCCCCCCAGGCCCCCACCACGCTGACCCCAGCTGGAAACAAGAGGGGGGCCATTTATTGGAGCGAGCTGGGGGGGGGCTCTCCCCAGCACGGCCCCCAAGGCACAGCGGTGGGAGGCAGGGGGCCGGCGCGGCCGCCCCCCCCCCTACCCCCCCGGAGCAAAATAATAATTATAAAAAACCGAAACTTTGGTCCTGGAAATACTGGCAGGCGGGCGAGCCGCGGCCCCGGGCGGGGGGCACGGCCCCAGTAGCCGGTTGGTCCACGGGGAGGGGGCGAGGCGGGTTGGGGACCCCCCCCGGCGCCGGGAGGCCCTTGGGGGGCAGCGGTGGCGGGGCTTGGGGGGGGGGGGGGGGATGCGGCGGGGTTGGGGGGGGGGCTCAGAGGATCTGGCGGGGCATGCCGTAGCCCGTCATGCCCGCCTGCGAGGCGCCCCGGTTGGTGCCCATCTGCAGCCCGATGACGTTCTGGCCCTCCTTCAGCTTGTCCTCGGAGAAGACGCGCCGGTTCTCCTGGGATTTCCTGCGGGCACCGCGGGTGTCACGGCCCCCTGGGTGCCCAAACCCCCCCAGTACCCCCTCTCCGCACCCCCCCCGCCCCCCCCCCAACAAACCCCTCTACCTACTTGGGGAACCAGTTGGGGTCTCCCACGAAGAGCCCGTCGCCCTTGGCCACCGCCAGGCTGCCCAGGTTCATCAGGGTCCTCTGCACGCACGCCATGTTCTTCCCTGCCGGGTGCCACCGCGGGGTTGTCACCGGCCCCTTGGGGACAGCGGGGTGTCCCCCCCGGCCCCCCCCACCCCCACCCCCCGGCCCCTCACCTTCCCACAGGTCAACGGTCTGGAAGATGTCGGTGGCGGCGATGCCGTAGCGCTCAGCCGCCTGCAGGAACTGCGAGATCTGCTCCATCTGCTTGAAGGCCATGGTGGACGCCTGGATCTTGGCCACCGGCCCCTGGCCCCGCGGGTACAGGCTGTTGATGAGCCGGCACAGCACCTGGCGGCGGGGACACGCGGGGGGGGGTCAGGGGAGGTGACACCGCTCCCCCCCCCCCTGCCCCCAGTACCCGGTCACCCCTCCCCGGGACTCACGGTGCCGTCCTTGAGCCACTGCTGGAAGCCGTCGCGGCCGGGTGCGGGCTGCGGGACGTCGCCGCCGCACTGCCCCACCATCCAGCGCACCAGCACCTGCTCCAGCTCGGGGTCGTACTGCCGGTCGATTTTCTGCTGCACCTCCCGGCTCAGCCCGTACGACGGTCCCCGGTTCGCCATGCCGACGGCTGGGGGGTCTGCAGACACCGGGAACCCCGTCAGCCCCGGTCCCCCTGTGCCCGCAGCGCTGCAGCCCCCTGGGGACGCAGGGTGACACGGGGACCTCCCAGCGGCGTGGCAGCGCTCGAGCTGGCCGCAGGGGCCGCATCCTGCCCGGCCAGGCTCGCTGGATGTCCGGCACGCAGCCTTATCGCCCGTGCCAGGCGCTGCCTGGGTGCTGCCCTGCCCTCCCCGCTTCCTTCCCGGTTCCCTGCTGGGGCTGGGGTGCACGGTCCATGCGCCTTGGGGTCTCCCCCGGTGCCCCCCACGGCAGCCGAAGGGAAGCCCCGTGGTGCTGCCGCGCCGTGCCCACCCGAGGGCCCCCCCGGCTGCCTGAGCATCCTCATCCCAGCGGCTTGGCCCCGCCGAGGCGTGGACTTGGCAGGAGCTCGCTGCCGGTCGAAGCTTGTTTGCGAAGCTTGCCCCGTTTGTATGGGACGGGTGCCAGATCCGGGACCGGCCCGGGAGCCCCACGCCACCCCGGGAACGGCGCCCATCGCCTCAGCCTGACGCCGTGCCCAGCTCCCGTCCCGCAGGGCTCGGGCTCCGGCTCCACGGGGCGTGGGCGATGGCCTCATCCTGCCCCCCCCCCCCCCCCCGCCCCGGGGGCTGCGTCCCCACCCCGGCAGAGCAACCGGAGCCCGGTGGTCCCCCACGGGTGGGTGCCGGTGACAGCATCTCCGCGCCCGGTGCCACCCACGTGGGGCGGTTGTGCAAGGCGCCGCGCGGAGCAGCGCCGCGCGGTCGGGGTGCTCCCCACCCCGGGGTGCTCCCGACGCCCTCCGCCCACGTGATGGGCACGCGGGGCCACGCGTCGCCCCCTGCACCCGCTCCTGCTCTGGGGGCGAGGGCACCCGCTGCTCCCCCAGGGTGGGCCCAGCCCGGACCCCGTCACACGCGTGTCCTCAGCTTCGGCGCTCGCGTCCCCAAGGGGTGAAACCGCCCTGGCTCAGCAGGATGAAAAGTTAAAAAAAAAAATCAAAAAAACAACCCAAAACGCGGGGCAGCAGCCGGGGTTCGGTGCGAAACCTCGGCACCGCGACCACCCCGAGACCACCGATGAGTGCCGGGGCGCCCCGACGCCACCAGGGAACCCCAAAGGCACCGGGGCGCCCCAGAGCCACCCGCGGCCAAGCGGGCTCCCCGTGGCCGTCGGGGCGTGGGGCTGGGGCGCAGCCAGCGCCGGCGGGGGGGTTAAAGTCGCTTCCCCGGGGCCTGGGAGCGCCCGGCCGGGGGCCAAGCGGGTTGGGAAACAAAAGAGGAGCTGAAATTGGTGCAGACAGCGCTGATTTCCCGACACAGCTGGGGCTTGCCCAGGCGGGAGGGGAGGGAGGGCCGGACCCAGCCCAGCTGCGGCGCGGGCGCCCTGGGGACCCCGCGGGGGCTGCGCCCGGCCTTGGGGACCCCCTTGGCACCCCGGGGGGTGGCGGGGAGGGGACCGTGCCCAAAGCCCCTTGGGACGCGGCAACCCTGGGGACCCTCCGGCCGCCGTGGGGGCCACAGGAGGGCGGGGGTCCCGGGGGGGGTGCGGCTGCCCCGGTGACCCCAGAGACCCCCCCCAGGGCCAGCGCGGAGGGGACTTTGCCCAGCCCAGAGGGGACAAGGCCACCCTGGGGACTCCAGGGGACCATCGGGGCCGACGGGGAGGGGACTGCCAGGCAGCACGCGGCCACCCTGGGGACCCCCGAGGGCAGCGGGGAGGGGACCGGCCCCCGGGCACGGCCACCCTGGGGTCCCCCGAGACCCCCCCCCCGCCCCCCGGGGCCAGCAGGGAGGGGACCCTCAGCTGGGACACGGCCACCCCGGGGACCCCGCGGCCAGCAGGGAGGGAGGGGACACGGCACGGGACGGGGCCACCCGGGGGGACCCCACGGGCGCGGCGCGGGGGGCACCGGGGCGGGGACCGGGAGCACCGGGGAGGGGACGGGGGCTCAGCCCCGGTTCGGCGGCCACAGCCCCGGCACGGCCCCGGTCCCCCCCCCCCTCCCCGACCCCCCCGGGGCGGCGGGGCCGGAAGCCGCACCCGGGTCCCGTTTCCCGGGCGCGGCCGCGAGTCCCGGCGGCTCCCCCGGGGCGCGGCGCCCGGAGCCGTTACCGCGGGCGGGGCGGGGCAGCCCCGGGGGCACCGGGACGGGGCGGCCCCGGCCATTTTGGGACAGCGCAACGGAGCCGGTGCCGGTCCCGGTGCCGGTCTCCATCCCCATCTCTTCTTATCCCCGGCCCCACCTGCCGCCCGGTGCCCGCGGGCGCCGCCCGCCGCCCGGTGCCCGGTGCCCCTACCTGCGGCGCCGATCCCGCGGTCCCGGTGCGGCAGTGGCGGATGCCGCCGCCCGCGCCCTTTTCACGGCTGATGTCAGCGCGGCCGGGGGCGGCCCGGGACCGCCCGCTCCCGGGGCGGGTCCGCAGGGCCGGGAACGGGGCAGCGCCGCCACCGCGCCCCGGGCAGCGCCGCCCCGCCCCGGGGGCACCGGCACCGGCACCGGGACCGGCACCGGGGTGGCCACGGGGTGGCCGTGGTGGGGACGGGGGGGCTGTAATGGGGACGGGGGGGGTGTAATAGGGAGAGGGGGGCTGCGGTGGGGACAGGGGGACCGCGGTGGCAGGGACACGGGGGTCGTGGTGGTGGCGGACACGGGGGCTGCGGCGTGGACACGGGGGCTGCGGTGGGGACACGGGGGCTGTGGTGGGGACAGGGTGGCCGCAGTGGTAAGGGGACGGGAGAGCTACGGTGGCAGGGGACACGGGGGCTGTGGTGGCCGTGGTGGGGACAGGGTGGCCATGGGGTGGCCGTGGTGGGGACAGAGTGGCCGTGGTGGGGACAGGGTGGCCGTGGGGTGGCCGTGGTGGGGACAGAGTGGCCGTGGTGGGGACAGGGTGGCCGTGGGGTGGCCGTGGTGGGGACAGTGTGGCTGTGGTGGCAGAGGATACGGAGCTTGTGGTGGGGAGACGGTGGCCGTGGTAAGTTGTGACATGGCTGCGGTGGGGACAGGGTGGCCGTGGCCGTGGTGGGGACATGGTGGCCGTGGTGGGGACATGGTGGCCGTGGTGGGGACAGGGTGGCCATGTTTGGGACGAGGTGGCCACGATGGCAGAGGGCCACGCTTGCAGTCAGGGCACAAGCCGACCGCCGTGGCAGAGGGGACCGTGGTGGCGGCCACGGTGGTGACAGAGGCTGGCCGTGGTGGCAGGGGGACAGCCCTGGGGGGCTGCAGCCCCCGCAGGGACACGGCGGCCCCGGGCCCCGCGGTGGCCCAGGCGGGGCGGGGAGGGACGATGGCGCCTGCCCCCGTCCCGTCTCCTTGGAAGCTCAACCCAAACAACAAACAAACCTCGGCGCGACGCCACCGCCTGCCTCCGGAACGGGTGGCAGGGCCACCGCCGCCGCGTCCCCGCGTCCCCACCCCCCCCCCCCAGCACCCAAAACCCAGCCTGGGCTCAGCCCCCCCCCCCCAACCGAGGTGCCGCCATCCTTGGTACCCCCATGGCGAGGACGCTGTCATGGTGGGGACCTGCCCCACCGTGTCCCCCTCCCCGCGCTGGCCACAGCCCTTGCTGCACCCATGGGTGCCACATGGCCGGGTTCCCCCCTTGTCACCCCCCCAGTCATGGGTGGCCCCTGGGGATTCCCGGTGGGGGTTCCCGTGCCGAGGGGACGGCTGTGGTGACACGGGCATGTGGCAGGGGGACACTGGGGTGAGGGGACAAGGGCAGGAGGTGGCACATGGTGACCCAGGGGACAAGGGTGACACGGCGGGGGGGTGGGGACAAGGGGGGGGTGATGTGGGGGTGCAAGAATGGAGGCAGGGTTGGGGTGACAGTGTGGGGGTGACAGCGGCAGGACCCTGGGGGTGACACAGTGGCGCAGGACCCATGGAGGGGGAGGACAAAGGTGACAGAGGAGTGACACAGAGAGCAGGAGGGGGGTGATGCAGGGGGGGACAAATCCCATGGCGGGGGGACAAGTCCCATGGGAGGGGCCAGGCCTGGGGTGACATGGGGGGGGCACAGAGAACGGGACAGGGGTGACGCAGGGGCAGGATGCTGGAGGGACAGGGGTGGGGTGGCAGGGGGGGAACACGGGGTGACGTGGGGACAGGACCTGGGGGCAGCGTGGGGGGGGCGGGGGACCTGGAACAGAAGCCCCGGGGGGGGGGGGGCAGGACCCCCGGGGTGACATGGGGTGACACGGGGCAGGACCCCGGGTGCACACTGGGGGGCAGGGGGACAGCCCCTGGGGGACAAGGCTGGGGACGAGGCAGGGGACACGGGGTGACACGGGGGGGGGCGGGGGGGGGCACGGGAGACAGGCAGGGGCGAGGTGGGGACGCCGCGGGGGCGTGCAGGGGTGACACCGCAGTGACACCGGGGTGACACCGCAGTGACACCGGGGTGACCCGGGGTGACCCGGGGGTGACCCGCGGTGACCGGGGGGTCACAGCCCGGGGCGCCCCCCGCAGCCCCCCCCCCCCCCCAGCGCCGGGGGGGTGACGTAGCTCCCCCGGCCCCGCCCCCCGATGACGCGCTCCCACGACATGGCCATATAAGGGAACGCGGCGCGCAGGCCCCGCCCACGCCCCGCCGAGGCCCCGCCCCCCGCCCTGCCCGGTTTGCGGGGGGGGGGGGGGGGGCGCTGCGGGGGGGGGGGGGGAGCATCCGGAGCACCGGGAGCGGGACGGGGGCAGCGGGAGCGGGGGTGGGGGGGCTACAGGGACCCCCCCCGGGGGGGGGGACAGCGGGACCGGGAGAATGGGGGGGGTAACGGGGATTTGGGGGGGGAGCAATAGGGATGGGGGGGGGTAACTGGGAGGGGGGGGGCACCGGGGATGGGGGGGGGGCACCGGGACTTGGGAGGGATGCTGAAGGGTCTGGGCCGGGGGGGGGGGGGGGGGGCGCAGCACCCCGCTGAGCACAGGGGCTGGGGGCTGCATGGGGTGGGGGGGTCCCCGTGCTGGGGGGGGGCACGGTGGGTGCATGTCCCGGTGCACGAGCCCGCGGGGTGCGCTCACGTCTCTTTATTCCCCCCCCCCCCAACCCCAAACAAGGGGACTTTGGGGCCACCTCGGGGCCACGCGTCCCCTAGAGCAGCGTGGCCAGCTCGCAGCCCTCGCCGCAGCCCCCGCGGCCCCCCAGCCTCTGCCGCCGCCGCTGCTGGGCCCCCTCCCTGCGCCGCCCGCGCTCGGGGGGGCCGCCCGCCGCCGCCAGCGCCTCCGCCGACACCGAGGTCACCGGCGAGGAGCCGCCGCCACCGGGCTCTGCGGGGGAGAGAGGCAGCGTCCGGCCCTCGAGCGACACCCCCCAGGGGTACCCGGGGTCCCCCCCCAGCCCTACCGGGGTCACCGCGGTGCCTCGAGGCCCCCCCATCCCCGGAACGCGGTGGTGGCCGGGGCTGATTCCCCGTGGGTGGGGGGCACGCGAACACGGGGGGGCCGCACTCACGCTGCTGCCGCCGCTCGAGGTCCCGGAGGGCGATGGTGGAGAGGGGCCGGGGGGGGGCTCCGGCGCGGTACAGCTGCAGGGCGGCCAGGAGGTCGGAGGCCAGCGCCACCTCGGCGTCCCACTCGTAGCTCTCGTCCACCGAGGTGTCCCTCCTGCGGGGACAAATGTCGGGGGGGGGGTCCCATCGCCAACCCCCCCCCCCCCCCCAATGCCACGCCTCGACACCCCGCTGTCACCCCCCAGTGCCCCTCCGAGCGCATCCTCACCTCTTTCCAGCACTGCTCGGGGCCGGCTCCGTGCTCACCTTGCCCTCCCGCCAGCTGCCCCCGTCCCCCGGGGGGGTACCGGGGCCGGGCCCCCCCAGGGACGGTGCCAGGGAGGGGGGGCGCAGGAAGGATGCGCTGCCCCGGCCGCTGCTCTGGCTGGTCAAGCTGCCCCGCGGCAACTTCTCCGGGGGGGCCACGTCCCCGGCTTCAGTCCTGCTGCAGGGGGGGCCACGGTGGGGCAGCTCCGGGGGGGCCGGCCAGGTGGGGGGGCCGGGCAGAGAGGCCTTGGCGGGGCCCAGCGGCAGCTTGGGGGGCTGGAGGAGGGTGGCGGCGGGGGGGGCCGCGGCCTTGGCACATGGGTCCGTGCAGTCCGGCCCCCCCCCGGCGTGCTGGGGGGGAGCGGGGGGCTGCGGCGGTTCCTCGGGGGGGGGCCAGTCGCCGTCCACGCACATCTCCTTAAAGAAGGGCAGGCTCAGGTACTGCAGGATGCCGCTCTGGGCTGGGGGGGCCGCAGAAGGCTGGGGGCTGGCGGTGGCGGCCGGGGGGGAGTCCGGGGGGGGGCCCTGGAGGGGCAGCGAGTCCCAGCGGGCGCTGGGGGGGCCGGGGCTGTAAGGCAGAGTGGCGGCGGAGGCCACGGGGCTGACGTCGACGATGCACAGGGCGGCCGCTTCGGCCACGGGGCTGCTGCTGCCGTAGCCGAAATAGCGGCCCCGGCGGCGGCCGGCCGGTGCTGGGGGGTCCCCGGGGGGCCGGGGCCGTAACACCACCCCCTGGCGCCAAACGGGCTCCTTCTCCTCCTCCGGCTGGGGTCCCCGGTGTGTGGGGGTGTCCTGGTGCGGGGGGGCGAAGCCGCTCTCCGTCTCGGCGGTCTCCACCACGAAGCGGCCGTCGGGGCCGCGGCGGATGCGCTCCAGGGGGACGTGCTCTCCGACGTGGCTCTCGTAGACGGCGTAGCCGGATCCGGCCCCCGCGATGCTGAGCCCCAGGCTGGTGCCGGCTTTTTCGCCCCACAGCAGCGCCCGGCGCAGGCTGGGGCAGGGGGACGGCTGCAGCTTCAGCTTGGCCGCGCCGGCCGGGCTACCAGCGCCGTGAGAAGGGCTGGAAGGAAACGGGGAACGGCTGCGGGATCCCTGTGCCGGCTCCTTTGGACGCCCCCCGTAATTGGGGGGGCTCACGTCGGGCATCCCCCGGGTGGTGCCGTGCCCTGCGGGACTCGGCAGCCCTGCTCCGGCTGCTCCCTGCTTGCTTTCTTTGGACACGAGCCCACGGAGGGGAAAGCAGAGCACCCACGGGTGCCCCGAGCCCGGCCCCGCTCCCGGTCCCTGCCCCAAGCCAGCGGATGGATGATGATGGTGGGGGTGGGGGGTGGGGGGCGCAGCGAGGTGCGGGGGGAGCGTGGCGTGGCGCGACTTACTGCGGAGCAGGGGGCTTCTGGCTGGGGGAGAAGACGAGCGGTGGATCTGGAAGGTCATGAGAACACACGGGGATCACACGGCGAGCAACGCATGGCGATGAGGAGGAGACGAGAGGGGAGGAGACGGCGGCACCCCCGCGCCCCCCCCCCCCCCCAGGAGCCCCCAGCCCTGCCTGGCCCCGTCCCCTGCCCGCCGCCGCGGCTCGAGCCCCCCCGGGAGGCGCAGGAGGCGGCCGGCTCCTACCTTGCCTTCGCTTCTGGATGCGCGCGGCGCGCCGGCGGTTCATGATGCAGGCGGCCACGGTGCTGAAGATGACGGCCACGCTGAGGAAGCAGATCCCGCCGATGACCCCGGCCAGCACCGGCTGCGGGAGCAGCTCGGGGAGCTGGGTGCGGGAGGGGTACACCTCCATGCCTGCGCCGGACGGGAGACGGAGCTGGGGCACCCGCTCAGCACCCCAGAGCAGCCTCCGGCACCCTGACAGCGGGCGACGGCAAAGCCTCAGGGGCCGCAGAGGGACCTGCCCCCCGGGGTGCTGGCAGCGGGGACGCTGGGCAGGGCTGCCCTGCTACCCAAAACCGAAGGCACGCGAGAGGCGTGCGCGGGGACGAGCGCTCCCGCGGTGCTTGCTTTGCAGGATGCAGCCCCCGCTCTAGTTTTGGGGCTGGAGCCCCGAGAAGGGGATTTTGTTTGGGGGCAAACGCCTCCCTCCCTTGGTTTCTGCCCCTACCTGCCGTGGAGACGTTCACCGTGTTGCTGGGGTCGCTGATGTAGCTGCCAGCGAAGGCCACCAGGCGGAACTCATAGAAGGCGTCCTGGGGGAGCACAGCGCCGTCAGCCTCACCCCCTCCTTGCTGCGGAGCGCCCAGCGAGACCCCCCACCCCCCTTCCACCCCCCGGCCACGCACGACCTCACCTTGATGAGCCCCGGCACCAGCACCTGGCTCTCCGTGCCGGGGATGGAGCGCTCCAGCACCTCCCAGCCGCCCTTGTCCTGCCGCAGCTCCAGGGCGTAGCCGCTCAGCGCCACCGAGAGCTGGGCCGGGGGCTCCCAGCGCAGCAGGACCCCGCGCGACGTCTCGTTGGCGGTCAGGGCCTGCGGCGGGGACAGGAAGACGTGCACGGTCATGGCCGGCGGCTCCGGAGGCACTGTGGTCACTGGGAAGCCTGGGGAGAAAGGGGACGCTGGTAGGGGTGGCCGGGGAGGGATGGAAACCGGAGCTTCCCGCGTGCTTGGGGGGGGGGGGTTTCGGGGGGCTACGAGGCACCGTGCTCTTACCCCTGGGCACGGAGGTGACGATCTGGCTGAAGGGGCCGCTGCCCAGCTTGTTCTGGGCCAGGACGCTGAACTGGTAGCTCGTGTCCGGCTGCAGGTTCTCCACCAAGAGGTGCTGAGCCCCCGCCGGCACCGAGAGCGACACCCAGTCGTGGTGGGCGCGGGGCGGGTGCTTCGCCCTGCGGGGACGGGGGAGCCGTCAGCCCCCGGCCGAGGGATGCGGAAGGGGTGGGGGCCACCCGGTGCCACCCCCCCGGGGCCGGGGGGGACTCACAGCGGCGTGTACCAGACGCTGAACCTCTGAAAGTAGCCCCCGTCAAAGCCCGGCTCCCAGGAGATGTTGGCTGCCAGCAGCAGCGGCAGCACGGAGACGTTGGTGACGGCGTGGGGACTGGTCCCTGGCGCCGGAGGAGGAGAGAAGCCGCATGGGACCGGGGCAGCTCGGATAACCGAAGCCCAGGAGCATTTCCACGCCTTACCCCCGCCCCCCCTGCCCCAGTCTCCGGGGCGCAGCACCCGCGAGCGCCGCCCGCCCGACTCACCCAGCACATGGACGGAGGTGGCGGTGCTGACGCTGGCCACCGGGTTGGTGGCCGTGCACTCCCAGCGCCCGTGCTGCTCCTTGACCAGGGGGCGGAAGACGAGGCTGCCGTTCCCGTCCACCTGGGCGCCGCCCTGCCCTGCGCTGCCCACCTGCGGGGCAGGGACACGCCGATGGTGGGGACGTCCCCGTCCCCGTCCCCATCCCCTGTCCCCGTCCCCATCCCATCCGCAGCGACCCCACGCCCCCGGACCCTCGCAGGACCTCGATCCATCCCCCCGGGGCCGGTTTGGAAACAGAAGGGCAGGATTTTACCCTCGTTTCCTACGGAACCGAAGGCAAAACAAGCAAAACTCCCCTCCGGCGGGACCCCGGGCTTCCTGCGGGGACAAGGACCCCGGGGACTACCCCCGCGATGATGTCCCGGGAGGACAAAAGCCACGTTGCCCCCCCCCAGGTGGGCTTTCCCCAGCGTGCTCCGTACCTTCCCCCAGGTGATGGTGGGTGGGGGGTCCCCGTGGGCCGAGCAGGGGATGACCAGCTCCCGGCCCACCTCCTGGAAGTATTCCTCCTTGGGGCGCACGGTGAAGGCGGGGGGGTCCTGGAAGAGCCACGCACGGTGCTGGGGACGGTGGCGGGGACACGGCACGCCGGAGCGGCAGCGGTGTCCCGTCGTCCCCCCCCCCGTCTGCCCCCACCTTGAGCAGGACTCGGGTGGGCCGGGAGGCGCCGGCGGTGCCGTAGCTGTTGTAGGGGGTGCACGTGTACACCCCCAGCGCGTCGTCGTTCCCCGTGGCGATGACGATGGAGCCGTCGGGTCGCGCCGACCAGCCGGGGAGCTGGCGGGAAGGGCGCGGGGGTGAGGTCGGGGGGGCTGCGGGGTGCAGGCTGGGGGGGGGGGGCGCGGGCGGCCGTACCTTGCCCAGCTCCAGCGGGCGCCCGTCCCGCGTCCAGCTGACAGAGAGCAGCGGGGGGTTGGCCCTGGTGGGGCACCGGATCACGCCCCGCATCCCCTTGGGCAAATGGGTCTCCGGGAGCATGGTGGTCACCTGTGCCGGATCTGCGGGGACACGTCGGGTGCTGGGAGGGTGCTGGGGACCCCGCGGAGGCCGATGGGGCACCCCCGGGCTCTTACACAGCACCGTGACGAAGGCCGAGGCCGAAGGCGGCTTCCAGAGCCCGTTGCTGGCGACGCAGGTGTATTTGCCGGCGTCGTCCGGGGTGGCTCGCTGCAGCAGGAGGCTCCCGTCCACCAGGATGCGGACCCGGGCCTGGAGGTGGCTGCGAGGGGAGGAGAGGGTGGGAGTGAGGGCGCAGCAGGCACCCGGGACGGGCGAAGCTCTCCGGCACGCACCGTGCCCCAACGCACCCGTACTCGGGCTGGGTGGGGATTCAGCAAGGTCCCCGCGCCTCCGTCCGCGAGAGGCAGCCGCCAGGAGCCTGCGGCCACCCCGGTGCCACCCCCAGCACCACGTCCCCGCCGTACCTGAGGTGGAAGACGTTGCTGCTGCCCTGGAACCAGGTGTAGGTGAGGTTCCCCGGGTACGCCTCGGCCTGGCACGCCAGAAAGGCATCTTGAGAGATGTTAACGGTGACGTTCTGCGGCGGCACCACGATGACGGGCGGCCCTGCAGCGTGGGGGCGCAGGGGACAGTGAGGGCCTGGGGACAAAGCCACAAAACCCCGTGACGCCGCCAGGGCTCGGCGAGCCGCCCCGCTCCTACCCTGCACGAGCACGCGGGTGGTGTGAGTGATGGTGCCCTCCTTGCTGGAAGCGTGGCACGTGTAGGTGCCCGCGCTGGCGCGCTCCACCACGGCGATGCTCAGCGTCCCGTTCCTCACCTGCAACGTCACCGGTGGCCACCGAGGCTCTGGGGACCGTGGCGCCGTGGCCAGGGCTCGCTCTCCAGCCGCGTGGAGCCGCGTCGCTGTGCCCCCCCGAGACTCGCCCCCCGCCCCCAGTCCCACGGGGGACACCGGCGCCTCGCCGTGCTCACCTGCACCGCGTCCCCGCTCTGCACGGCCAGGTCGCTCCGCTTCCAGATGACGATGGGCTGGGGGTTGCCGACGGCCGTGCAGGTGAGGCTCAGCGCCTCCCGGTCCCGCACCTCCACGAAGGCTGGGGGGGTCTCCAGGAAGGTGGGGGGTGCTGCGAAGGCAAACGCAGACCCTCGGTCCTGGGAACGAGCGGATCCAGCCCCAGCCCCGCGAGCTGCAGTGACGGAGGGATCTGGAGCAGGGAGGTGCTGCTCCTCCGGCACCGGGGGAACGACGAAATCCTCCCCCCGTCCTCATTTCGCAAAGCCAAGCGGAGCGGGTGCGGGCACGGGGCGCACCACGACCGCTCCCCCACCCCAAATCCAGCGCTCAGACCGGGCTCGGCACCCCGAGAGCAGCACAGGGCAGAGCAGGCGGCAGCCTGGGCTCGCGCCGGCCCCAGCGCCCGCAGCCCCCGTCGGTACCGTTGACGGTGAGGTGGATCCAGGTGCCGTTCTGGAAGTCGGCGTCGGCGCTGGGCCGGTCGAGGAAGAGCACGCGGCACTCGTACCAGCCTTGGTCCTCGGCGCGCAGCAGGTCGATGCGCAGCGAGGCGCCTTCCTCGATCCGCACGCGACCTGCCGAGCCAGGAACGTTTGCCGCGGGCGGCTCGGCGACGTCCCCGTCCCCAGGGCCACCACCTCCGCAGAGCACCCGCCCATGCAGGGACCTCCCTGTGCCCCGAGCACGGTTCCCTGCTCCCCCAGCGCCCTCGAGCTGCCACCAAAACCCCTCCCCGGTGCTTTTTGGCACCCGCAACCTCGGCTCGGATCTCCCCCGGAGCCCCGCCTCGGGAACCCTGCTAAGCCCCGGCCACGCCGGGCACCCCTGCACCTTCCTGCTCCCGGCGGTGCTGAGGGGTCTGGATGAGCCCCTTGCCTGCTCTGGGGGCACCGGGGGGGCTGCCCGATGGCGGGGTGCTCGCCCCGAGCCGGCCCCTCTGATGAGGAGGAGGAGGAGGAGGAGGATAAGGACCTCAAGCAAGAGCGAGCGCAGCCCCCTAATCCCCCGGGCTATTATCAGAGCCATAATCGGCTCAGGCATGCAGCGGGCAATAGGCTCAGCACCACTGGGGTGCACTCAGCACCGCGGCACCCCCGGACCCCGCCGCACCCCTGGCTCAGCCCTGTGTGTGCCGTCACCCGAGGCGGCCCCTTGGGACCGTGCTGCGGGGCAGGGCCACGGTGGTGACGAGCACCCAGAGGTGCCCAGGAGCAGCAGGGGATTTCCACAAAGAGGGTTTTCCTGGAAAACCCTCATCAGCTTCAGCCGGAGCTCGGTGTCCCCAGAGGTCCCCACTGTCCCTGAAGGTCCCCACGTGGGTGCTGCACCCGGCCAGACGAGCCCAGCGAGGAGGAGGAGGAGGAGGAAGAGGAGGAGGAGCGGCAGGACCCGGCAGGCTGGTCGGGCAGGGCGGTTTGGGGACGGGATCTGTGCAGAGACGCGTTGCGCGGACGCAGCACACCGACACGTGCTCCCCGAGTTTCTTCCAGCCCCCACCCCCAAATCTGCTTCTCCCCGCGGCTGGGGGCCGATGGACGCAGCCGGGTGCCTTCGGCCTCATCCAGCGCCCGCAGCACCAAGCGGCAGAGCGAGCGAACCTCGAGCACGAGCTGGGACGCGGGAGCAGCGAGAGGGACGGGAGCCCTGGGCCCAGCAGGCTGCCGAACAAAGGTCCCTTTGGCAGGGCTCCGAGAGCCCTGGGGACGCCCCCAGCCTCCCCCTAATCCCCCCCGCGCCGGCCCCAACCCCTCCTCCTCCTCGCCCAGCGCCCGGCCGATAACAAAACCCAAGGAAAACAACAAAACCGCCGCTGCCCTCCCGCCCGGCATCCCCCAGCGCCTGGCAACCGCCATTCAAAGGGACACAAAGGGGACGGCGGTGGCTGGGGACCACCAGCACCGGTTTACGGCAGCGGGGGCAGTGGGGACGGCGGGGGGAGAAACGGCCCCGTCGCCCCCAAGGGACACGAGCGGCTTTCACGGGCACAGCCCAGCCTCGTCCCCGAGGTGCCCCAAAGCGCCTGGGTGACACAGGTGGCGGCGCAGGGGCTTGCTGGGTGACACCTGAGCCGCTTCACCCGCTCCGAGCTCTCGGCTGCGAGGCTGAGCCTGGAGGCCCCTCGCCTGACCCCGGGTCCCCCCCCGGGAGGATCGAGGGCCAGCTGCCAGGGTGACAACCAGCAGCCCCCCTCCGTGGGGTCCCTGTCGCCCCCATCCGCACCACCAAGCCTGGGCGCAGCGCCCTGGGGTGCCAGTGGCGCCGTCGGGGGCGCCGCCGAGGGCTGGCGGGGCGCGGGGAGCGCGCAGCAGGATGCGGCCGAGCCCTTTGTGCTGCGAGCCCGCGGGGAAACCTGAGCTCCCGCAGGTAACGGGAGCCGGGGGGCCTCCGGGAGGCAGGTGCCGAGGCTTTGGTGTCACCGCGGGGTTTGGCGGCACCGCCGGTCCCACGAAGCCAGCGCGGAGCCACCAGCGAAGGCGCTGGCAGCGGGGAGCGGCCACGGCTCGCCCCAAAATTGCTCCGGCCCCGTGCCGGCGGCTCCTTCCTCACCCCTACCTGTGTCAAGGCTCCACCTGCAGCACATTTTTTTTGGCAGTTTCGGCCGCGGAGCTCAGATCCCGTCGGACGTGGGACGATCCCGCTCCGCGGTCCTGCCCTCCCGTCGATCCCAGAGGCTTCGGGGCCGGGCCCAGCCCCAAACCCCGACCTCCCCCCTTGGCCCCAGGCACCCCTTGAAGGCGAGGAGCGGCCTCCCACGCCGCGGCCCCGCTTCGCTCCAAATCCCGGCGCCGCCGAGCGGCTTCACCCAAATCCCTTCCCCGAGCGCGGCTCACCCGGGGCGCCCGCCGCCACCCCCCGGGGCCCTCGGCGGGGACGGTGACCCGCGGGGGACGGAGGCCAGCCCCGCGCCTCGCCGCCGCCGCGCTTAATGCGCTCCGACAGCCGCGGCCTCGCGCTGGGGCCCGGCCGAGGGGCGCGGGGCGGCAAATCCGTCCCGAGCAGGGTGCCCGGTCCATACGGTGTTTGGTCCGTCCGGTACCCGGTGTGCCCGGTGCCGCTTACCGAGGTACTCGGGGTCGACGCGCGGCGAGTAGAGGCCGAACTTGATGAAGATGGGGAGGACGAAGCCGACGCGCACCCACTCGATGACGTAGAGCGGCGGCCGGCTCTGGCGGGCGCCCAGCAGGTCGCAGCCCAGCACGGCGCTGTCCCCGACGCGGCCCACCACGGCCCCGCTCGGCCCGCTGCCTGCGCGGGGCACCGGGGACACCGGTGGCACCGGGAGCACCGGTAACACTGGTGGCACCGGGAGCACCGGTGGCACCGCGCCCCGCTCCTCCCGTCCCATTCCGTCCCATCCCGTCCCGCCCCGTCCATCCCGTCCCATCCCATCCCACCCTGTCCGGTCCTGCCCGTCCCGTCCCATCCCGGTCCCGTCCCGTCCCATCCCGGTCTCTCCCGGTCCCGGTCCCGGTCCCGTCTCCCCTTACCCTCGGCCCCGGTGCCGGCGAGCAGGCTGAGGAAGGCCGCGCGTAGCCACCACCGCATAGCCCAGCTCCCCCGGCCCGCGGCTCCCGGTGGCGGCGGGGACAGGCGGGCGGGAGGGTCACCGGGCACCGGCGACCGGTTACCGGCTACCACCGGGGGTCCCCCGGGGGGTCAGGGCCGCAGCTCGGGAGGGCTCGGCCGGGCTGCCCGCGGCGCTCTGGCCCCGGCCGGGGGGCGCTGGGGGCTCCTCATGCCCGCCCCGGACCCCGCGGCTCCGCTCCGCGCCCCGCGCCGCCGCCACCGGGCGGCCGCCGCCAAAGCCACGGCGGTGGGAGGGGCGCGGGCGGGCCCCGCCCCGCAGCGCTGCTGATTGGCTGTTCCCTTGGCAACGGGCGTTCCCGCCGGCGGCCAATAGCGGGGCGGGGAGGGGGAGCCGCGGGGGATGCTGGGAGATGTAGTTCTGGGGGAGTGGGGATGGAGGGGGCATGGAGGAGACACGGGTGTGGGACACGGGTGTGGGACACTGGTGGGTGACATGGGTGTGTGACACTGGTGTGGGACACGGGTGTGGGACACTGGTGTGGGATACTGGTGGGTGACATGGGTGTGTGACACTGGTGTGGGACACGGGTGTGGGACACTGGTGTGGGATACTGGTGGGTGACATGGGTGGGTGACACTGGTGTGTGACACGGGTGTGACACTGGTGTGGGATACTGGTGGGTGACATGGGTGGGTGACACTGGTGTGGGACACTGGTGTGTGACACTGGTGGGTGACATGGGTGTGGGACACTGGTGTGGGACACTGGTGTGACACTGGTGTGGGATACTGGTGTGTGACACTGGTGGGTGACATGGGTGGGTGACACTGGTGTGGGACACGGGTGTGACACTGGTGTGCGATACTGGTGGGTGACATGGGTGTGTGACACTGGTGTGGGACACGGGTGTGACACTGGTGTGGGATACTGGTGGGTGACATGGGTGTGTGACACTGGTGTGGGACACTGGTGTGTGACACTGGTGGGTGACATGGGTGTGGGACACTGGTGTGGGACACTGGTGTGTGACACGGGTGGGTGACATGGGTGTGTGACACTGGTGTGGGACACGGGTGTGACACTGGTGTGGGATACTGGTGGGTGACATGGGTGTGTGACACTGGTGTGGGACACTGGCGGGTGACACTGGCGTGTGACACAGGTGTGGGACACTAGTGCAGGACACAGGTGTGTGACACTGGTATGTGACACAGGTAACGTGCCGTGCCGTGCCGTGCCACACCGCGCACAGCCCCGTGACGGGGAGCCCACACACGTGCCACCCCATGGCACACCCGTGACCGCCACCAACCCCCGGCCGCCCCCCGTGACCGTCCCCACCTCGGGGCTCTCCCCCTGCCCCCTCGCACCCCGGCCGTCACCCCTCTAATCCCATCCTCATCCCGTCCGCGTCCCCTACGGCCACCGGAGCCGTGTCCCCAGCCCGCGGAGCTGAGCCGGAGCTGGGCCGCCCGCCAGCCTGGGGGCTCTGGTGCCGGGGGCACCGGTGCGGGGACAACCCCCGTGTCCCAGCCCCACGGGGCTGCCCGGCCAAGCGTGGCCGTGCCGGGTCCCGCTCGGTGTCACGGCATCCCCTGGTCAGGGATGTTGGTGCTGAGCCCCCGTCCCGACCCCCTCCCCGGGACAGGGGTCCTCCCGTCCCCCCCTTTTGGCCCGGCCTGGCGCGGCCCCCGGCGCACGGGAGACTATTAAGGCCAGAGCTAAAGTAAGAGGAGTTAAAGTAAATAATTCTGCGGGTAAGCTGCTTTCCTGCATCTCACAGCCCCATGGGAGTCCTGTGGCTCCCTGGGCTTAGGCGCCGCGGCTGGACCGCGCCGCCCCGTCCCCGTCCCCTTTCGTGTCCCCAAATCCTCCACGCGGGGCCTCCCCCCCGGCAGCCGTTCGTGTCCTGGGATGGGGCCAGGCCGATGAGCGACCCCAGATGTCCCTTGTCCCCGTGTGGTGCCGCAGCGCCCCGGGGCCATGGTGTCACCCATGGGGGACGGACATGGACGGTCCCCGAGACCCCAACCAGGGGTGCTGGGTGGCACCGAGAGCAGCTCCGCGCCACTTTGGGGTGCCCGCATCCCCACGGCCACCCTCCTCCCGTCCCTGCCGGCTCCCATCCCAACCGCCCCAAGCCACCACCCTCGCGTGTCATTTCTGAGGGACGATGACGGCGTTTTGGGGTTTCAGGGGGATGGCTGGGGACGCTGGGGCTGCCTGGTGGAGGTGACAGCCCTCCACAGCCCTCCCAGCCTGCGGCGCGGGGGCTGCGCTGGCACCCGGTGCGTGCCGGGCGCTCCCGGCCATGTGCCCCGCGCGCAGGAATGGGGACGGTGACGCTTCTTGCACTTAGGATTTAAATGCCACCAAGGTTAGGAGCAGCTGAGAAGAGATTTTCAGGATTGGGCTTTTGGACGGAGATGCCTAAATTCCAGCTAAGCTTCCGTTTAAGCGTCCACGTCCCGGGCCGGCCCTGGGGCGCTGACGTGGCTGCCGCCCTCCGCGCAGCATTGCCGCTTTGGCGAGCGACCAGCTCCGGGGCTCGCGGGCTGAGACCCAGGATGGGGCCCCCCGCACCTCAGGGTGCAGGCGCAGGCATCCCCTATTCAGGGGTGCCCTGAGGAGGCTGTTGGGTACCGAGCGGTGAGGTCTGGGGATGGAGGTTTGGTGCCGTGGCCACGTTAGGGGGTGGCACCAGGTCACTGCAGAGCGGCGGTACCTGGATAGCTGGTGAAGGGGGGTCCTTGGCTGCAGCAGGGGTTCTGTTCAAACAACGGGGTGGAAAGGAGCCACGGGAAAGTCCTTTAATGGGGGACGGGACGGACGGCGGCACCGCAGGGCTGGGCAAGGCTCCCCCAGCGCATCAGAGCAAGCATCTCCTTCGACCTCCGTCCGGCACACGCTGCTCGGGGAGAAACTCCTGCTCACGCCTCCTCGGTATCCTTTCCAGCGCTGTGGCGAGGCAGATCCGTGTTTAATTTGGGCTTTCAGACCCCACAGCTGTGCCTGCCGTGACCCCATCGGCGCAGGGAGCCCCCCCGGGGGGGGCTGCACCTACCTGAAGCGCTGGTGGAACTGGATCACAGCTTGCTCCTGCTCCCGCGTCTCGATGGAGCCTGGCCGCAGCCTGCGGATCTCCCGGATGGCGTCGCCGCCGCTCAACTTCTGCGTCTTCACCAGGTAGCAGGCCAGCATGGTGCCCGTCCGGCCGTGCCCCAGCATACAGTGCACCGCCACCGCCTGGCCAGCGCACCCGTGAGGAGGGCCTCACCTCCCTCTTGGTGTCACCTCCTTCTTGGTGTCACCTCCACCTTGGTGTCACCTCTACCTTGATGTCACCTCCACCTTGGTGTCACTCACCCTGGCATCACCACCCCATGCCGGTGTCACCTGCACAGCATCACCCCCTTGGCATCACCCCCCTCTTGGCATCACCCCCCCTCCTGGCATCACCTCCCTCTCGGCGTCACCTCCCTCCTACTGCCACCCCCCTGTGGCATCACCCCCTGCGTGTCACCCCCCGGGCCGTACCTCCCCGCGGCCGTTGGCCTCCTCCACCAGCTGCAGGAAGCTCTGGATCTGCCCGGGCGTCGGGGGGCTGAAGTCGGGCACGCGGATCCGGTGGAGCTGCACCGCGGGGCAGCAGCCGTGGTGGGGGGGCGGCCGCTCCGACAGCGACACCAGGTGCCGCACGCCCTGGCCCAGCAGGAACCGGTAATGCCCCGGCTCCCGCGGCATGGCCAGCCCCGCCAGCCGCCCCTGCGCCACCCACGAGAAGTTGGGGGGCTCCACCATCGCCTGCGGGGAGCGGCACCGTGGGCCGGCGCTGCCACGCGCCCTGGGGACGGGGCTGGGCCGGGGAACCCTGGTCAAAACCAGGGGACCTCTGGCCAGAACCCCCCAGCACCGCAGGGCTGGGACCCCCACGCTATGTCCCCTAGGACCCCCCGGCCAGGACCCCCCAGCACCGCAGGGCTGGGACCCCCACGCTATGTCCCCTAGGACCCCCCGGCCAGAACCCCCCAGCACCGCAGGGCCGGGACCCCCACGCTATGTCCCCTAGGACCCCCTGGCCAGGACCCCCCAGCACCGCAGGGCTGGGACCCCCATGCTATGCCCCCTAGGACCCCCCGGCCAGGACCCCCAGCAACACTGGGTCAGGACCCCCAGGCTATGCCCCCTAGGACCCCCCAGCACCACAGGGCCGGGACCCCCAGGTTATGCCCCCTAGGACCCCCCAACACCACAGGGCCAGGACCCCCAGGCTATGCCCCCTAGGACCCCCCAACACCACAGGGCCAGGACCCCCAGGCTATGCCCCCTAGGACCCCCGAGCACCACAGGGCCGGGACCCCCAGGTTATGCCCCCTAGGACCCCCCCAGACAGACCCCAAGATCCCAGGCCAGGCCCCCCAGGCCCCCCAGGCCCCCGACCAGGCTCCCTAGGACCCCCCCACCCAGGGCCCCCAACACCCCTAGCCCAGGTCCCCCCAGGACCCCCGGCCGGGCCCCTCAGAGCCCCCTGGCCAGGCTCTCTGGGCCCCCCCAGCCCGGGCCCCCCCAGTCCCCTGCCAGCCCCCCCCAGCCCCCCAAAACCCTGCCCCCCCCCCCAAACCCGCGGGCCAAACTCCACCTCCCCCACCCCTCCCCCAAGCCCCCCAGGCCCCCGGGCCGGCTCCCCCCGAATCCCCCGGGGCCCCCCAGCCGGGCCCGGCCCCCCCAGGCCCCCCCTTCCTTGTCCCGGCCCCAACCGGCCCCGGGCCCCCGCCGCGCCCAGGCCCGCCCCCGCCGCAGGCCGCCCCCGAGCAGGCCGGGCCCTGCGGCCTGCTCCCGCCGGGGGCCCCGCACCGGCCCCGGCCCGGCCCGGCCCCCTCCCGAACGGCCCCGGGACCCCCCCCCCGGGCCCCGCCGTACCGGGGGTGCCGCTCGGCGGCGGAGCGGGGTCCGGCAGCGCCTGCACTGAGCGGCGCAGGCACCGGGAGGCGGCGGCGGTGCCGAGCTCCGGGCCCCGGGGATGCAACGGGGCTGAACCGAGCGGGGGGACCGGGACGCGGCGGGGGCCCGGGGCTGCAATGCCCGGGGTTCCGGGGCTCCAGTGCCCGGGGTCCCGGGGCTGCGTCCCCCGGGGGTACCGGGACACCGGGGCTGAAATCCCAGGACAGCGGCACACGAGGCTGCAGCCCCCAGGGCACCGGGACACCGGGGGTTCTCCGCAGCTGCTCCCCCCGGGGAGTACCGGGACACGGGGCTGCCCCCCCCAACGGGACATGGGGACACCGGGGCTGCCCCCCAACGGGACATGGGGACACCGGGGCTGCCCCCCCGGGACACCAGGACACGGGGGCTTCACCCCCCGCCCCCCCCCAAGGGACACCAGGACACCGGGGCTGCGCCGTTTCTGCATCCCCCGTGGTGCCGGGACGCTGGGGCTGCACCAGCCGGGGGTACCCAGCAGCGGGGCTGCCCCCCGCTTGCCCCCTCCCGGTGTTTTGCCCCCACCCAGCTGCCATCTCCGTCCTCCCCCCCCCCCCTCTTTGTCCCCAACCCTGGTGGCCCCCGGTGGGTTGGGAAGCCCCAGCTCAGCCCTGCTTCGGCCTCACGGAGGGGACGTGTTGGGGTTGTCCCCAGGGTGGGACAAGGGGGGCACCTCTCTGGCGGCCCCCCCAGGGATAAAATCCCCCGCCACTGCTGCTTTTCAGCCCCATTTCTTCATTTATTTGGTGCCGGGTGGTTACGGGGAGGGGGGTGGGGGGTTACACGGTGGGGATGGGGAGGGGGACGTGGGGACATGGGGACACACGACCCCGGTGGCGATCACGGCTCACTCGGGGCACGGCAGGGCTGGCCCGGGCGTCATCCCTTGAGGTACACCTCGCCGTGGATCTTGTAGGGGAAGTTCCTCCAGCCGAAGATGGGGGCGGGCGAGGGGCTGTTGTACATGGCGGCCCTCACCTCCCCGGTGGTCAGCTCCCTGTCCCACATGTAGACGTCCGAGATCTCCCCCACGAAGGACTGACGGGCGTCAAAGCCGCCCCCGAAGACGTCCTGCTCCTGCCCCAGCGTGATCACGGCATCGGCGCCCACCACGTAGTCCTTCTGCAGCCCCTTGCGGGGCCACGGCGTCCCGTTGAGCCAGAAGCGCACGATGCTGCTGGGGGACTCCCAGCTGGCGCAGACGTGCTCGCTCTTCGAGAAGCTCTCGGGGACGCGGAAGGTGACGAACTTGCCCCCCACGTAGAAGCGGTACTCGGTGGGCTTGGGCTTGAAGAGGAGGATCTCGTTGTCCTGCGCCTTGGTGGCGTAGGAGAAGAGGCTGTGGGGCCGCGTGAGGTCCGTGTAGGAGCGCAGGCACACGGTGAAGTTCAGCAGCGGCTGCTCCGGCTTCACCCGCACCAGCACGTAGGAGTCCTTGGTCTCCCGGGGAAACACGAACACTTGGTTTGCCAGGTCTGGGAGAGGCGATAAAGAGGTGGCTGCTCCTGGCGTGGGGAAGGCACCCGGCCAAATCTCCCCAGGGGAAACGGGGTCGTGAAGTGGCAGCAAGGAGGCCACCGCCGGACCCAAGGGTGGCTGCCACCGCCAGCCCCAGAGGTGGCCTCCACCACCAGACCTTGAGGTGGCCTCTGCCATCAGACCTCAGGGTGGCCTCCACCGCTGAGACCAGCCCCACGCGGGCTTCTGATGCAGGGCGACAGGGGCGCACGGTGACAGCTTGTCCCCAGCTGTCCCCTTGTTCCCCGGCCTACCGTCTATCCACAGGTCGTAGGTGGCCACAGCGGTGCCCAGGGGGCCGGTGGCCGTGCAGGTGTAGGTGCCCAGGTGGGACTCGTTGAAGGGCTTGAAGATGAGGACGTTGCTCTGGCCCTTCTGCAGGGGGTCGTGGCTCCCTTCCTTCTCCCACAGGAACTCCTTGACGCTGAGCTGGGTGTCACCCGGGTGTGGGGGGACACCCTGGGGGTGGCCGAGCTGTGGGGTGGGGGGGACATGTGCCGGAGGGCGGGGGGGGGGGGGGGGGCGCCTTACCTGGCGTCCCCAGTGACCTCGCAGGAGAGCATCAGCTGGTGGTACATGGTGGGTGCCGGCGGGTAAGGCTGGATCCAGGCGGTCA
Organism: Anser brachyrhynchus; assembly: GCF_964034855.1. Taxonomy (NCBI): domain Eukaryota; kingdom Metazoa; phylum Chordata; class Aves; order Anseriformes; family Anatidae; genus Anser; species Anser brachyrhynchus. The sequence goes on along the minus strand of NC_137721.1, from coordinate 436,316 downwards.
TTTTTCCTGCAGCACCCAGACACGGGGACAGGGCTGGGTGGGGGGAGTCCCCAAGCCCCCTGCCACCCCCACGGGCAGCCCCGCGTCCCCCCGTGCCACCTCTTGCGGTGCCCAGCGTTGCACCCCCACTGCCTGCCCCCCGCTGCTCTGTGGTGCTGAGCCCCCCGCGGCCACCACCGCTCCATGCCCCCCTGCACCCCCCACCCCATCCCCAATCCCCGTGGGAGCCGGGGGGGCTCCTGGCGCAGCCCCTCCATCCCTACCTTCCGGGGCAGCGAGGCCGAAGAGCCCTGCAAGGACGAGGAGGCAGAGCCGCGGTGTCCCCATGTCCCCACGCACCCACCGAACCCAGCCACCGGCACCGCTGTGGGGGACAAGGGGGAACCGAGAGCCACCGTGCCGCGTCCCCGGGGGCCGAAACCCTTCCTGGACGGGGAGCACAGCGCTGTGGTGTGATGCCTGCCCCCAACCTTTGTCACCAAGTGCTTGGGGGCACTGACCGCCGCGGCTGCGGGGATGTTTGCTGAACGCCTTTGGGGACTGGTTTGCTTCAGGGGCCGTGGCCCCGGCGGGCTGGCAGGGAGCCTGGGGACATGCGTGGGGACAGGGGACGTGGCCCTGGGGGCTTGCACCGAGCCCCACGTGCCCGTCCCAAATCATTCCTGCTATTCCAGGTGTGTGCCGGCACTGTGGATCCATGCCTTGGGTTCAGCCCTTGGGTTACTGCTACAGCCCCCCGATACGTCCCGCAGCCCTGGGGAGCTGCCCAACCCCCCCCCTGCCCCCCCTTTAATCCCCCTCATCCCCAGGAATTTATTTCTGCTCACACCCATCCCGTCAGCCTCGCACGGAGAAGCTCTCACGTTGCTGCTGGTTTATTTTATTTATCTATATATAATGGGAAGGGGACGACCTCGGGTGTCACCGGGGCAGCACAGGGGGGCGTTGGGAAGGGAAGGGGCACCCCTGGGTGACTCTGCCAGGCTGGGGGTGTCCCCAGCTCCCCACGGCATCTGCCCCCCAGGCAGGGGCTGTGCCCCGCGGGTGGCACCTTGACATGCGGGCGGCTTGCAGTGGCAGCGATGGGGACAGCGAGGGGACAGCGGGGGCTGAGGTGGGCTCTCAGCGCCCCAGAGCCTCCCGGAGCCGCGGTTTCACCACCACGTCGCCCTTGGTTTCGTAGCTCAAGCTCCTCCAGGCCAGCAGGGCGGGCGGCAGGCGCAGGGACTGGTAGGCGGCTCGCATCTTGTCCGGGGACAGCCCCGCGTCCCACAGGTGGACGTCGGCCAGCTCGCCCGTGAAGGAGTTATAGACGTCGAAGCCGCCCCCGAAGGCGTCCTGCTCCTGCCCCAGCAGGATCACGGCCTCGGCGCCCACCGCGTAGCCCCGCTGCAGCCCCTTGCGGGGCCAGGGCTTCCCGTTGAGCCAGAATTCGGCGATGCCGGTGGCCGACTCCCAGCTGGCGCAGACGTGCTCCCAGTCCCCGCGGCCCTCGGGGACGCGGAAGGTGACGAACTTGCCCCCCACGTAGAAGCGGTACTCGGTGGGCTTGGGCTTGAAGAGGAGGATCTCGTTGTCCTGCGCCTTGGTGGCGTAGGAGAAGAGGCTGTGGGGCCGCATGAGGTCCGTGTAGGAGCGCAGGCACACGGTGAAGTTCAGCAGCGGCTGCTCCGGCTTCGCCCGCAGCACCACGTAGGCATCGCTGGGGTCCGTCCGAAAGACGAACACCTTTCGGTAGAGGTCTGGGGGGGGGTGACAGAAGGGACGTGGTGGCCTCCCAGCCTACCCCCCTGGGAGATGTCCCCGCCGTGCCTTTGGTGCTCCAGCGTCCCCCAGCCCCACTGGCATAAAGCAGAGGGCTCCCAGAGGTGGCTGGGGGCATCGGATGGGGCTGAGCCACCGCGGTGTCCCCAGGGATGGGGATCTGGATGGGACCCCCTTGGCTGCCCCCCCCCCCCCCATGTTCCCACACCCCAGGGTTCCCCGCTCCCTGCTCTGCACCCCGGTGCCAGCCCCGGTCCCCCCGATGTCCCCCTACCTTCCTGGGCGGTGACACCGCTGAGGCCAGCAAGGACGGCGAGCCACAGCCGCAGCCTGCCCATGGTGCTGGGTGCGGCCGTCGGTGCTGGCGCCCACGGGTTTATCGGCTGCCGTGGGTGGGAGGGAAGCAGCATTCCCCAATCCCAGCAGCCGGGCATGGCCCGGAGGGGGTGATTTCACGCTGTCATGCGGCCGCGAGACCCTGCGTCACCGCCGGCACGGGGCTCCCCTGGAGCCGTGCCCTGGGCGCGTGCCCCGGTGCAGCTTAGGGCCACTGCAGCCCTGGGTAAAACCCCCAAATCTGAGCCCAAAGGCGCCCGTTGTCCCTCGCCTGAAGCTCTTGGCCACGTCCCTGGGGTCTGCCGGCCCCATCCCTGCATTGAGGCCAAAGGGACAGAGCCTGGGACCGGAGCCGTGGGCAGCAGGTGGCAGAAGAAACCGCGGCAAACCCGAGAGGCCGAGGGTCCGCTGCAGCCTTCGTGTCCTCCGAGGGGCTGAGCATCCTCCCAGGGTGTCCGTGCGTCCTCCCAGGGTGTCCGTGTGTCCTCCTCTGAGGGTGGCTGAGGCTGGGGGTCAGTCTGATCGGGGAGCGGGAGGATTTCACTGCTGTGGGGATGGCCGGAGGGATGCACGAGCATCCAAACGCGTCCCCGACCACCCCGGGGCAGCCCGAGACACGGAGCCCGCTGGCTGAAGGCACTGGAGGAACCGGGGTGGCTGCATGGGGGCAAATTGGGCTTGGCAATGAAGGTGCAGGGCTGGGTGCTGGTGGTGGTGGTGGGGGTCCGGGTCTGGGGAGCGCAGTCCGTGCGTGGATGTGCTGGGGAGCAAAGCCAGGCGGCACCCGGCTGCGGGCGCCCAACCCCTTTTTGGGCACGATGTCCCTTATTTTAACAGGGACACCCCCGGCTCCTCGGGGCTCAGCGTGCTGGGTGCTGGTCCCTGGGGGTGGCTGGGGCCCCCACACCCCTCCCTGCTCTCCCCCCCCCGCCCCGAGCTGCTCCAGCTCCTTGCCAGGCTCTTTGGCACCCCGCGCGCCTCGTGACCGCGGCCGTCCCTAATGGGAATGGATGAGCGCCGGCCAAATGCCTCCAGCGCCGGACATAAATCAGCCGGCTTCCTGCTAACAGCCCGGAGAGCGGCTCCAGCATCGTTAACGTCTCCCCCTAATTTGAAGGCACGAGGAGCGGCCGCTGCTCGCTTCCATCCCGCGGCCTGGCGGGCGCGCTGCGTGCCGCCCGGCCGGAGGTGATGGATGTCGCTGCAAAGCCGGCGCTCGCCAGGGCCGGGCATCCTCAGGAAACACTGCCTCATCCTGCTCAGTACCCCAGGGCCTCATCCTGGCCACCTCCGCGCCGAGCAGCTTTCACTGGAAGCTGACGGCGTGGGCAGTAGCGGGGGGTGAGGATGGGTGTGGAGTATGGGTTTTGGGGACCCCCCCCCCCCCCCCCCCCACCCCATTAAACCAGGCCCTGTGTGCAGCTCTGACAGACTCATTTATTGCAGATAATCTCCGCCGGGTGATCACAGACAGGGCGTTTATCTTGGCTTGTCGGGAGAGAGTCAATAATCCCCCGTTGGTGTGCCCGTGGGGATAAAACACCGCTGCCGCTGCCCTTTCTGCTGGGGCTGACCCCTCCCGGGGGGCTGGGGGCACCCTGGGGACATGGCTGTTGTGCAAATCGGGGTGTCTGGCCCCAAACGGGGTGGCTGCGGGTGCTGAGAGCCCGGTGGTGACCCCAAAGAAGGAGCGTGATGGAGTTGGTGGCCACGCTGAGGCTTTCTCTTGGCTCTGCTGGTGGGGACAGGCCAGGAGCGGCGGGTGCTGGGGGGGACAATGCCACCCATGGGTGTTGGAGGACCGACGTCACCCATGGGCAGCTGGGCTCCGCCGGCCCCCTGGGGATGGTGCCGGGGTCCAGCTGCTGCTTTTGGGGTGCCGGGGGTGCTCAGAAGCTGCCGGCAGCGCCCACGTTGTGGCAGCAGAGCCCGGCGGCGAGCAGCACGGCGGGCCCCAGGCAGCAGTGCAGCACCCCCAGCGCCTCGCACAGCCCCAGGGCGTAATCGAACCGCTCGAAGATGCCGCAGGTGCTCTGCAGCAGCTCGGCGTGCAGGAGGAAATCCACGGCCAGCCCCACGCTGTAGGGCACCCAGAGCACGAAGAAGAGCCAGCTCGCGCCGGCCCCGGGCCCCCAGCCCGCTCGCTGCCCCCCGCGGACCAGCGCGGCCGCCAGCAGCGCGGCCGGCAGCAGCAGGAAGACGCAGAGGCAGGAAGCCAGGTGCAGCAGGTAGGCGGGCGAGAGGACGTCGACGTTTCGGCGGATGCAGCTCACCTCCGGAGCCGCCACCGTGCCGCCGGCGAGCGCAGCCGGCAGGGCCAGCAGCAGCGCCCCGACCCAGATGGATACGGCCAGGCGCTGGCTGCGGGGGTCCCAGTGGCTCCAGACGCTGCTGCAGCACCCGCTGGCCACCAGCAGCCCCTGCGCGAAGACGCTGCAGTGCCACAGCAGCTGGGTGACCTTGCAAGCCCCCGCGCCCAGCCGCCAGCCCTGCCCGATGCCCGCCGCCACCGCCGGCAGCACCGCGGTGAAGAGCCCGGTCGCCGCCGCCAGCTGGGCCACCAGCGCTCGGTGGTGTGGCCACGCGTGGGGGCGCTTGGCCAAGGCCACCAGCAGCGCGCCGGTGGCCAGGGCGGCAGCGACGCAGGTGCTGGCCAGGAAAGCGGGGGCTGCGCGCTGGAAGAAGGGGCAGTAGGTGTTGTGGCAGGGCTCGGAGGCGGCGTAGTCCACGATGTAGTCCTCGCTGACGGTGAAGTTGCCCAGGAGGTCCAGCAGGTTCACGAAGGTTCCGTTCTGCAGGACTTTGGGGCTCTGAGAAGGAGATCGGGGGGGGTGTCAGGTGCCCCGATGGCTGGGGGATGGCACCCGAAATGTCCCCTCTGATGGCCGGGGGGGGGGGGGGGGGTTGTACTTCCCTGGCGCTGCCACCCAAGCGTATGTGGGAACAGCTGGAGCTGGGGCATCCACGCGCGGCATTTATCGGGGAGGGACACCCTGGGCGCAGGGGTCTGCCCAGTGCTGATACCTCAGGGCTGTGGGCTTGGCCCTGCCAGCACCATTTGTGCAGGAAAACCCAAATTTTCTTACAGCCTCCAAGGTCGGTGTGAAGCCGACCGTGCTGTCTGTAAGTGAGCATTTCCCAGCTCCGAGACTCAGCACCCTGCACCCACCAGGGCTGGGGGAGATGGGCAGGGATCTGTGCTGGGGTGCCCCGTGGGGGTCTGGGCGCAGCTGGCCAGGGGCACTGGGAGCGCTGGGAGGTGCTGGGGCAGTGCAGGAAGGGAAAAGCTCAACGGGCGTGCGGGAAAGCTGGAAGCGGGCTCACCTCGAGGTGCTACTCCTTGAAATTCAGAGAAAACCGCCCGCTCCGAGCGCCCGGCGGGATGGGAAGGAGGTGGAAGGGGGGGAAGCAGCGGGGCAGGGAGAAGCACTCACCACTGGGATGCAGTTGCCCATGATGTGTCCCCCGGGACGGCGCCCGCTCCTCCAGGCGCTGCGATGCCGCCGCGTGCGGTGGCGCAGCTCAGCCACGCGTGCTTGCCGATGGGCACCGGGCGCCCTTGCACGCCGGTGCACGCTCACCCTTGCACGCTCTCCCGTGGGTGCTGTGCACACTGGTGCACGCTCGCTCCTGCTCGGGCTCTGCTCCTCCGGCTCCACGGGGATGAAGGACTGCGGGGCCGAGATAAGGGCTGCCTCCGTAACTGCTCCCTCCCCACCTTGGCAATCACCTCCGCCAGGGCTGAAGGAAACGGGCGGCCACCGCTGCCGGTAAAACTGGTGAGCTGCCAGCGTGAGCAATTTCTCGAGCAGGAAATGATCATTTCTTGGCAGCGCGACTCAAGTTCATTAAGGAATTTTGTTTACCGGTGCCCCGGCCATGCAGACGCTCCTGTTGCTGGGTGTAAAAACCCGCCCCAGGCTCTCCAGCCCCGTGTTGGGGTGCAGGATGGGCGCTGTGGGTGCAGGATGCGGGGGATGCCCAGGGGATGCCAGATCCTGCGGGGGACCCTGGGGTCACCCTGTGGCACCAGAGGCTGAATCACCCGTCCCTGTGCCGCTGCTCAGTGCGGTGCCAGTGGGCTCGGGTGGCACCGGGTGGCCCTGGGGACCCTCGTGCTTGGTGGGAGCATCCTTAGAGGGGGCTGAGGAGGTGGGCTGGGGGCTTGGGGCTGAGGGGGTCTCCATGGGGTGTGCAATGAGCTGAGACATGTCCCCCCTCACACCGTGCACTGGGGTGAGCTGTGTGTCCCCCCCCCCACCTTGTTCCCTCCTGTCCCCCCTCGTCCTGCATCCCAGGGTGGGGGGCACGGCCGCGGCTCACGCGGGCAGACGCAGAGACGAGCAGCCAGGTAAGGTGTGTAATCCAGATATATTTATAGGATTATTTTCCGAGATTAGCACAGGATATTAGAAAGGTTATAAAGTAACATCGACGTTCGTTGTCTCCCTTTTATGTACATACAAGAACACAGCACAACAACACAGCCCGTCCTCTGCCCTGCCCCACGGCCACCCCACGGCGTGCTCAGAGCTCCGCACAAATATGGCTTTCGTGGTCTATTGAGAGTTCAGTGCCCGTGCCCCACGCCCTGGCCCGCTTCGGATGCCCTTGTGGCAGGTGGTGGACGCAGGGCTGGGGGTCCCCTGTCCGCGCGGCCAACGGAGCCCCCACGCTCCAGGAGGGGACACCGGGGCTCGGGGAGGTGGCTCGTGCCCCGCCGTGCGGTGATGCTGCCCGGCCTCACCGGGTGCCAGCAGCTTGGGACGCGAGCCTGGGGTCCGCTCCCCTGTGACCACAAGTCCCTCACGTCCCCGTGCTAGTGCCACGGCGCGCCCCGTCGCTCCCTCCTTCCCGCGGTGTAGCCCATCATCAGCCACGGCACGCCGCACCACCAGCCACGCCAGTGCCACGGCGCGTCCCACCGGTGACACAGCACACCCCCCCCAGCGACAGGAGACATCCCGCTGGTGACACAGATGTCCCACCGGTGACACAGCGCATACCCCCAGTTACACAGCGCATCCCACTGGCGACACGGCGCGTCCCACCGGTGACACAGCGCGTCCCGCTGCCGGCTGTCCCGGGAGCACCTCTCCAGCTGTGACCCGTCACCTCTCGTCCCCGCGGCCCCCTTGGCACCGTGCGGAGCGTGGCGCGCGCCGCCCCTCACTCCCGAGCCGTGCTGAGCCCGACGTGGGGCTGTTGTTAAACGGTGCCCCCCGTCACCGGATCCCCCTGGTGACCTCAGCCCGCACCCCTCGGGACGCGGCGTGGGCGATCGCCCCAGCACCCGGCGTCACCGTCGAGGTGCAGCCCGCGGCCCCGATGCGATGAGGGCAGCGCGTAGCCCCCCTGCCTCCCCATCGCCCCCTGCACCCCCGACATGGTGTCTCCCCGTTCGCAACCAGTGACCCGGTGCACGTCACCCTGGCACGGGGGCCGCTCTCCTGTCCTGCCCTGGTCCCCACGACGCGGCACCTCCTCGCGATGGCCTAACCCTGGCTCCTCTCACCTGCCCGACCCCAAATCCCCACGTCCTTTCTTCCTGGGGACCCCTCGCCCCCTCTTCCTCCCGGACCCTCGGGGCATCTCCTTCGCAACGATCTGCGCCACGGAGACTTAGAGCGAGAGTGAATCGTTACTTGAAAACACGTCCTTGCGTTTTTATTTTAAGGAATTGCGTCTGTTCGATAGTGGATGTTAGAGGTCTTCGGAGAAGCGCCGGGTCACGCAGCGGTACATGCTGTGTGCGCGGTGAAGTAGTTAACAGCGTCGGCATTCGCAGCGTTACCTCCGGCAGCAACGTTTGCGTCCCGCGGCGGGAGCTCGGGGCTCCCAGTGGGACCCAAGGCCAACGTCCCCCTCCTCCAAGGAGACGGACGGGGAGGGACAACACGGAGGAAACCGCAGGTTTTCCTCGCCGGGGGTGATGAAGGCTTCGTGCCTCTCTCTCGAGGTGCGTAACGCCCTGCTGACGACGCAGTGAAGCCGGCCGTGCCCGTGCCCGTGCCATGGATGCCACGAACGCGTCCCCTGCTCCCGCCTGAACCCAGCGCCGTGGCTTCCCCACCGCCCTTCTCCTCGTGCCCAGCTCACGGGGTCTGGATGGGAGCCACGTTTCCAGCCCCAGGGGCGCCTCGCAGAGGAACCAGGCTCTTCCTTCACCTCCGAGATGAGGCTGCCCACCCCACCCAGGGCTTTCGCTCCTTCCCGAAAGGCTCTCCTCCCCCGGACACCCCAAAATGGAAGCCAAAGGGCGGCTCCTGCGAACCCCTCGCATCCAGACCACGAGATGCTGGGGGGTGGCAAAGCCTCATCCCAAGGGTGAGAGAAGGGGCCTGGCTCCCCAGGGGGCCCGGCCCCGTGGATGTGGGGTTGGGGGGAGCACGGGGACCCCGGGGACGCGAAGGGGAAGTTGGAGTAAGCCTCTGGTTTCCATCTGACTTGGAAGAGATGTGTTTTCCCCTGGGGTGGAACAGGTTGGAGGTTGGACAAGTGCCCACCAAGTCTCTTTGGAGACCCCCAAGTTACCGAGACACAAAACCCGGGCATTCTGGCTGCTTCTGGCCGCAGCCCTCGGAGCCAACAAGACCTTTTCCAGCTCAGCACCTGCCCCGGGAAGGGGCCGGGAAGGACGGGGGGGACACAGAAAGCTCCAAGGAGCAGAAGCGATGGAGCCCATCTCCTGGACCAGGAGGAGCCCAAGCCTCGCGCTGCCTCTGGGCCGCTTGCGGCGTGGTGCTGGTGGTCTCCAGCTTGTAGCACGGGCCAGGGGGACCCCAGCTCACCTCCACGGAGCCGCGTCGGCTCTTATCAAAGCTGCTCTCGGGATTTAAACCACCTTCCTGGAAGCTCCCGGGGCCCAGCGAGGAGGTGGTTGGTGACGGCCGCAGGCTATGCCCAGCAGCCTCCTGCACTGAACATCTCAATAGATGGTTTAAATTGACGACTCCGATCTGACAATTTGCAAACTGGGGCTTTTTTTTTTTTTTCCTCTGGATTTGCCCCCAAAACCCCTGCCCTCCCCCCTCCCACTGGGGTGGGAACGGGGAGCCACGGTGCTCGGCGGCTCCCGGCATCTCCGGGGGCTTCGGCGGTTCCCACCCTGGAAGCTCACCCCCCTTCGCACACCTACGGCACGAGGACAGCTCTCCTCCCAAATGGACACTGTTCGACAAGAACCACCAAGGATAAAATCAAGGCAGGGACTCGGGGGTCCACAGTGCTCCCTGTCCCCGTCCTGCAAACCGGGGACGTCACGGAGGGGACAACGAGAAGGTCCCAGCTCCTGGGGGGAGGCACGGGGCGAGCGCTGGTGACGCAGAGGCCACCCGGGTGCCCGGAGCTCGTGCTGGAGCCTGGAGCTGATTTTATCCTTGGATGTCAAAAAATAAACCCAAAATGGAGAGAAACAAAGGAAAGAGCTACATCGACCCCAGCCCAACATCCCAACCGAGGGCCCAAAGCAAAGAGCAGCCACAAAACCAAAGCAAAGGTCCAAAGGAAGAAGGAAAGTCGCTCACTCACTGGTTGGTCTGTGTTTCGCGCGAGCGCCGGTCGCAGGGATGGAGGTGCAAGCAAGCAAACGGGGCCGGGGCTTTCGCTGTTCGTAGTAATAACGTTTTGTACAAGTTCAAGAAGAAGCATCATGTCTCAGGCCGGTCGCTCTCCGCTCTCTGTCCTGCCATCCCTCTGTCCGTCCGTCTGTCTGCCCGTGCCGGGCGCGAGAGAAAATCTGTTGGGTTGAGTGGGGTTTGTGGTCTGGTTTCCGTTTCCATCGGGGTTTGCTGGCTCCATTTCTCACCCTCTCTCCGATGCCCCTAAATGAAATACTCCTTCTTGTCGTCGCCGCCGGCTTGGCCGCCCTCTGCGTTGATGATGGCCGTGTCGGCGTCCGGGGCGTCATCGGAGCCCTTGGCCTCGTGGGTCAGGTAGGTACCTGGGGGGGGGGAGAGGGGACAGCGTCACGGCGGGGCCGTGCTGGCTGGGAAACGGAGGCGAGAGAAGTCCTTTGGGCTTGGCCTGAAATGGAAAAGTCGCTGGGCTTCCCCCGGGACAAACCCTGCCCGGGGACCGAGCCTCACCTGGGCTGCTCAGAGCAGCTCACGCCGCCGTCTCTAGCCAGAGGGTGGAAAAATTGCGCTTCCTTGCATGGCTCTGCCCCCCCCCTGCACCCCCGTCCCCGTTCCCCTGAGAGGTTTTCCTGCAAAAGGAGGCTGCAGCTCTGGGAGCCGAGGCGGCCGGGGCAGGGATGGGGGGGCTCTTACTCACACATCACCTCTGCTGGGCTTTGCCGCCGGCTGGATGTGACCGTCTCCCCGTGCCTTACGCATACACCTGCTGGGCGGATGAAAATCCAGGGGTGGGGGGGGTGGAAACGGTTCCAGGAGGAGGAGGAGGAAGAGGAAGGTGGAAGGCTCAAGGGGGAGGGTGGGGAGGGGGATCAGGCACGGGGCAGTGGCACGGGCACTGCAGGGCTGCGGGTGCCGAGAAGGAGAGATGGAGATGGGGAACGAAGCTGCCTCTGCCCGGTGCTGCCCAGCTCCACCGGGGCCAGCACGGAGGTGGGGAGCAGTCCCCAAATCCTCGGGGGGGCTCCGTCGGCTGCGCTGGGTGTCTCCGGACGCGGGGCAGGGCTGCGGGACGGGCGCAGCCTCCCTTGGCCCCGGGCACCCCGGCGAGGTGGGAGCGCGCCCCGTACCTTTGTGCCTGATCAGGTAGTGTCCCAAAACGATGAGCAGGCTGAGCAGGAGGAAGACGATGACGGCCACCACTCCGCCGATGACCGCGTGGTACGTGCTGGAGGTCGACGGCACCGGGCTGGCGTCTGCCCGGGCGGCAGAGAGGGAGAAAGCAGAGAGAGAGAGAGAGAGAGAGAGGAGGGGGATGCTGCGGTCCCCGCCGTGCGGCAGAGGCTGCGGCTCGCCCCGCGCATCGCCCGGGGCTGCAGGCGGGCAGGGCCGCATCCAGCTCGACCCAGGTGCTGTGGAGGTAAAGAAGGGGCAGGAGCGGAGCCAGGGGGGGAAGCAGCGAGGGGGAAGCAGCGGCCGCGGGTGTCGGGGAGCCCTGCAGGGGTGAGCGCTGCCGTGGGCAAACCTCGCCCCGCGTGCGCCCCTGTCCTGCGCGACTGCTCCGCCGTCACCGTGTCCCCCAGACGGCTGGGAGGGGACGGAGCCACGGAGCTCAGAGGTGATGCTTGGAGCTCAGAGGTGATGCTTGTAAGGGACGGGGCGGAAAAAACAACAGGGGAAGACGGAGAAAAGGGCGGGCGGCTCACACGGACGGCCTGCAGCTCACAACCGGCCACGCCAGACAGACAAACGGACGGGGGGGGAAGAGGCTCTCCACGGGTGGGGATGTAAGAGGGATGCTCTGGGGTGCTTTGCCCCGCTGGAACGGGATGGGAGGAGGCGTTACAACGGGACCGGAGCCTGGTCGGGCACCTGGGATGTGGCACGGGTGTCCCTGGCCCAGGGCTGGGCCACCGTCCTCCTGCGGAGCGTCTCCGGCCGGGTCGGGGAGCAGCGGGTCCGTAAAGAGAGAGAAATGGAGCTTACGGTACCTTGGACGGGAGCTGGAGTGAAGGATGAGGCGGTGGCCATGGAAGAAGCATGAGAGATGGGCTGGGAAGGGCCCGGCGGAGGGGCTGGAGTGGAGTGAACGTGTGGGGTGGGGAGCTGGGGAAGATCTGGGGAGGACGACAAGAACACAGGGACACCAATCAACCCCCGGGAGGGACAGGGCCCGTGGGGGGGGACCTCGGCTCCCCCCCACCGTGGTGGGAGCCCATCTTTCTCTGCGGGTTCCTTCCACCACCCCGTTCTTCTCCTGCCACCGTCCTCTGGGTCACAGCGGGGACACTTTCCCGTGTCCTACCTGCCAGCACCCCCGGTCACCCTGCGAGGGACCCCGCGGGGCCCCTCGTGCCCGGGGTCACCCAGCGCGAGGGGCCACCTCCGCTCTCCCACGCGCGTCCTCGGGGACTTGGGTTGCGTGGGGCGGCTGCTCCGGTGACGGTGCCCGAGACCCGCGTGGCTCTGGGGGAAAAAGAGGGGGGGGGGATTTGGAAAGGGGGGAGCCGAGCCCGGAGGTGGAGCTGGGTGTGGTGACACTGAGCGGGCTGGGGACATCGGTGGCCTTGTGGGTGGGTGCTGAGTGCCCTGGGGTGGGCGCAGGAGCCAGCTCCCTGTGCTGACCCCGTACCCAGGGGTGATGGGGCCACAAGGTGACCAAGCAGGGCCTGCCGAGGACAGACCGCACGCTGTGGGGCACTTGGGAGCTCCCCATGGGCGGGCAGAGGGTCTCAGGGGACACTGACCCCAGGGGTGATCGCTGCCGTGTGCTCCTGTCACCCACAGCCATTCGGAGGGGAAGGGGTTGAGGGTGCCCAGGACAAGAAAGGAGGGAAAGGGAAAAGGGATAACGGGATGCGAAAAGGGAAAAGGGAAAAAAAGGGAAAAGGGGAAAGGGAAAGGCTGGAGCATGAAGGATGCTGAAAGATGGGAAGTCCAAGGCTGGTGGAGAGTGGGGAGATGACAAGAGGAGGACGTAGAGAAGGAGGAAAACCCCCAAACCACGGCCAAAAGCAGAGGACGAGACTCCCACCGAGATGAGGGGCTGGGTGCTGAGCACGGCCAGGGGGAGCGCATGGCCCGCAGGGCACGGTGAGAGCGAGCAGGGCGGCAGAGCACGGCCAGGGCAGGGGGAAGCAGCGAGGGGACAGCAGTGGCGAGGGGACGGGGGCTGCCCCTTCCCCTGCGAGGACGGGCTCTGGGGACGCAGGATGTGAGGCAAGCCTGCAGCTCGGGGTAAGCCATGGGGTCGGTGTCCAAAATCTTGGGACGGGGCCACCAGCGCGCCCCGTGGCTCAGTGGGGTCGGCGCTGGCTGGAAACCCGCTTGGGCTCCCGGTGTTTTGCCATTCCAGAGGCTCCAGACGGGTCCTGGAGACCCCAGTGCTCCCAGCACACCTCCTCCCCGCCGCAGGGGACGGAGCTCAACCACGTCCCTGCCTCAACCTCTCCCAGCCTGCTCCGTGCCCCCCCATCTGCTCTCTGCCCCCCCAGCCCCGTCCAGCGGCTCCGTGCGGTGCAGGGAAGGGCACGGCAGGGGCTGGATGAGGCCCCAGCAGCTGGGGACGCCCCCAAGCACCGTGGGCTTGCGCCCACCCCACGGCACGGAGCCGCTCTCCCACCACTCCCGGCACCCGTGCACGGCTCCACGGGGCCGTGGTACCAAGGCGAGCGATGCCGGGGACTGCCCGTGGCCCCCCCGGACCCCTTACCGCTGACGTCCAGGTTGTATTTGGCCACGACGCTGCCCATGGAGCTGGTGGCCGTGCAGACGTAGGTGCCGCTGTCGCTCTTGTTGAGGAAGGGGAAGATGAGGATGCTGTCGGAGCTGAGCTGCAGCGGCGCGTCGCTGCCCTCCTTCTCCCACAGGAACTCCTGGGGGCTGCGGGGCGGGAGGGGGGGTCAGGCACCTCCGTGGCCCCCACAGCATCCTGGGGGGGATCGGGGAATGCCCGTGGTGGGGGGGAATTCGCTGCCGTCCTCCGTGGGGTGCGTGGCATCGCAGATGTGAGCCCGCCCTACTCTGACCCGACCCCCCCCCAACCCCAGGGAGGGTTTTGGGGTGCACGGCAGGGGGAAGATGGGTGGGAACGAGCGGCGAGGGGGGGTCCTTACACGGGGTTGCCCTGCCCGTCGCACTGCAGCTGGAGCTTCTCGCCTTCCCGCGGGTACAGGGGGTGCGGCTCGATCTTCGCCGTCGGTTTGTCTGCAAGAGGAGCAGGGGGTGAGCGCCCTGCCCGGCGCCCCCAGCTCTGGGGGCCACCCCTCTGTGGCCCTGTCCCCCTGCCAGCCCCGCGTGCCACGTACAGTGGACCTGCAGCTTCTGCGTGGTCGACCTCTCGGAGTTCTGCAGGGACTCGTGGTCCACCGTGCAGGTCACCTCGGCGTCGTTGTCCTCCTTGGTGACGCGGAACTCCACCCGACTGCTGACGGTGAAGGTCTTCCCGTTGGGGTCCTCCACCACCTCCGTGCCCTCGGCTGTGGGGGACAGGGGACCATTGGAGGTGACGGTCACAGCGTCCCTGCAGAGGGACGGGGCTGGCACGTGTCTTGAGCAAGGGACGCCCTGTCCCCATCCCATCACTGGGAGCAGCGTGGGGTGCTGGTGTGGTCCAGGACCGGGCACATCCGCAGCCCCCGGTGTCCCATCTGTCCCCAAGGTGCCCCACCTCTCCCCGAGGTGCCCCCAGCCCTCGGCACCCACCCTTCAGCTCCTTGTTGCCCTTCTTCCACCGCAGCTGGGCGGCGGGCTTGCTGCCAGAGGAGCGGCAGGTCAGCCGGGCTATCTTCTCCTCATCAATGGGCTGCTCGTGGCCGAAGATTTGGGGTTTCTGGGGGATTCCTGGGGGAGGAGGAAGGGAGAAAGTCAACGACCTCTGAGCTCTGTGCGTGCTGCTGTCCAGAGACGGATGCGTGGGGAGAGACGCATCGATAGATGTGACGAGGATGGGTTAATGGGTTGGGACGTGGGGTGGCAGGGATGACCGGTCACCCATTTGGTGTCCCACACACAGGGCAGAGGCAGGGGGGAGGCCGGGAGCGAGCAGGGGGTACCAGCACGTACCCAGCACGGTGACGAGAGCCTTGGCGGTCCGCACGGGCATGGTGAAGATGGAGCAGGTGTACTCCCCCTCGTCCGACAGCACCACGTCGCTGATGCTGATGGTCAGCTCGTTCGGCGTGGACCTCTCCAGCTGGATCCTGTTGTCTCGCAGGGCTGGGGGACGAGGGACAGCGGGGCGAGTGGCAGAGGCGCAGGGCCGCCGGGCTCCTTCCCTGGCTCCTCTTTTAACCCGGCGGCACCACCTCCCTCTGCCCGACGTCCCCGTCCCGTCCCCGGCTCCCCGCGCGCACCTCGTTTCTCCCCGAAGTAGAGGGTCTGCTGGGCAGGGTTGGACCACTGCAGCGAGGAGTCGTCGGGGTCCTCCACCTGGCACTTGAGCACCACCGTGCCGCCGGCCACCACCGTCTCATCCGACGTCGTGGGCTGGCTCTCTGGGCGCAGAAAGGAGAGGTCAGCGGGGGGCCCCCCCCCCCGGCATCGCCTCTCCCCCGGGGTACGCGAGCATCGCTGAGCGACCGAGAGAAGGGAGCGGGGGGCCACGGCGCTGTCCCCAAAGCCCCGGGACACGCAGGGCTCCAGCACTCGGCTGCCACCACGCACGGTCCCTGGGGGTGCTGGGCGATGCTGACGGGAGCTGGGGTGCCCCGGGAGGCTGCAGGAGAGCCTGGCACAGGCACGAGCACCGGCTGGAGCTGCCTCCGCGCCCCACGCAACGGGATGCCCTGCTGCCTGTCCATCTCCAGCCCTGCCTCCAGCAAAAGCTGCTTTTTGAAGCAGGTCACCGTGTCCCTTGCTGGGGGTGCTGCTGCTCCCCGGTCCTCCCCGTCCCTTCCACCTCCTCCCGGGCTGCGTTTCCCTAGCGCGGACATCGCTGCGGAGCAGCCCAAGGGCAGAGAGGAGCACCGGGAGGATCAGATAACCCCCGGCTGCCCCAAGGACGGCTATTTCGGGAGAGCCGACGTGCCGGCGAGCCGAGCTGCCCCGCGGAGGAGGGGGACGCAGGGGACGCTCGCCCAGCCTGGAGGTCGCACGCAACAAGCCGCCGAACCCTGCTGCAGTTTGTACTGGATGCAGCTTCACAAAGCATCATCCTCCATCGCGGCACTCAAATTTTGGCAGGGATTCGGGCTCAGGACCCAAGCTGAGGGATCCTGCCCTGGGCACCCGCAGCACAGTCCTGATTTCATTTCCCCGCACGATGCCTGCTGTCGGGGAGAAGCTCCAGTTAGCAGAAGCCGCCTGTTTTGGGCTGAATTTCCCCATTTTCTGCCCAGAGTGATGAAGGAAAATATTTTCCCTTGCTGACATTGCAAATTCCCCAAGGCTATCGCAGGGAGCAGGAAGGAGCAGAGAGATTGGGGCTGGGAACGAGGACTCCAGGCTTCCCAGGCTCGTGTTGAACTCCAGGAAACTCCAGGCTAGAAAGCGTGTGAAACCCCACTCGTACCAGCCTGGGGCATGCAAGAAAGAAAATCTCCCAGAGATGCATCAAATTTGGATTAAAAACATTCCCAGGGTTCAAGATTCCTCCTCCAGCCCCAGGAAATCGCCGTCACCGACGCCTGTACTCCACGCTCGCTGTTCAAACTCCGCTCCTCTCCACTTGCTTGGGTTTAACAGCCAGCTGAAGAGCCTCTGCTTCCCATCTCCTTCCTCGCAGATATTTATAGGCGCTGACCGAGTCTTCCCCATCCTTGCCACGCGCTGGCCTGGGCTCCTGAGCTGTTAACCGTGACGGATGCTCTGCCCTGGTGCACCTCCAGCCTACTCGAGCGTGGTCCCCGTGCCCGTGCCGTGGTCCCCGTGCCTGTGCCATGGTCCCCGTGCCCGTGCCATGGTCCCCGTGCCCGTGCCACGGTCCCCACGCGTGCGGGTGGCTCTCCGGAGGGTCTGCGGGGCCTGATCCTGGCGATGGTGCCTGGTGAGTGGTGCCCGTGCCCCTGCCGTGGCGCACACCGGGTGCACGAAGACAGCCAGGGACTGAGAGCTGGGGACTGGGTGGATGTCTGTCGGCTTGTTTTAATTCGGTTAACGATGCTCTTGTGCTGCTACGACCGTAATTAGGGGATTAGGCCGCTCCAAGCCACTGTTGTCCAAACTCAGAGCGCTACCACTCCGCCGCGACTGAGGACAGGGCATAAAAGCCGCACAGGAGAGGACAGGCCCACAATCTCTTAATTAACGCAATTACCATCGCCTGCCACAGCGCTGGCCTCATTAAGGTATTAACGCGGGGAGAGGCTCAGCAGAGGATGGGGGCACTGGGTGCCTGCGGTGCCTCCAGCATGCGATGGCCCCAGGGTCCAGGATCCCCCTGCCCAGCTCCAGCACCCATGGGTGCAGAGATCCCCCCGGGTCCTACCCCCCGACCTTGGGACCCCCGTCCTGACCATGGAAACCACCCTGGAGATTTCCTCCCCCTGCTTTGGCTCCGTGCCCCGGTGGCATCAGGGATCTGTGCCGCAGAGCCCCGATGTCCCCGACCCCGCGGAGAGACCCCGGTGCCGCAGAGCCGCGCTGCCACGACCCAGATCCCCGCTCGCCTCCGTGCCCGACAGCTTGG
The DNA here is from genome assembly GCF_964034855.1 of Anser brachyrhynchus. Taxonomy (NCBI): domain Eukaryota; kingdom Metazoa; phylum Chordata; class Aves; order Anseriformes; family Anatidae; genus Anser; species Anser brachyrhynchus. The sequence goes on along the minus strand of NC_137721.1, from coordinate 419,015 downwards.
CGGAGCAGATGGGCACGGCTGGGCTGCCTTGATTTAATTAAAACCCGCCGCGGCTGGAACCTCCCGGCCCTTGGCAGCACGGGGACACCGCCGCCACGGGACGGGGGAGCCACGGCGGGGAGCTTTGTCCCATCCTGCGATGGCACAGGGAGGGGACAAAGCAAGGTCCCTGACTCTCCTTACTCTGCTGTCCCTAGACATGAGCGAGGAGGGTTGGGGACCCTAGGAGGACACGAGGACCAAGGCTGCCATCCCAGGGAGGGGACACCGAGCACCGGGAGGACGCCTGGTGCACCGTGACTGCTCCAGCACTGCGCAGAGCATCCCCTGCACCGACAGCAGAGCGCGTTGGGTCCGTGTTGGCACCCGGATCCCACCAGCCCCCACGAGCACGGGGAGAGCGGGGACAGGTGCCGGATGCTCCGGGAAGCATCCGCGCTCGCCGTGCCAGTGCCCGCTGCCAGCACAGAGCCGCTGCCACCTGACAGCCTGGGCTGGCACCGGCCCCTTGCCCTGGCACGGAGCATCCCTCGGCCATGGTGCCTTGGGCACCCCGAGCCCGGCGTGCTGTTTGGGGCTCCAAACTTGCTCTGTGGGGTTGGGGTGATGCACAGCCCCACACGGGGCTGTTGCAGCCAGCCCAGGCCCCCCGTGTCCCGCCTGGCCCTGGCACAAAGCAGCGCTCCCGATGCTCCGGGCTCCTCTCCAGCATCTCCAGGAGGGGGAAGCAGATCCTCAGCTCCACAGCTCTGCGTTTCCACCACTGCTCCCTCACTGTCCGTCCCAGGACCCTGCCCAACGTCCCACAACGGCACGAGGTGTGCGAACAAGCAGCGAGGGCTGCAAGCAGCCGGAGCGCCCGGGGCTGCCCCACTGGGACCCTCCTGGAGGAGGTGGCCAGGCCCACGGGAAGCGGGACAAAAACAATGCTCGGGCACCCCACAAAGCACCACGGGCACCTGGTTTTGGCTGGGAGCTGCTGCCTGCGCTCATTCCAGATCCTGGCCGGCACAGGGAAATCAGAGGCGCGCCACGCTCCAGAAAAATCAATACCTCATTAATTAAACCTGTGCACTTTTGCAGGGGGCTGCAATCGGATTTACGAGGGGAAAAACGATATTCACATCTCTCCTGGCTCCCCAAGCCAGCGGCAGGGCCTGCCCGGGTGCTCCCCAAAACGCTGGTGTCCTCATCCAGGCGCTCCCTCCTGGGGAAGGTCGCCTCCTCTCCGAGGAGCGTGTTTTGGTCCCGCAGCCGGTGGAAGGGGAAGCTCCATCCCAAACCGCACTGCTGGCACCACCGGAGCCTCTCGAGAGCTTTGAGCCCGGTGGGTTTTCGGCGCGGCTCCGACATCTGCTGCGCGGGCTGATCTGGGCGGCGCGCGAATCCACAGTCTGGGCTGCCCAGAGCCCGACTTCAGGCTCCGCCACGCGAGCAGCTGCCTCGCTCCAGATTTTGTTAGGAGGGGGAAACCTGCTCCGCTTTCCATGCATCTGCTCGGCGCCGCGCTCCCCTTCCTCGCGCGCCTGCGGAGGATGGGGGGGGTTTGTGCACAATCGATGCACCCCAGTCCCTCCGCGGTGCTCTCCTGCTGGCAGCGACGATCTGGCAGCACCGGGTCCCCTCCTACCCGGTGCCATTCGGGGTTTAATCTCCAGGTGACATGTCAAACAGGAACACTCGCTGGGAGCAGAAGGAAACACAGCCCTGAGGAGCCTGCTTCCAACCCCGAGCAGGACCTAAAACCAAGCCCCATGTCCCAACGCCACATTTTGCCCGATTTCTCCGGCCGCAGGCACACGCAGGAGCAGTTTCCAGGAAGGGGCAAAGCAAGGGCAGAGCTCAGCTCCGTGTCACAGCCTGCTCTGAACCCTGGGACTTTGCTGGACTTCTCCCGGTGCCTTCACCCACGGCGCCCCGTGGATCGTCCCCAGCATCCTGCAGCTCCGAGGGCACCGAGGTCCCACAGGGTCCTGGCTCCTGCTGCGGGGCACCAGGGGTCACCTCCCTGCCGGGGGGGGGACAACAAGGGGGGAGCTCTCAGCCCTGCCGGCCACCTGACCAGGGTTGAGCAGCTGAAACGAGGCCAGCAATTAGCAACAAATCCAGGAGCAGCAGCTGAAGGGAACGGGCCCGAAGCTCTCGGCTGATGGGGTGGATGCTCCTCACCTCCTCCTGGCTCAGAGCCCCTGCGCTGCGCCTCGAGGGAGCATCCCCTGCTCCGGGGGGGAGCTTCTCCCCACCCCACACCCATCGCTCTCCTGCTCGCCCCAGGGCCGAGTGAAGCCTCTGCAGAGCACCGGGACAGATCCAGCTGCTGTGGGGGCCGGGGAAGCCCTCCGATGGCAGCGGCAGCTCCCGCCTGCAGCGCTGGCAGCCGCACAAAGGCGGGTGCCGCCGGCGCCTCTGCTCAACCGCGCTCGCGCCGTGCCGGCAGCTCGGCGAGAGGCAGCGATGGGGGATCCCGACGCAGGGTACGGCGGCTGCTTCTCCTGCCGAGGCCACCCGCAGGCCCGCGGCCACCCCGCAAGGCCAGGGCTGGTCCCCTGGGTCATGGGCCAAGACCTCCCTGGGGCCCCAAAAGGTGCCCCTGGTGTGGATGCGGTCACGCAGCCACCGCAAGCCACAGCACCTCCTTGGAGTCCCCGAAAGGAGAAAGAGCCACAGGGGAACCAGGGAGGCTGGGAACCCTGGAAGCCAGCCCTCCTCCCCCCGTCAGCAGGCAGGGACCAGCTGGCCCCATCCCCTCGTGTCTGGGGGGATCACGGGATGGGTGGGGAGGCACCTCCAGGCCCCCCCTGCACCACGCCAGGCTGCCCAGAGCCCCGTCCATCCTGGCCTTGGACACTTCCAGGGCTGGGGCATCCTCCTCCTGCCCCAAAAGGACCCCCTTGGTCCGTCCCCCTGCATCTCCCAGCCTTGGACCTCCCAAAATCTCGCCTCGCCTCCGGCACGGGACCATCTCCGAGGGCTCCCGGCCCCTTGGACGGGGAGGGGCTGATGACTACTTTTCTGAGCGTGTTTTTTAGCTCCTACCCTAAGGCCAATCTCCAACCACGAGTGTTGCCAAGGAAACGAGCTCTTTGCTTTGACAGTTCTGTTTTAAGGATCTCCTGCCTGCCCAGCGAGGTGTCTTCGAAATGGTTGCTTCAGATGCCCCGGCGGATTGCTTGTTGCTTTGCAGGCATCCAAACACGCGCCCGGCTCTGCCCAGGCTGGCAGGAGAAATTGCTGCTGCCGACTGTCCGAGGATTAAACACACAAGTTGTGCACGAGGGCATTTGTTACCCGGGAATAAGGAATAATTCCCTCTGTTCTGGGAAACCCCGGCGGCTCCGCTCCCTGCCCAGGGGCTGGCGTGCCTGCTGGTGGGCGCCGCACATCGACGCCGCGTCCTGACTTCCCAAAAAAGAGGAGGGAAAAGTCATTTTGGAAGAAAAAAATTAGGGTTGAACCCCACCAGTCCTTCACATGGCTGCAACGGATGCCGCGATGGATGCTCCGCGGTGGCCGGCTGCGGCAGGGAGCCCCCAGATCCCAAGGGATGCCTGAGGGTAACAGAGCTCCGAGCTTCGGCTGCGTGCCACCAGCTCCCCTCTGCCATCGCCCAGACTCTGCCTTTTGGAGGCGAAGCCCCCAGCGTCACAGGGAGAGGGAAAAAAAAAGCCCAAAGTGGTGAAATGTGGAGCGGCAGAGCGGAGCCCCCCGGGGGAGCCCCGAGATGCTGACCTGCAAGGGCAGAGGCAAGCCAGCAGCACCGCACAGATGCCACGGAGCACATCCTGCCTCTGGAAAACAGCTCCCCAGGGCACACGGGGCAGCAACGTCCCATCAGTTCCTCTGTTCTGGCCCGGTCAGCGCTCTGCTCGCTGCTGAAGATCAGCAAAGGCTTCCCAGGGCGTGCAGCGGCCACAAGTCAGGGCCCCATCGATAGCAACAGGGCAGGATGGCACCTCGGGAGCCTCGAGCGACAGCAGCTGGCTGCAAAAACCGATGCTGCGCACCGGGGCTCGCCTGTAAACAGGCTGAGCTGGAAATAAAGAGGCTGAGCTGGGAATAAAGAGGCTGAGCTGGGAATAAAGAGGCTGAGGAACCGCATCTGGGGATGGAGCCGCGCACCCAGGCACCACGCGGGGATCCAGGTGCCCAGGTCGCTGCCCCGGCTCGGTGTGGGATGCCCCGGGGGGGCTCGGCAGCCGCGGTGGCTGCCGCCGGTCCCGCGGCCTCGCCGCATTACAGCGGAGGCCAAGCGTGGCGCTGCGCAGGTGACCGGAATGGTTAAACATCTCCCTGCCCGGCCCTCGGCGCCCGTCTCCGCTTCTCCGCCTTCCTCCGCTGTTATTTATGCTCGCGGCGCGGAGCCTCGCCTGGGGAAGGGCTCCTGGCACCGAGGATGCTCGAATCCAACCCGAACCGGCCTTTCTGTGCCTGGCTCCTCCGCCCTTCCAGCAGAGCACGGCGAGAGGCTGGGACAGCACCGGGAGCTCGTCCCCAGCAGGATGGAGCCCCAGCTCCGTCCGTGTGCGTCGGTACCGCGCCGTTTTGCGCCCCCGCGCCCAACCGGGAGCGGAGGGGAGAGAACCGGACCAGATGGTTCAAGCTGAGCTGCCCCAGTAATCCGGGCAGGATCGGGTACATCTGCCTGCGTGGGCGTCACCGTGCTGGCATCCCCTCCAAAGGCCCACCGAGGCACCGAGGGCACGATTCAATCTGTGCCCTGCCGGGGCTGCGAGAGGAGCCCCAGGATGGGGCTGGGCATGGGGGTACCACGGCACCCGCCTGCACGTGGGGCACGGCACTTCCCCAGAGGCATCCGCATGAGCAGACCGGGCTCTACAGCAGCAAACACCGGGAGAACAAGCCTGGTGGCACGCAAACGGAGCCCGCCAGGCGCCAAGACCACCGCCACGCCACCTTGGGCACGCGCTCGGGTCCTGCAGCCCCTCCTCACTCAGGCTGCCGCTCCCCTGGCGAGTCCCCGAATGGCACCTTGGCTCGGGGTAAAACTAGGTTAAAACCGACCTAGCGAAAACAAACAAAAATGTTAGCTTTCCTGCAGATTCCTCCATCTGGCGGCGTGCCGGGCCGTGCCAGCTCCGGGGCGAGCACCCAGATGTAGCCGCCCCCGGTCCCTCCGGCAGCTCTGGCAGCCCTGGGGAGGCACAAAAGCAGAGCAGGGGGAGGCAGCGGCTCGCAGGCGGGGGACCACACGCGGGGGGCCCTGGACATCCCGGCGCTTCCCTCCATCCCCTTCCGAAGGGGTGCCTGGGTTTGGGATGGAGGCACATCTTGCTTGGGCAGCAGTACCCTGGGGCTGTTGGGCTGCTTCCCCAACCCTACACGAATGCCCCCTGACTCCGTGCCAAACCTGAGGAGTCATCAGGATCGGTTCCCCGCCGCGCCAGCACGTCCCCTCGCTGTCTGGGTATGCCCAGGGCAGCTCTGCGGGACTTATCCCAGGCATTGTCTTCAAATCCAACCCGGGTTGAGCCTGCCGTGCCGTGCCAGGGCGCTGAGCGGCGGCTTTTCCGCCCCAGCTCCCCTCCGCTCGGCTGCTCCGTTTCGGCCGATTTCACTGATCCCTGGCCGCGGTGCCAGAGCCGCCCGCCTTCCCCCAACAGGCAGCCGGTGGGAGCCCCCCGAAAGGGGGCTGCAGGGGTACGGAGGGGTCACGCTCGCCCCCCTCGTGCCGTGCCGGGGCCGTCGCCGCTTGCCCTGCCCCAGTTCCGAGGCCTCGTGCTGGGAGCAGACGGGGAGCCCTGGTGGCACGGGTTGGGTACAGGCACGGCCCCACGCAGCAGAAAGGGGATTACGTTATCCTCCGACAGCTCCTGAGGGACAGGGAGCTCTTGGCAGCCACCTTGGGGACGGGAACCAGCCCCCAGCCGTCCCCTCGCCCAGCCACAGGCTCCCGGTGCCACCGGGGGTCCCACGCAGGGTCCCAACTGCTGGAGGTGCCATTTGGGGTCCCACCTCCGTGCCCAGCGTCCCCCTGACACCTGCAGGAGCCCTCCCGTGAGCTGGGGAAGGGCGAGCGGTGCCGCTGTCCCCAAAGCTCCCCCGAGGTGACCCACGGCCACCACCCAGCCACAAAACGCCACTGCCAGCCAGGCAGGGGGGGCACCTTACAGCAGGACACCAGCTGGGAGCACAGAGAGAGCCCCTCCAGCGTGCCCTGGCCAAGCAGCCCTCTCCAAAAGGATGGTGCCACCCTTCCCGATGGGGACAGCATCCCAAAGCCCCCCAAACCCTAAATACTGAGGGGTTTCTAGTGGCAGGGGAACGGGCACAGGACAAGTGGAACGGCTCCGGTAGGGGACGAGGGACGCGAGCCCTGCTCCGTGCTGCGCCCCACGGGACAGCTCTCCTCGTGCCACCCACGGTTGGGTGCCAAGAGCAAGGGGGCGCCGAGAAAAACAGCCCCGGGGGAGCTCGGTTTTGGCACGCGAAGGCTTCCCCCTGGGAGCAGAGCAGGGCGCCGCTCAAACAAAAGGCTCCCACAGCTCCGGGGAGCGGAATAACGCGGGGGGGGGAGCAATCCTCGCGGCACGGCCGACCACGCAACGCAGCCCAAACGCTGAGCAATGTGCCGACGGCAGCACGGCTCCGGCCAAGCCCACGACCGCCGCCGGGCAGCGGCCAGCTCCGCCACGGCCCCGAAATCCCCCCCCCCAAGCCACGCGGGGAGGCGCGAGGCTGCGGCGCCGCCGGGTCGGTGGCGGCTCCTCCAGCACCTTCCAGCACCGCGCTCGGGGCGCCCTGGGGTCCCCTCTGGGCTTTCCACGGCGGCTGCCGGCGAGCCCGGGGACAAATCCTGCAGCATCACCGCGCCCTCGGACGTGCGACTCAGGACCACGGCCACCAGCACCGCTCCCCCCCGGCCCCACAGCCACCCCCGGCCCCAAACCGTCGCGGTTTGGGTTCCTGCGGGAGCCGGGGGGCCACAACCTGCAGGAAAACAGAGCCACGAACCGCCCCCCCCGGGGTGATGCTGCGTGTGACAGCCGCCTCCTCCAAGCCACCGGGTGGGGGGGGTCCGCCGCTTGCAGGGTGCAGGTGCCCCCCCACCCCCGGGGGACCCCCCCCCCAAAAGCCACCTCCCCAAACACACAGCACCGAGCACCTCCAGACGGGAACCGGTGGGGGGGGGCTGGCGGAGCATTCAGCTCCGCACGGCGATGGGGGAAAAAAAAAAAAATAATATCCAAAAAACCCCAAAGCGCAACCATTTACGAGCCGCCCCCCCCCTCATTTCTCCCCCCCCCCCCCAAGTGATATTTGCTTTGCGGCACTTCATTAGAGGCCGCCCGGCCACGCAGCGCGGGTAAACACCCTTTGTCTGGAGGGCTCGGGGGAGCTGCGTGCCCCCGCAGAGCAAACACGCCGGGGATTTATGGGATGCTCGGGGATTTATGGGATGCTCGGATGCCATCAGACGCCCGCGCCGGGGCTGTGCCCAGCTGCGTCCCCCCCCCCCGCCGCCCAGACCCCCCCCCGCCACCCACCCCCAGGGCGAGGCAGGGCGGTGCTGAGCCTCCGAACGGGCGCTCCCCTCCCCGAAATGGGGGATTTAGGGTTTTTCTGGGGGTCCTCAAATCTAAGGGGGGGGGCTGCCCCACCCCATAAGGGTGTCACCGTCACCCCCCCCCCCCCCCCAGCCCCAAATCCCTGGAGGATGTCACCATCACTGTGCCCATCTCATGGAGGTGTCACCATCACCCCCCACAAAATAAATCCCTGGACGATGTCGCCAACGCCCCCCCGAAATCTCAGAGATTGTCACCACCCCCCTGCCCCCCCCCTCCCCAGGACTGTCACCACCCCCCCCCCTCCCCGGGGATGTCACCATCCCCCTGCCCACCCCCACAGGGCGGTCACCGGCGCCCTCCCCCCTCCAAAACCCAGCCGATGTCACCGCCGCCCTGCCCATCCCCGGGGGGACGCCACCATTGCCCCCCCCCCCCCTCCCAGCCCCCCAAAAACGCCACCACCCCCCTGCCCACCCCGCAGGGCTGTCACCCCACGGGGGTGCCACCACCGCGCGTGTCCCCACCCCACGGGGGGTCTGTCCCCAATCCCCATAGGGGTCTGTCCTCCATCCCCACGGGGGTGCCCCCGCTGTGTCCCCCCACCCCATAGGGGTCTGTCCCCCTTGGGGGGGGGTGTCTGCCCCCTAATCCCACGGGGTTGTCACCACCGTGCACCCCCCCCAATCCACGGGGGTGCCACCACCGTGCCCCCCCCACCCCATAGGGGTCCGGCCCCCACCCCACGGGGGTGCCACCACCGTGCCCCCCCCACCCCATAGGGGTCTGACCCCAAAATGTGGGGCTGCCCCCCCCCACGGGGGTCTGCCCCCCCCACCCCATGGGTCTCTGCCCCGTATCCCCCGGGGGCCTGCCCCCCGCCATCCCCCCAAGGCTCGGTGCGGGGAGGGGGGGGGGGGGCGCGTGTAAATTTGGGCCGTGCCCCCCCCCCCCGGTGTCCCCCCCCCCCCGTACCGGGAGGGGCCGGGCTCCGCCGCCCGCCGGGGCCTGTCTGGAACCTTCCGCCGCCCCGGCCCCGCCCCGGGCGGGTGCGAGGCGGCGGGGACGGAGAACGGGGATGGGGATGGGGGGGGGGCACACACCGGGGGGGGGGGGGACACGGCGGCGGCCAGCACCGGCGCCTCCGTGACCTTGAGCCCCGCCGCCGCCGCCTCCTCCCGGGTCCGCGGCTCCCGCCTCGCTCGCCCGGGGCCGGGGCGGGCCCCGAGGGCAGGGCCGGGGCGGGGCGGCGGGGGCGGGCCCGGGGCGGGCGGCACCTGCCGGGCCCCGCCGCGCCTGACCCACATAACGGCGGGGCGCCGCCGGTACCCCCGTTAAACCCCCGTTAAACCCCCGTTACCCCCCCAGCCCCTCCCCACCGCCGTGCCGCCGTTATCCCCTTGGGATGCGGAGGGGAAGCGGGGGGGGGCCCGTTACCCCCCCCCCCCCCCCCGCTCCGTTCTCCCTCCCGTTCCCCCCCACCACCACCTCCCGGTACCGGCGCCCGCCGCCCGCTCACCGTCCCGGGAGAGGTTCCCCTTGGCGGCGCCGAGGAGGAGCAGCAGGAGGCTGAGCGCGGAGGGCGGCATGGTGGCAACCGGGGGCGAACGGGGCCGAGCCGCAGCGCGCGGGGGGGGCGGCGGCGACGGCTCCGGTCCCGTCGCCGCTCTCCCGGTCTGGAGCCGGCGGTGCGGCAGCGGCGGGGATTAAATAGAGCGCGAGGGAGAGACCATTCGCGCCGCGCCGGCGGGGGGGGGGGGGAAGGAGGGAAGGAGGGGGGGGGGGGGGGGCCGCGCCGGTGCCGCCCCCATCTGTCCCCGGGTAAACATGCCCGCGCCGGCCGCCGCTTCGCACCCCCACCCCCCCCCCGCCCCGCGTAATGTGGTGCGATCCGCGTGAGGGGCTCCCCCCGCGGGAGGCAGGTGGGAGAGGGGAGGGGGGGGAGGGGGGTGGGGGGCGGGGGGGGGGGGCGCTGTCACCGGTCCCTGGTACGGATTGGGGGGGGGGGGGCTGGTATGGGGGAGGCCCCGATCTGAGGGGGCTGGGGCTGGGGGGGTCCTGGGCTGGGGGGTCTGGGGCTGGGGGTCTGGGGCTGGGGGGTCTGGGGCTGGGGGGGTCCGGGGCTGGGGGGTCCCGGGCTGGGGGGTCCTGGGCTGGGGGGTCTGGGGCTGGGGGGTCCTGGGCTGGGGGGTCCGGGGCTGGGGGGTCTGGGGCTGGGGGGGTCCTGGGCTGGGGGGTCTGGGGCTGGGGGGGTCCTGGGCTGGGGGGTCTGGGGCTGGGGGGTCTGGGGCTGGGGGGTCCGGAGCTGAGGGGTCCTGGGCTGGGGGGTCTGGGGCTGGGGGTTCTGGGGCTGGGGGTTCTGGGGCTGGGGGGTCCCGGGCTGGGGGGTCCCGGGCTGGGGGGTCTGGGGCTGAGGGGTCTGGGGCTGGGGGGGTCCTGGGCTGGGGGGTCTGGGGCTGGGGGTCTGGGGCTGGGGGTCTGGGGCTGGGGGGTCTGGGGCTGGGGGGGTCTGGGGCTGAGGGGTCTGGGGCTGGGGGTCTGGGGCTGGGGGTCTGGGGCTGGGGGGTCTGGGGCTGGGGGGTCTCGGGCTGAGGGGTCTGGGGCTGGGGGGTCTGGGGCTGGGGGGGTCCTGGGCTGGGGGGGTCCTGGGCTGGGGGGTCTGGGGCTGGGGGGTCTCAGGCTGAGGGGTCTGGGGCTGGGGGGGTCTGGGGCTGGGGGGGCTGGGGCTGGGGGGTCTGGGGCTGAGGGGGATGGGGCTGGGGGGTCTGGGGCTGGGGGGTCTGGGGCTGGGGGGTCCAGAGCTGAGGGGTCTGGGGCTGGGGGGTCTGGGGCTGGGGAAGATCCTGGGCTGGGGGTGATCACGGTCCCAGTGTGAGGGGGTCCTGGTCTGAGGGGGTCCTGGGTTGATCTGGGGTGGGGGGATCTGATCTGAGGGGGTCCTGGGCTGAGGGGTCTGGGTCTGGGGGGGTCGCAGTCCCAGGCTGAGATAGACCCCGGGCTGGGGGTGATCGCGGTCCCAGTGTGAGGGGGTCCCGGTCTGAGGGGGTCCTGGGTCAGTGTGGGGGATGTGGGTCCCTGCCTGAGGTGGGGGGATCTGATCTGAGGGGGGTCCTGGAGCCGGTCCCGGTCTGAGGGGGTCCTGGACCTGGTCCTGGTCTGAGGGGGTCCCTGTTAGAGGGGATCCCGGGCCGAAGGAAGATTTGGGTCCCTGCCTGGGGTGGGGGGATCCAGTCTGAGGAGAGCCCAGGTTTGAGGGGGGTCCTGCTTTGGGGGGGTCCCAATCTGAGGGGGTCCCGATCCCTGTCCCGGCCCCGCTCCGTGGCACAGCCCCTTGTACCCCCACTCCTCGGAGCCTCACCCAGCCCCGAGCGGGGCCCTCCCGGACCTGTGGGGTCCCCCCAGAGCTTGTGGGGCTCCCCCGGGGCCTGGCCTGGCCTCCACCAAGGTGCCCAGGGCTGGTCACAGCCCACGGCTGCCCCTCCACGGCGCTGCCCCCGTGGGATCCACGGCCACCCAGGGCTGAGGGGTCCCCAGGGCGATGGCTCTGGGGGGGGTGGCTCTGGGGCCGGTGACCCCCAAGGGGGACGTGCAGCCATCACCGACCTTTTCTCTGGGAATCTCGGTAAATACGTCAGCTTCGGGGTGGAGAAATCTCTTGTGCTCCCTCTTGGGGGATTTGGGGTCTGGGAGGGATGCGGTGGAGCCCCGAGGCCGAGCAACGGGCACGGGAGGCAGGGTTTGTGCTGCCTGGGGTCGTTCTCCTTCACGCACGGCATCTGTGGGTTTGCGCAGCAGCTCCTGTCCCTCGTGCAGCCGAAGGCTTTGGCTTTCCTCCCGGTGCCACGGCCAGCCGGTTGGGAACGGACAAGCGGACGGCATGCTGCGTGATCGCTGCGGGACGGTCTCGGTGCTTCACGGGGCCAGGAGGACGACAGCTGAGCGGTGGGTGAGCCGTGCCCCGTGCCCGTCAGGGCAGCAGAGCCCACCTCAGGTCCCCAGGGCTGAGGATTTCTGCTCTGCCTCTGCAGTAGCCCACTGACGGCCCAGCGTCAGACCGCGGCCGATTCACGTTTGGGGTGAGGTCCGTGTTTGTGCCGGTCCTTGGCCGCCAGTCCCTAAAAGTCAGTGCTTAGCCCTTGCTATCCCATGGCATCTCCCAGGCAACTCCTTTATCCGCTGTTATCCGTCTGTGCTGTCATCCATTAGGGGATAGCACCCAGAGCCAGCCCGACCGTTTCCAGCTCTGATTCCCTCCGGCAGTCCTGGAGGAGAAGTTAACCCCTTTCGCCATAGGCAGTCCAAAGGGAACGAGTAAACCCATTTCACACGTCGGCATAAACTCGTCATCACGTGCTTGTACGCCGAGCTTTTCCACACCCCGATGCCCTCCTGCACAAACGCTGTGCAAGAGGGATGTCTCTGTTAGTCATAATCTCCGTGGGAAGGGGCTGTGGGAGGAACAGCTTTCTGGTGGTCAGGGCATCGCTCTGCCTCGATTTCCATCCCGTGTCTGGATGTGGTCCTAGAGGCGATGCTGCCCGTGGTACGGCTGCGTCCAGCTGTGGCTTCAGTGCTCAGGGTGCAGAGCTGTGGCCCGTGGGGCAGATTTTGGGACAGCGCGGGCAAGCGAGGCCGCAGGAGCCTCTCCTCAGGTCGTTAGCTGGAGCGGGGCTGTCTTTGAAAAGCAGCTTTGGCGAGCTGGGGAGATGTGAGAGCAGCTCACGCGAGGTCCTCCCCTAGGAGCAGAGTGAACGCAAGCACTGCTCCTCTCGGAGGCACGAGTGTGGCGAGAGGGAGGCTCCGCTGGGAGGCCGAGATGGGGCAGGGAAGCTGGGGAGGGTCTCACGGGACCGCCCTGGGACGGGTGTGGGTGGCTCCTGGCCCCATGGGCAGCGGTCGGGGAGGCAGTTCCCTCTGGAGAGGAGGGTCTCGGGTGCTGCTGGGTCCCTGCGATGATCTGAGCCTCTCCTCAGATGTTTGTCCTGCAGGACGTGGGAGGAGTGTTGTGTCCCACGTCCCTTGGGCTGCGGCTTCATCGTGGGAGATATCCCCGTGCCCCCTCCCCGAGCCCTGCGCCTCCAGCCTGCTGCCCCCGGGCTGTCCCCTCTCCCTGCGTCCTGGGGGCTGCGTAGCTCCAGGTGGGGTTTTTAACCCGTTCTCTGTTTCCTGCAAGGCAGGGGCTTTGCAGAGAGCCTGGCTGCCGGCTGATAACGGCCCCCTGCCTCTGTGGGTGCAGCACCCACACTCTGCAGCGCAGGCGGCTCCCGTGGGGTGATGGCCCGTGAAGGGCAGGGTGGCTGGAGGCAGAGGAAGGGGCGGTATTCGGCATGCAGCAGGTGCCGAGGCGATGCTCGCCGCGACAAATCCCTGTGATTCAGCCCCAAAGCATCTGCCATCGCCGGGGACTGAGCGTTAACAAGCGGCCGAGGGGGCTGCTGTCACGCAGCCGCCTCTGCCGAGGCGCCTCGGAGCCCCCAGGAACGGGAGCTCCCCTGCGCGGATTCGCTCCGGCATGCTCGGGGAGGACGGCGCTCCCCAGCTCCGCTCTGCCTGCGAGACCTCCACGAGTCCCTGCCGGCCTAAATCTTTCTGCTTCCCCGTTGCTGATGACAACGCAGGGCTGCGAAGGTGGGCGTTACATGCAGAGCTCTGTTGGCCTCTGGGTCTCCTCGCTCGCCGGGAGCGCGTGGCCCTTGAACCGGGCTGCGCGAGCCCTCCGGGCGCTCCCACGGGTGCCAGCAGGGATTTGGCAGCCTCCTGCAGCCTGGCGTGAGGGACCGGGTGAGGCGGGGGTCTGCAGGCTACAGGTGCAGGGCTGGTTTTTCAGCCACGCCACTTAGGTACAGCACCCTTGGGTAGAAGCAACCAGAGCTCACTTACCTCCTATTGACATCACTTTAAGAGCTGCCAGCCCTGATCATCTGTGAAAGCCTTCCAGCCCCGTGTCCTGGCTGCAGCTAATATGCTACAGAGGAAGAACAAACCACCCTGGCACCAATTCCCCTGCTTTCCACCCAGAACTGGCTGGAACGCAGGGCTCAAACACTTCCCCAGATACCTTAGCAGTGCCGGTTACAATTTCTCCCCCCGGCGTAGAACATTCGGTCCGTTTGAGCTCACAACTCTGGAAAAGATCTTCTTCCCCTTTCGTTATCAGAATTTGGCCTTTTTGGGCGTCTCGCCTGTCTCCTCACTTTTAGGGTCAGACCAGGAGCTCCCACCTTTCCTTTGCGGTGTCCCCAGCGGTGGGTACTCTCTCTGGAAAGTGGGGTCAGAGAAAGGAGTAGGCTGGAGCCTTTTAGCTGATCGAGTGGGCTTGGTAATGTACTTCCCTTTAACCGATCACGTTTCCTAGCCATGTCTGCTGTTGCCCCAGCCATAGATAATAACCCCCTGGAGGCTACACAAGGCACCGAAATCTCCAGGGAAGGTGTGGAAGATGGAAGCAGAAGAGTCGTTTAGCAGCCCAGCGATATCCTCATCTCCCATAATTGCTCTCTTTAACCCCTGACAGTCTAACAGCCCCATGTTCTCCTCCTGGCTTTTCGACGTGCTCGGCCCTGTTGTTTGGTTTTATACTTTTACTTATTTGCTCTTCAGAACCCCTTCATGCTCCTGTAATTAACCTCACACTGGTTTTTAGCGTTTGCCTCCGCTTAGTGTCACACGCCGCTGCTTGGTCCTGACTTCCCCGCGCAAAGCTGAATTGAGCAGCGCCGGGGCTGCTGTTACTCGGTGTCTCAGCTATTGCTTTGTGAATTCTCTCCCGCGTGCCACTTAAAACTAAGTCAAGAATGGCCTTCCCACTTCTTCCTTCCCCTCTCCGTGCTCCAAGCATGGAGCAGCGTGCTGAGCGTGGAGGTACTTTGTCTCTAAACTGTGTCCTGCTGTGCCGTGTATTTGTATGTGGGTGGTTCAAGTCCCTTATTATCATCCACTGTTATCGCACCTTTGCTGGAGTCTGGTGCCATTTTGATCTTCTTCATCAAAGAAGCGAGCCTGCCACTTCTCTGCAGCCGCCTGGGCAGGGAGATAGAGTCTTGCAGGGACGTGATTGCATCTGGGCGTTTGACTGCTTCTCTTTGCAGCTTTCCCTGGCCGTTCTGCAGAGCTTGCAGCCAGATGTTTTGCTATTTCTTTGACCTGTGTAACTCCTCTTACATCAAGATCAAGGGCCAGGCGGCTCACCTGTGTTTGCATGCTGCCCAGATGTTTGTAATGCCTGTTCCACACCGGTGCAGGCTTTCATCGAACTCAACCTGCAGCCAAACTGACTTTACAGAAATAAAATCGGTACAGAAATATCTTGTCCTTGATTTGCTTCTGCTAAGGCTGTGGTAGTTACTCCTGAGTCACGTTGCTGTGAGTCAGATCGCGGCTCTGCTGTGTGTCAGGAACCAGAACCTGACGGCCTCGCCTGGGGATTCCGCCCAGCACTTGGGTTTCGTACATTTAGGGGCTCCTTTGAGCCGATTTTCTTCAGGGCAGGGTTTGTTCTCAGCTGGCTGAAGCCGACCCAGAGCAGCAGAGCAGCCGGGAGTGGGGAGCGCATCCCAAAACCCGAACGCAGCAGGGTTGTGCAGTGGGTTCAGCCTGATGCCCGCCGGCTCCTTATTGCACCGTGCTGCAGCAAGCCCTCAGCATCCCCATAGTGCAGGTAACTGCTGGATCTTCCCCGTACCCAGCGCTGTCCTTTGTAGCTCCTAGACCGCACGCTTTCTTCAAAGCACAAAGCCTAAGAATGGCCTTCGTAGTGCTAAATGGGATGTTTGTGCCAGAAACCTAGCAGGAAAACCAGAAATGTCTCTGTTGTGCTGTGCAGATGACAAAATGGTTGGAGGGCAGGGCTGCTGATTTGATAAGATGGAACGAAATAAAAGCTTTAAGAGGGCCAAATGGAGCATCGGCTTTGATGAACAAATGGTGGACGGGGCCGTTCTGGAGAAACAGTGACCAGACAAGACAGGGAGGTCACTGGAGCACCAGATGACCTTTATCTGCTTCAACTATTGAATTTCTAAGAGCATTAAGGGCTTACTTAGTCATGGTACCTAAGTGTCTCAGCGAAAAACCTGCTTTGTTAACAGGCCTTCCAGTCTGGAGGACAAAAGTAACCGGAGCAGGATCCAGTGGCTGGCGGCTGGCAGAGGACGACTGGGATTTGGAATAAGGTGCAGGCCGCTGGAGTGACTCCCCGAGGCGGATTAACCCGCTCAGGTGATTTTTAAATCACAAATGAACTTTTTTTCCCCAGTCCATTCTCATTCAAGCAGGAGCGCAGAGAGGTGTCGCAGCTGCGCTGCACAGCCTGATGGCCAAAATCCAAATGGCCGTTTCTAATCTACTCTGTGCGGGCTCGGTGACATTTATTAGCTCCTGGCTTGCAGCACAGCTCTGAGCTGACTCCAAATCTTGGCTGGCAATTTGCTCTTCGGGGGCTGGGGAGACTGCTTTTCGAAGCGCTGGTGGTGCAGGTAGAGCAGAGCTTTGGGGCCTCCCTGAGATCCTGCTGAAGCCTCCGTCGTTGTTCGAACAGGGGGTTTCGGTGGGTTTGCTTAGCCGTGGTGTAGAAAATGTTGTAAATAGTGTAGGGGCTTATTCCGGAGGATTTTATTATTGCAAAAGAATGGAATTCGCCCCAATTAATGATGTATTGAGGATAAATGCACATGATGTCAAAACAACGCATTTAAATAGCTACAAACAAAACAATACAAAGTGCCAATCAAAAAGAAAATGTTCTTAGAAAAGCTGGCATAAAGAAAATAACAGAAAAAGACAAATGTAACAGAACTTTCTCCCTGGCAACCCTCAAACTTCAGAGCAGATTTCAAAGGCTCTGTTACAGGGAGGTAATACCAGCTCCAGAAACCCCTCTTCTACTAGGAACTAGTTAGTCACCTGAGGATGTAGTTAGTGCAATAAATTGTTGGTTAAAATGGTTTAATCCCTGAAACATTGCCATTTTATATATCCGGCTTTGCAGTCCTCAGCTATCGAAAATGAGATTTTTGTTATTATGGGGAAATGACTTGAGCAACTGGACAAAATTTGAGGCTGGGAAAGCTGCTTCTGTTTGGAAGAGAAAATGAGTTTTAGACACCATAAATGACTAATCCATGAAGCAACTAGTGAACGACCTTACAAGGGGAGAAGTAACTTTTGATTTATTCTACAGTAATACACAGAACCTGGATCAATATATCACTATCAAAGATATGCTTTTTTTTTCATACCGGCTGTAACGTACTCAAATTCAACATCCTTGTGAGGAAAAAGAGCCAAAAAAGTTGACTGCAGAGAGAGCAGAATTTTGAAAAAGTCTTTAAACGACATAAAAAGACGAAGCTAGTTAAAAGGAAATTAAAAGGAACGGCTAAATGAGTAAAATCCTTGGCTCTGCCGTGGAGAATATTTAAAGCCGTGGGCTGCAGGAGCGCAGGGACGACCGGAGAGGGCAAGGAACGTGCTCCGTGGCACCAGGAGATGCCGAGGAGACTGGGGAGCTGACGCACAGCCAGGCTTCGGCAGCGAAGGATCGAGCCTTGCGCAGAGCTCCGGGAGGGACTCGAGTTTCTTTGAAACCTGGAAGCCCCTCAAAGCTGCTGAAATTGAAGTGGAAGGACAAAATTCGCTCTTCAAGGACGCAGTGGAAGGAGGTAAATTTGTTTCAGATCCTTCTGTTTTACTTTCTTTCCCCACTGGTCTGAGCTTCCCCTGTTTCAGGAGATATTTTGTTCTCATTTGTATGCTGACACTATATATATATATATTTGGAAGTTAAAAGTCCTTTTACCAGGCCAGCTGTAAGGAAACCATCCAGGCAACTCTGCCCTGATGCGCACATCAGGAGCAGGGAGGACACAAAACAAACAAAGCTATCATGCAGAAGGGAATGAATTCCTTGCATTACTGCTTACTGCAGTGTCATCCCAAGAAGGTTTCTGTGTTTGCAACCTGCTGTGCAGAGGAAGATGGGCTTGAGCGACTCTCTGAAAGTAAGTGTTGGTGGAAGAGGTTTAGGAGCAAACCAGAACATTGCCAAGGCTGAATGCAGTCACGCAACGGTGCCGAAGGAGCGCAGCGGTGAAGGTGTTCAGCTGCTAAGGGGGTTGTGCTTTATTGCCTAACCCAGCCTTAGAGGGATGGAGGGTGACAAATAGGGTGTCAATGGCTACAAGGAGTCCTGGACTGATTAAGAACCAGAGTTAGTGTTCAAACAGCCTCAGATGGTTGGAAACAATGATGTAGAATAATTTTATTAGCTGCTTGGATGAATACAGCATGCTGGGGAAGAGTTTGATTTGGTTCGTATAGAGGGAAATCAAAGCTTGGAGGTGTATCCAGGCTCTCTGAAGGTGTAAGTGAGCTGGTGGGCCAGGGTGATGTAGTTAATACGCCTGTGCGTGGAGGTTCATGTGTTTTGAGCAAGTTTCCACACCAGTGACCTACAAAGAAACTAACTTTTCTAGGGGTGAAGAGGCAGGCCCACAGATTAATAAGTGTTTACAAGAGTAAAGAGTCCATTTTCGCAGTGGTGGCGGGTGCCAGTGGAAGCCTACAGAGGTCTGTGCTGGTATTCATGCTGATCAGCGCATTCAGAAAGGATCCAGAAAAGACTGTGAATAGTAAGCTGGCAAAACTGGAGGGCAAAATGATTCAGGAGAGCCAAATCTAGGGCTGAATGCAAGAAATTGAAGAGGGTCCCATGATACTCGTGCATCAAATGGCAGATTACATTCAATTCAAATACATGCAAAGCAGAATTCAGAGGAAACAGAGTGGTGTGTACAGGGTGTTGATAGTATCTGTTGCAGCTGGCAATAGAGCTGACTGGAGGAGGTACAGAAATCCTGGCAAGGAGGCCAAAGCTGGCTTCTCTCTAAAGAACAGCTCATGGGGTAGAGCCCAGCTTGGGATGGGGTGAATTGAAGGGAGTGTGGCAGACAGCTGTGATAAAGGGGGAGAGAGGATTTTTTTTTTGCCATTTCCCACTGCATGAGAAGTGGGTGCATCAATGGATGTGATCCATTCACGCTGCTTTCCGAATCCGTCTTCCTGTTGAAGGCGGAACGTGTTCAAAATGGGATTAGATGGGTACATGGCAAAAATCAGGGTCAAGAAAGATCGGTCCAGGATGCAGACTTTCACATTTCCAGTGCTCAGTGGGTCAGAACGGCCAGGTGTGTCCTGTCCATGGACGAGGGACCAGCATGAATTCAGCTACGTGAAGTCAGTGATGTGAATTCAGGCACAGACATAGCTCGATAGCTACGGAGAACGTGGGCAGATAGAGCTAAACTGGAGCACTCCACGGGTTTCCACTGAAGCCTTGGGTGACGGAAGAGAAAAGGAAGCTCCTGGAGACACCAAGGTGCGCTCAGGAGTGGAGGGATGCCTTCAGTGCAGCTAGCTGGGACTTCTGTGCCTGCAACTCCCCGAGTGTGAGAGCAGGAACCCCTCCTGCAGTGCCTGAGCTCGTGCCCGTGGGCCAGTGACAAAGGGGTAGGTAACAGGAACATGACATGTTTTTTCCTGAATGACTGAGTCCGTGACACAAGACAAACGTCAAGCCACTGAACAGGCAAATCTGTATCTCGGTTTTGCTTTCCTGTGAAATGAGATGGTTTCTTTACATGCCAGCTCTGCTCGTTGGAACATCTTCTGCATGGTTAAAGCTGCTACATCCCCAGCAGCGTGGTTATGCTGGGTCCTCAGCAGTTTTACCAGAAAATAAGACAGCAGAGCTGTCTGGGGACAACTGTTGTCAGACTTCTCCGCTTCTGTGGGTCTAAATGACGAACTGCCCCAGTCCTGGTGGTGCTGGTGGCCGGGCTGCTGTCTTGCCAGAGGACAGCATTGTCCCAGCTGCGCTGCAGAGACACGGCACGGTGCCGAAGCATGCTGTAGTGCTGGATGCAGAGCTCTGCCCTGTGGCTGAGCTGTTGACCTACGGCTCTTCCCTGCCCAAGTCATATGCTGGAGCTCTGGGAGGAGCAGATTGTAGCAGATTACAGATTGCTAGCTGCCACTTCTGCTCTGTGGAAAATAAGTTTTGCCCTGCATGCCCCAGTGGTATCTCTTTGTCAGATTACAGACATAACTGTTGAAAATAAAGGTATTAAAGCTACGCTTTTAAAGCTTCGGTAGGGCATTTGAGTTCCTTTGCTGCACTGTCTGGTTACAGTGTTAGCCTCAGTCATGTAGCCCAGAAGAAAGCTATGCAATGGATTAAAATTGAGGTATATTCTAGATCTCTGAGAGCATTGGGAAGTGGGACAATGGATTGGCACGTCCTAAATGAAGACATGAACACGAACAGGCACACTGAAAACCTGGGCAAGGCAGGCAATCCCTGGGGCACCGTAGGGTGAGTAATGTTGTATGAAGGAGAGCGGTAACCCAAAGGAAGGGGGGAAACTCACCGGTAAAAACCGGAGAAACCTTGTGGAAAGGATAGCTGGACTTAGCCAGGGCTATGGTAGTGCTGGATACCTGTTCTGGGTATCTGTCACCGAGCTCCTGGCCCAACTGGCAAGCTGAAAGGATCTGAGGAACAGCCAAAGAAGAAAAGAGTAGATTTTTCTCAAATATATCAGAAACAAAGAGTGTGCCAAGGAGTTGACAGAGCCAGAACATGATCAGAGTATAAAAGGAGCAATTAGAAGAGACGATCCCATTGCAGAGAAACTGAAGCAATTATTTGCATTATTGTTGATTGTAGAAGAAAACATGGAGATTCCCATGCTGTAATTAACCTTCGTGGAGGCTCATCAGAGGATACGTCCAAAACTGAAAAGGCTGGATCAGAGATTATGGATCCAATTGACAAAATGGACAATGATAAACCATCCGGGCTGAGTTGTCTCACTTCAGACTTCTTAAGAAAGCCAAGAATGGAACTGCTGAATTAGAAATGGCAGGCTGTAAGAGCTCTCTCAAATATGGCTTTGCATATAAAGGCTGAAATATCGCACATTTGAAAACGCGTTCTGGAAAAGATCTGGAGAAGTATATGTTGGCATTAGTTTGCTCTGCACTACCAAAGAATGGCGTTTGTAGGCAAATGGGTGCACATGAATCACTGGGGAGGAGGTAGCAGGGTTCTCTGAAGGGCCAGACAAGAACAATTTCTTTAATAGACTCTATCGGGATTCCCAAAATGCCTTGGATAATGTCCTTCACCAAAGGGCTATAAGGAAAATAAACAGCCATCGGCTAAGAAAAAAAAAATGCAGGAAAGTATAAGTGATTGGTAGAAAGGTCAGAACCGAGGTGGGAGCAAAGAGGCAGTTCTCCTGCATGGCCAGTGCTGGAGTCCTGCAGAGACCTTGGGTGCCAGGAGAGGCTGGACAAGTTGATGCAGGAGAGGTGAATTAGGGGCTGCAAATATCAGTACGTCTGGCTCAGGGTGATGGAAAGGTATCAGGAAAAGTGTGATACCTGCCTGCCTCATCCTCACCGATCCCACGTGTCTGCCTGTGACCGCAGCTGGAAGGAGGCTGGTAAGTCAGCGAGAGCCCGGGTCTGCAGCTGCAGCTGCTCCCACCTTGGTTTTATGCCCGAATTATCAATGAGTACAAGTGTTGGAGGGCAGGGCCATTGCCATGGGGCTATTTTCTCACTAATCGTATGGAGGAAAAGCAGCGGATCACTAAAAAAGAAGCTGGTAGCAGCTACTCAGCTCTGGGGAGTCACCTGGGCTGGGCGGTGAGGTGGGCTTGCTGAGCAGGGTGCGCCCATTTTAATGTGTCTGATTGCAAAATGACATCCGGCAAACCGGCGTTCCCGTTTGCGTAACAGGGAACCATTGCTTGGAAGAAGACACAAAAGAAAGATCCCGAAGGATAGATGACAAATACGAGTCTGAGACGCGAGCTGGTGTCTGAGGTGAGAAGGATGTTTCTGCAAAGAAATCTTGAATAAGAGCAGAAGGGGGAAGTGTCTTTTCATTCATCCCTATCATATGGATGCTGCGTCCAGCTACAGTGCTCCTACCTTTAAAAAGTCTGTTTGGAAAGGACAGAGAAAACAGCCACAAGTGAAATTCAGAGGCTAGGAAGTCTGCTTTTGAGAGAAAGCTCCAAGAGCTCGACGTGCTTTAAAGAAGGACCAAAAAATGGTCTGATTTTCATCTGCAGTTCACGGCAAGGGCAGAAGATTTCTGACGGTGGAAGACCGAATAATCCCAGCTAGAGACTGAGGAAGGTCAAGTGGCCGAAGCGAAGCATAGATTCAAACAAGAAAGAGGGTGCAAGATTTGAGCTGCGCAGAGGATTAACCATTGGGATGCGGTGCTGGCTTCTCAGCCATTTAGGACTTGAGGCTAAATGGTGAGCTTGGGCCTCCTGGGCTCTGGTATCGAGGAGCACATCAGGAACTCTTGCTGGTGGTCCCAGATTGTACCCTGCTGTCACGAGTGCAGGCTTCACGCAGCTGATATCCGACTGTCCTGAAATCAGGGGTCAGGATGGCTCTCATTTGCCTTGGGCTGATTGATCTCAGCCTTGGCCGTCAGAAATTGCTCATGAAGAGGACTAATTGCCGAGCTGTCTGCAGAGAAGACATTTCTTGGAGCAGAGGCCCTCCTCTCTTCCTCCCTTCATCTCGCATTTTGCCAAAATTCTGCTCTGGCCACAGATAACGTGTGTGAAATTCAAGCGCAAAGATGGTTTTTTGAGAAATGTAGGCTGTGAAATCAGGCTTATAAGTGAGCGCAAACTACACCCTTAACTGTGGAGTCCTTAGCCTGGCTTAGAAGGCTGCTAATCCCCATCTGCCATAGAGGTAAATGACCTGGGGAGGTGCGGGGTGTTCCCATTACAGCCGGGCTTTGTGCCTCCATGTGTGGCAGTGCTGAAGTAATTTGCTTCTCCTGTAATTAATTACTCGCTCTTGTGTCTACCCAGTATGTCCTTCATGTGAAAAATTCCCCTTGTCCTAAGCACCCCAGGGCTTACTGGAAATAGTTGGGATCACCTGGAGCCCTCTGCTCCCTGCATCTCAAGTTAAAGAGAGGTGGGGAGAAGCAGCTAAAATGATCATGGGGATGAAGCAGCTGCCTTAGGAGACGGAAGAGACCTGAGCTCCAGTTTGCAGAAGAGAAGGTGATAAGAGGGGGGGAACGTGGCTGAGGTTTGCAACACCATGGAGGTGGTGAATACAACGAAGGCAGAGCTGTCATTCAGCAAATCCCACAGCACTGGAACTGTGTGCACTTGATGAATCTGGGAGGAGAGCCGTTTAAAGCAGATAAAAGGAAGTTCATCTTTCCACAGCGGGAAGCGAAAGCGAGGAACTTGCTGCTGGCGGAGGCAAAGGAAACGCGGTAACAGCAGGGTCAAAAAGGGATCAGAAAACTTCAGAGGCAACAGGTCCGTCAGCAGAGACCCAAGGCAGCAGGTGGGGATTTCTTCTCTAGCATTCCTGGCACAACAAGCGTGGATGCTGGGGGAGAACAAGGAGGATGCCGGCGGAGCGGCCGGGCTCGTGTGCATCCTGAGGAGCAGCTCCGCTTCTGCCAGAGACAGAGCCCCAGGCGAGGTGAGCATCTCGGGTGCAGGCAGGGGAGCTCCCAAGGCTGGAGCTGTAAGAGCCACGGGGGCCAGCACGGTTTCTGTCACGGCACCGTTCAGCAGCTCTCACAGTGGAATAGCAGGATTTATTTGCCGTGCTGTGCTTTTAACAGAATACGCTGACCCCTAGATGAGGACAAACGTTGCTTTCTCATAGGAGCAGACACAGTTGGAAAGCTAGAACCAAAATATTTATCAGTGACTAAAACTTTGGATTCTTGCTTTCTGAGAGTTGATCTTAAAACTACCTTTTTTAGATGTTAATCTTCTGTGGGGAAAATAAAATCATCTGGGAGAGCAGCAGCGCGTTTCAGCGCCGTGCTTCAGCGTGAGCCGCTCGGCGCCGGAGGGAAAGCCGAACCCGCGCTGCCCTGAGCAACATCCTCGCTCCGGTCTTGTGGGACCTCACAGCACTGATGGGGATTTGGCCCTTCTCCAGAGCTGAAATCAGCCGTGTAGGCAGTAAGTGTGCGTGCGTGTGCATTTGAGTGGGATGTTCTCCGACTCCCACGGTTGGCTTTTCTCTCTGGATGAATACGTGCTGCAAAATTTTTGCTCGGGCGGTTTTGCCAAGCACGTCCCCGGATGGCAGACCGTTACCTGCAGCCTTACCCGGGGTGCGCCACGGCAGCCAGCGCCGCCGGAGAAGCCTTTTCAGCGAGGCTCAGTGTTTGAGATGGCTGCTCCGCTGTGCTAGCAGCAGCTCGCCGCTGCTGAGCTAATGGCCCCGTCTGGGATTTTGCTGGAATAACCCATCACTCCTCCGTGGGCATCGCCACGGAGAGAGGCTGAGAGCAAAGAGAAAGGGTACAGAGAGGAGGAAGTACATCAGGAACAGCAGCTACTTTGTAGGTTTGACTGCTTTTTGATGCCTCCCTGAAAGCAGGAGTGCCTGCCCCTCCCCGCCTCTCCTTCCTCTGCTGCAGACCTGCTGTGCTCATGAGCCAGCACAAGCGGGCTTGTGGTCGCAAGGCGACGTGGTCAGGGAAATGACTCCAGCTGCAGAACCACTGCTTTTTTGCCATTAACTTTCCAGCTGTGCCAGTTCCCCAGAGGGGGATGCCTTTGTGGCCTGTCCATTGCTGCTCGCAGGGCTGTGCAGGGCCGGAGGGGTGCAGGACCAACTCTTCCGCTCACAGCACTGGATTTCTGCCTCAGGTATTTGCCCAGCTCGAGCACCAGCCCCGAGAGCATTTGCTCACTCTCTGTCTTTGTCCATATCACCGCTGCTTGCTGCATCCATCCTGGGAAGGACGCTCTCCAAAGCACGCGGAGCAAATCGCCCTTTGCAGCTTGCCACCACCCAGCGAGGGCTGCAGGGGCTGGGGAGAGGAGAGGCTCTGCTGGCTCCTGGTCTGACACCGCCGAGTGCAAGAGCTTTTATTCTGTGTCTGCGTGGCCTGTGGCAGCAGGTCCGGCCACCGTTAATACCTCTGTTATCACTACTTGAACTACGTGTAACTCGCATCGCAAATTGCATCTCTTGTATCTGCTGCGTTCGGCGTTGAACTGCAAAATCAGGCATTGTACAAAAACAAAGGGCAGAGCGTGTGTGCGCGCGCACGTGTGAGCGCGCCTGGGCCCTCTGCAAAAACCCGAGGTGGAAATTTGATGTAGGAACCTGTCACGGGAACGTGCCCTCTACGTGGGAGGGAGCGTGTTTGATTGCCTGCCTGGAGCGGCTGCATGGGCAGCCTTTGTTTCGGAAGTTATGTAAGGAGATTTGGAGTGCTGCTTAAGTGCCTGGCTGACTGGTTTGTCCTACCAGAAGTGCCTGCGCTTTCTCCCGTTGCGCGAGCTCTCAGGAGACGCCTGGGAGCTCGGGATGCGGAGCTGGAGCGTGTGGGCCTGCTGCTGACTCTGATGACAGGGAGGAGACAGGGTTCCCATCTGCGCGTCGATCGCTGCTGGGGAAGCGTCCTAGCCCTGCACCGGGGGCACCTGGAGATGGACCCTTCGCTCGAGATCAGGTGCTCGTAGGAAAATCCGGGTGGGAAGGGACCTCGGGATGTCACCCGGCCCGCGGCTGTGGCCACGTGCACCAGGATGCCTCCGTCACTGGTCGTGCCTTTTCTCCAGACATGTCCCTGGCGCTCCCGAAGCTGAGCGCCCCTCCTCCCCGAAGGATACCCGGTAACTACTTTTCTCTCCTAAACTGTCATCCCCACACTGTCCGAAATCTAGCCAGTGCTTCTGAGCACATCAAGGACAAAGGCAGAGTTATGAATCCGCTCTAGCACAGAGATAAGACTCAGTATAATTAGAAACTTTTTATGTGAAGAAATGAATCAAAGCTTCTTCTACTCCTGGGACGTTTTAACTCTTCACAGCTTATATTATTAGTTGCAAAACCATTTTTTTTTCTCAGTTTCAGGCTAGAAAAACCTGAAGTAAGAAAGGAGTCCACACTGAGCTGACCCTGCTCAGCTGCTTGACCCCATGGACAAGCAAGTGCCGACGGAGCATGGGAGACATCTAAGGGCACCTCTGGGCTGTCACACGGAGCACTGGAAAATGGCTTTAAGGCTGGAAAGCCAACGTGTCATTCAGCCTTGTGAGTGGGCAGGGGAAAGGAGACTGCTGGGTGTGACAGGAGCACGACCTGTGCCATAAGCAGGGAGGTGTATGATTGCCGCAGGGTGCGGCACGGAGCAGGAGGACAGGAAATTGTGCCCACGGTGCCACTTCTCTGCTCAGTCCAGTGCAAAACCCCAATCTTCAGCTGTCTGCAACTTAAGTTAAGTTGTTCTAATCAAACTTTTCTAGGTAGGAAAAAAAAAAAAAAGAAAAGAAGTGAAGAACAAAAAGATGTAGTTGTACCAAGAAAGGAAATTTGGGTGCAAACTCGTGCATTTACTGGCTTTCAGTCCCGGAGAGCTGCTACAGCGCTTCCCCAGTCTGGGCCCAAACTGGGAATCTCGGGTTTCATTAGTTCCCCACTAAATATTCCTATTGTCTTTACTGTAGAAGGCCAGGAGGGTTGCCTTGACCAGACAGCATGGAGCCTCGGGTCTTGTTTGGGCCCCAAGTGGTTTTAGCTGCGTTTAGCAGCTGCCTGTTGGTCAGTGCCCATTGCGTGACCTGAGGTTGAGCTCTCTGAACAGAACATGCTAAAGGGCTGATGAAGCCAGGCATCTCTGTGTAGCAAACAACAGCCCTTTCTGTTAAGCGAAGCTGGAGGAGGCTACTGGGCAACTTCCAAACTTCAGCTGGGAACCAGCAAGAAGGCAGTGTTACCAAAACACGTGGAAACGGATCCAAGCGCGTGCAAGACTGAGGAGGAAGAATTCACTGCTGGGAATGGCAGACTCCTCTTGGCAGTGACTTCAGGGTGCTGATGACTTGCTGTCACCCTGTGGTGCTCGAGGAAGACCTGACCCCTCCAGTGTGAAGCTACCAAGGACAAATCGTGCCTGACCAGCCGAGTGATTTGCCTCCTGTGGGGAGACGACAGACGAGAGCAGGGGATATCGCATACCTGGGCTTCAGCAAGGCTTTGACGCGGCCTCGATTTGTAAGATAAACGGTGGGTGGGCGCACTGCCAGTTCATGGGGTCGCAGTCGGCAGTATGGAGCCGGTGGTCAGCTTCTCGTGGCTTCCCTTGGGGGCCCCCTGCCCCAGCACTGGTGAGGCCACAGCTGGCATCCTATTTTGGGCTCCCCAGTAAAAGAGAGAGATCAACGCAGAGGGGCAAGTCCAGAGGAGGCCCACAAAGATGGTTGTCGGCTTAAGCATATGGGAAATGAGGAGAGGCGCCGGGGGGGGGATCTAATTGCTGTCTTCTGCTACTTCATGGATACTCAGAGAGAGGAAGCCAAACTTGGTGCACGCTGGAAAGGTGACGGACAATGGATACAATTTGGAACAAGAGAGCTTCCGCTTGGTTAGAAGGGAAAAGTCTTCCCCATTATGGGGGCGAAACACTGGGAAGGAGGCCAAAGAGGCGGTGGGATCTCCATCTTCAGAGGTATTCCCCACCTGACTGCACAAAGGCTTTGAGTGATGTAATTCAGCTCTGCTCTGATCCGTGGCTGAACGAGAGACCTCTGGGGTCCACCCCAACCAAACCATTTCTGTGATTACTGTACCAGTGCACTTCGGTGGAAGAGGACAGTAGGACGTGATACATCCCTCTTCTTTTTGAAAGCTGAGATAGTTGATAAGAATCTTTCCCAGTTATGAGCACGCTGAGAGGTTTAAGACAAGAACTGAGATCTTACAGGGTACCAGAAATGAGATAACTTATCTTTGCCTGTGGCAAGCAAACTCTACTATTCACGCTCTAATTTCCTGGACAACTTGTTTTTCTTTTGGGAACACCTGCTGCATTCAGAGCACCGTGCAACGAGCGAAGGGGGCCTGGGCTTGGCAGGACCACAGCTGCGTTGGCAGTGTGAGTGCTGAATTAAGTCTGATGCTGCTGGATGCCACAGGACTGCCTTTGGAGAGACGTGTCTAAGAGCAGGCTGCAGGAGGAGAATACATCTCCTCGTGTCAGAGGGCACCACGAGAATCTGCAACCTCTCGGATATTTCTGAGACTTACCTCCCTGGGTGATGAGAGCAATAGATAAGCGCAAGAGGAAGTAAAAGATTCCCTATTCAGAACAGGGTTTGATGTGTAGTAAACAAGCCCTGAGGCTGTACACTGAATGATGAAGATATAAACCACACTGAGTGGTGCAGAAACGCGGCACAAAACAATGTAATGTGTAGCTGTCCAGAGAAGACTGGTTAATCTGTCTGGAAATAAAGATGTGGAGCACAGACAGTGCACCGCATCGGTGTGAAATCGGTGAGCGCTGCAGGTGCTGAGCTCTTTGCAGGAGCAAATGCAGCTGGATGAGAGGCGTGCAGGGCAGGATGGACTCACATCACTCAGAGCAGGCTGGATGCGAGCTCCTGGCTCAGAGAAGGGCTCGGGAACTGGGAAGGATCGGGGTCAGGAGGGTACGTAGACGTGTCCCCAGCTGAGAGAGCAGGCAGGAGTGGTTCCCCCAGTCCCAGCTGCAAGCCTTGAGGAGCTGGGACTTGTTTGTCACGGGAACCCGTTGTACCTGGGAACACAGCAGGGATGTTTTGGGTGCAGTCCTGCCTTGCAAACAGCCTGGGATGGATGCTCATCCCTCATATGCCGTATTCAAGCCTAGAAAAACAAGGAAACAAATGTGAAAAGCAACGCGTGGGCCCAGTCTGGCTGCTGTGACAGAGGTCATACCCAGCCGGGGCTCTTCCCCTCTCCGCAGGACCACCCGAGGCTCTGCTGTGCCCCGGAGCTGTTTGGAGAACACTGACTCTCCTTGGGAAATGCACATCGCCCTCACTGTGCCTGCGTCCTGTCAGGTTGGATAAAGATGCTTCAGGTTCACCCAAGGCCACCGTGCGAGGTGCTCTCTGCATCTCCTCCACCCTCCCCACCACCCTTCCCCTTCTGTATCGGGGTGAACACCGGGGAGCGTTAGACCCAGAACAGCCCCCCGAGGTTCCTTTTTGGCCTGATAAGACCCGTTAGTACACCCGTACCGATTTACACTAATTAGCTGTTCACCTTTCCTAGTTGTCCCGTATCGGCCCTCCCAGCACGGCTGGACTCAGCCTGGGACGACGGGACTGCCTGCCTGCGTGGCACAGTTCCACCGGTACCCTGAGGTTTGTATCAGCAGGCTGTCCAGGCACAGGTTATTGTTTGTATCAGCTAAATTACGCCGTGACCCAGGCCTGCTTCCTGCTGCACTGCCCAGCAGTCTTGCCTATTTACCATTTAGCTCTGAAATTGCAATAACAAGATTACTTGATAGAAAGCAAAGCTCCACCAGCTTTTCCGCTCTGGCTCTCCTCCTCCTGTTCTGCACAGAGGCCTCTCTCCCAGGAGGAGTCAGCAGTGGATTTGCTGCTAGAAATTGCTCTCGCTCTGGCTTTGCCTATATCCTTCAAAGAGAATCACTGCTAGGAAGGAAGAGCTGTTAGTTTAATCAGACTGTTTATCCCTTCAAAGTGAGCGGTTCACTTGGAATAAGGAGGAGAGCTCAGTGGGCTCAGCTGAACACCAGCTTATCCCACCAATTTGCGCTTCCACAACCAGCTTCTCCCTTCCCCTAAAGGTGCCGACGGAGTCGGGGGGAGAGGTGTGCTTGGCCCCGGGGTTCTGAGCAGGGATTCAGCTGCCGGCGGCGCAAAAAGATGCGGTTATAGAGGAGCCTGGAGCTGAAGGTGCCTGGAAGCTGTGAGAGCATTTGGGAGAAATGTTTTCATAGGCCGTGCGAGGCAAGGAGCGTCCGTGGGACTGACAGCAAGCAGATTTTATGCATCGGGGCTCCTGGGTCGTGGCAGGGAGGGAGCTGGCAGCTGTACCACGTAGCAGCGGTGAGGCCAGCGAGGTGCCTCTGGTCTGAAAGCGTGGTGCTGGAGAAGGATGGCTCCGTCAGGCATGAGGGCAGGGTAAACTTAGATTTGCTTTCCTAACACGAGATTGCCCGTTCCTGCTTCGTGGTGTGGTGGCACTTCTGATGGAGCTAGGAGACTTTTTAAAAAATCTCCACTCCATTTAATTCCCAGAAACAAATCCTCAAGTCAGGCAGGATGACAGGACGCGGTGTTTTGCCCAGTTTGGGGCCAAGTACAGAGGAGGCAAAATTTTATTTTGTTTTTTTTTTACAAGTGCAATGCCTTCACGTATGGTTACAGTCTTCTTCTGTTTGAACACTGCAGTGCAGGGCTTCCTTTTGCCCATAAAACGATTTGTGGAGGGGGCTAAGGGGAAAGGAGGGGCTTCAAGGCATCCGCAGGGTGCGAGTGTGGGCCTAGCACACCCAGCTCCATCAACAGCAGTACTTCATCATACACGGATGGATTCCTGGTCACCCCATCCCCAATTCCCACGTGAATCTGAGCCAAAAACCCTTTGGTGGCTGGCGATTTGGCTGCCGCTGGGTCGACCCCAGGTTTCGGGAACAGGAACAAGGACTGGCTTCCCAGCCCCGTCCTGCCCCGAGTGCTGCTGAGGAGTGCGGAGAGGGGAGAGCCGGTTAAAAGAGATGTGTAATAAAGCCCGTATTTTCTTGAGCTGCTCTTTGATCCGCATGTACGGAGTGGGGCACAGCTTTCCGTGGACGCAACCTAATACACAGCTAAACTGGGATTTTAACTCTTAACCTGCCTCCGGTTACTCCAGGCCAGTGAGCGAGGTGATTCTGCTGCAAGAGAGCAGATGGCGAGAGTAGCGAGGGACACATCCAGACAAGAGCTGCCGCATGGCAGGGGAGGAAAACGTGGCCATCTGATAGCTGAGGGTAGGGCTGGGGAGGGCAGGAGGACCTCCTCGCCAGCCCCAGGGGAGGCTCTCGGTCGGGCTGTCTTCCTCGCCTTGTGGCGAAGGCTCCCTGCGTGCCCTGCGGTGGTGGAGTCAAGGTGCTGCAGTTAAATTGCTGATGCTGGCACTTGCACAGGATCCTGTATATTAACTGCACTGTTGTTTTGTTGCAGACTTGTGTGAAAAATTACCCTGCTGAAGCTACACTAATCGCGGCATGCAGTACGTATACTTGCAAGCACAGTAGGCAAAGTCTGACCCTGCCAGGTAAGGATATGCTACAGTTCTCTCCCGCTTGCTTATAACTATTTAGTATCCGCATAGCAGCAGGCCCAGTGAACCCCGTTTATATGCTGGGACTTTACTGTGTCAGGTATTGCACAGAGAAACCAAAACGGTCCTTTCCCCAAAAGCTGCTCAGAGGCCGAGTGTGGGACTGGGGCTCTGGGCACCCGCAGTCCGTAACATCTTCCTCTTCGTGTCTCTTTAGATTTCACGCAATTTGCACTCTACAGATCATTAACACAAATGTGTTGATCAAATCTCTGTGACTAACTGGAAATTGAGATTTTATTCCTCCCTTCCCTCCAGTAAGAGGTAATAGACCCCATGCCCAAAGCTTATTAGGGATCCAGATTGCACCTGTATAACCCTTGGGGAGTTCCTGGTGTGAAGTATGTGTTTTGTTGATGAACTTCATCTGATTTATAAACCTGCTATTCACAAATTAACTCTCTGGCACAGGCACTTAGACTGACCTGAGAAACCAGCACTGACAAACACCTCTCAAGCCCATTACATTCTCACTAAATCTACTGCTCTCTGCATCTTCTCTGCACCGGGCAAGAGCTCCGTGTTAGAAAACATATCAGTGGCAAAATTAAAAGGGATAACAGTTTAATTGCTTACTGTATGAGATTAAAAGTACAGCAGCGACTGAAAACAGTGTGAGGTCTGAGCTGCCAGCCGCGCTGGAGGCCAGGCATTTAGCCCAGTTCTCGGTGCCGCCGCCTTTCCTGCTGACTGTTGTGGAGGAATTACTGCAGAAAGGGGGCATCTCCCCCGGGACGGCGGGTGCTGGGCGCAGCCCCGGTTTTGGGGTTCGACTCTGGAATGGGAGAGCTTTGCCTGTGGCCGTTGGATTTCTCACTTACCTGCCAGCAACCAGAGGCTTTTGCAGACTGTAGCAGGAGCCTGGGCAGGGGATGGTGGGGCAGTCTGGCACCTGCCCTTGCTAGCAGTGGTGCCCTTGTGTTTTCTTCGCTGTGCCTGGGCTTGTTGAGGAGCCACGACAGGGTTTCACCTGGCAATGTGATAGTCCCTACATCGATGTCTCTCTGAGCTACCCACTGCCTGCAGTTGCAGGATCCTGGAGCATCATCTGGCGATACTCCCTGGCACCTCGGCTTTCTGGAGAATAAATTTCCACAGCTGCCTGTAACCGCATTCCTGGGCGTGCCTGGAGGAGCTGACCTCCAGCTTTTTGCGTGAGCTGACCGCTTCCTCCCTGAGGCCATCTGGGAAGCAGAAAAAAAAAAAACGGCTGCCTGGAGTCCCTGTGCCCTGCAAAGCCAGATTCCTTAGGAGCGTGCCAAATGCACGGCAACTTGAAGCTGAGAAAATATGTGTGCAATATCCCAGAGCTTTGAATATCTGCCCGGGAAGCAGGATACCTGCGGGCCTTTCTGCCTGCAGGAGATAGGAACATCCGCCTGGCACCGCGTCCTGCCATGTGCATGCACCTGCGGGTGGCCGTGCAGCCTGTTCAGTCCCTGCCCAGACACGGATGTCACAGAATCACGGAATGATTTAGGTTGGAAAAGACCTTCGGGATCATCAAGTCCAACCGTTACGGTGTCGTTGCACTGCCGGACAACGTGCACGCATCCGCGTTGACAGCTGGAGGCAAAGGTGGGTCTCCAGGTCACCGCAGACGGCTCCGCACAGTTGCAGGAAAGACACCAACTTCACTCGAATCTCTCACCAGACCTTATCACCTAGAGATCCAGGGCTTAGTTTTGTTGCCTTAATACCAATCTCTCGGTACTACCTTAGATTCACCAGGGTGCTCCATCTGCACGTGAGTCTCCCACAGACCCCGTGTTTGGTCTGTCAGCACTGTAGGGATGTCCGGGGCACCCCAACGTGTCTGAAGCTGCGCTATATAAGCCAGCGTTTAGGCAACTGAGCTCTTCTGGCCCTGGTAGGAAGCTGAACACCTTGTTCCCCTGTGGGTGTCTGAATTTGAGCAGAACCCCTCGATCTGCTCTCCGTGGCCTGCCTGGATGCAATCTCTGCTTCTAAATGGAGTCCGAGGTGACAGCTGAGATGCTGACGCTGGCACTGGATATACCCACGGTTAGGTGAGACGAATCTGGTAGGTGTGAGATTCAGGATTGTGTCCGTTTCACTTGTTCAGATCTGTCCGACAGCTGTTTTTTTTCAGGATGCTCTGGAGACCTCCTGGTGGTGGCACATTTTCAGCGCAGGTTGAGACCTGTAGGTCGTGACGCTCGCAGCCCGTTTTATAGGGGAGATGTCGATTTTACCATTTGAGTTTCGTGGTCATAATGTCATGAGGTACCAAATGAAATGCTCTTCACATTTAATTATCATTAAATTATTAATTTACCTTTATCACCCAGATTTATCATTCCATCAAGATAACGGGTTATGCTGATGAAGTTTGTTTTCGGGGAACTCCAATAGAACGGCCACCTATTCCCTGTCCGGCTGACAGGCTTGTAATTACCCAAGTCTTCTCATTTACCTTTCTAAATATTGGCACAGAAATACCTTTCTTCCCATCTGCTGGACCTCCTGGCTCTGTTCTCACTTCCTCACTTCCACCCGTAGATCTGCCTCGGCGATCTCTCCCTAGCAGACCCAGAAGTCTGCACAGGATTTTACCTCGGGCCAGGGCAGGAATTCCCAGTTAGCTCCGACGTTTCTCGCTGTAAGGGAATCGTGTTTTTCCCCATCCCAAAAGCTGGGGAGCCGCCCCTGGATTTGTTCTTCCTTCCTGTGAAGCAAGATGTGACCTCCTTACAGAGAGCAACGTTTGAAGGGAAATCTGGGGCACTAGGTCACTCAGAAGGGAACTTGCAATAGTTTTGTGACATCTTTTGTGGAGGAGGAGACAGGCCTTTGGTCTCACGGTGACCTAATGACAGCTAAGAAATTTTCCAGCCCTCCCTACAGGCAGCACACGGTGTCCATCTGTGCTGATGATGCTCCCCAGGTGGACCACATCGGCACACATCAGGCCTTCTGGCAAGCCTGCCTCAGTTTCTCTTGGGTGCTGTGCGTGGCCACTCCTAGTGCTTTGGTTTGTCCAGCTCCTTGGCCATTTTCTGTTCCTATCTTCTTGGGAAGCAAGAAACCAGGAAGCCAGGAATCCAGCTGACAGTCTCAGGCCCTCTTGGATCAATTATTTCATTAATTAAATCATGTCACTTCACCACAGATACCCAGAAATTCTGATGCCGCCTGAGCTAGTTCCCGATACTCTCGGTACCGTTGGTGAAGAGGACGAGGCACGTCTTAGAGGGACTCTTTCATATTTTTTTTCAGATATCCGATCTGGCCTGAGAGCTGCCGTGCCGTGGTCTCTGCTGACAGAGGTCCCTGGCACACGTCCCCGTGGGATCAGAGGAGCCCCCCACGAGGTGGGCACACCGCTGGTGCCTCCGCGTGCTGCCAGACGAATCCCAACTTCCCAACAGGTTTCTGTCGCCGTGGAATTAGAGCAGCACAAACGGTAAGTTTAACCAACTCATTGCCCTTTGGTGTACAGGAGTTAGAATAATTGGCTTTAGATCCTCTCGAAACCTCCACTGTCTTCCTGACAGAAGGGTCACAGCATTTAAAGGCTGTGCATGCAAGCATTAGGCAGCACTGGGGAATTTGAAACCACAAATACTTTCTCCTCAGGCAAACATGATAAATGTGTATTTACATAAAAATGGAATCAGGGAAAGCTAAGGAGTGTTAAATACCAACTCTGGAGGCTCTGATATGAAGGGAAGCACAGAGTATCAGGAACAGATGGATTTGAAAGCTTGCAGAAAGACTCATCAGAGCAGTTCCAGCTGCCTGAACTCGTATATAAGGCAAAAAGGAATAGGTGGCCAGAAAACATCACCAGCCCTACCAACAGCTGTGGTGTTGGCAGGGATTTTACCTGACATGCTTCTTCAGTGTCCTAGAAGGTATTAACAGCTATTTGACTAACGGGGTCCAGGTGATAGTGGATATTTGGATTTATGAAAGTGTGGGAAAAGCCCTCCTTTAACAGCTCTGAAGGAAATTCAGCAGTCACGGTTTGAGGGGAAAGTCCTCGCAGGGAGTAATAACATGTTAAAGGATAGGGAGCAAAGACTGGAATGAATATTTGGTTTTCACAGGGAAGGAGAATTAGGTGTGGAGTGGTGTGAAGATCTGTGCTGGAGCTGGCAGTCCTCGACATATTCACTAGAAAAGGAGATAAATTGTGAGTGACAGTATTTTGCAGTGGTGCAGTTTTATTTAGGATAGGCAAATCTAAACCTGCCTGGGAAGCCCTGCACCAGCCCCAGCTTCCTTGGGCTGCATCCTAAGCTCCAAAGAGATCCAGCAGCTCTTATGGCTGCTTGGCCTTGGCCTCACACAACGCCCTGGTGGTCGGCACCCCAAATTTAGCCTCACAGGGCAAAAAGCCACTGCAAGGAGATCTGCAAGGAGACGAGGGTCTGTAGGAAACCGGGTCCTCGTCACATCTATTGAGACTTTGCTAGTGCTCATGTTTGCTCTGGAGAAAATTCGCCAGGATCAATCTCCAGCAATAACTGCTGAGTTGGCTCTGGGTGCCTTTAAATACACTGCTACGCATCAGATGCTGAATTAAACAAACAAACAAAAACCCTCTAAGTCTGTTTAAATCTGTGCTGAGGGTAGGACTCAGCACCTGGGGCCACTGGTGTGTGAACAGCCCCAGACCTGGCCCTGTGGTCATAACCTCAGAGCTGGTGGATGGCGTCTTTGACCAGGGAGGCAGGTGGAAGGCTTCTGCAGCCTTGTAGCTGCTCCTGGTTTGTTTTGCCTAAGTTCCAGGCTTTGCCAAAGGGCATGTTTACAACCTTTGCTGTTCGGTGCAGAGTGCTGCTGCTGCAGTAAACAGGGAGGCTACTGGCGTGCCCAGTTCGGGACTGGAAGCTACCAAAGGGCTGCGTCCAGGGACAGCATCCACAGCCTTGTACCTCTGGGGGATATAGGGCGAGAGAAGGGAGCTTGCGTCCCTGATGAGGCTGGATGGAGAAAAGCAAAAAAAGGCTCCTTTGCTTGATTGTATTCACTGCTTTTTCACTGCAGAATGGGAAAAATAGTCATCGCCTACCTGACCTTTCGGTTCCACTCGAGGAAGTCACTGCAGGCTGTTGCTGAGCTGTTTGGTGCTGGAGTGTCCCACGCTGCCCTTCAGTGTGGCTTGGAGAGCTGGTCTGTGGCCACGGGGATTTGTTTGAAAGCCTGGCCATAAATACTTACAATTCTCCCCCTCTAGGGCAGAGGCAATTTTTTTTTTCTTTTTCCCTGCAGTATTTCATATTTAATACACCTTAAGGGCTAACAAGTATGTCAGCACCTTAATGCTGCAATGTGTTCTAGGACCAAAAGTGATACATAGATACCATGAATGATACTTGGACTGCATCCCAGTCCCCCATCCTCCACCTTTTTCCCTCTGTGTTTTAGGGAATTCATTCCCAGGATCTTAAATATGAAGGATTCCTCTTCTCTGTGGTATTGCAGGAGGCACAAGAAAGTCTTTGAAATATGTTGCAGATTTAATGCTTAGGAGGAATGCTTAATTTGGTTTCCCTAAGACATCCGTCATCAGATAAATGATGAAGGGCTGCAGCAAGAAGGGACACAAATGCTTGACCAAGAGTTTGAGAAAGCTAAAAAAACACCCAAGCCAGTAAATCTTCAGAACAGCAAAACAGACAAATTTGAGCAGAAAAGTCAAGAAACCAAACAAGAGGGTCCCGTTCAGTGACATATGAATTTGCCAAAACTGCAATAAATAGACAAGCAGAGCTGAAGTGTGAAGTGTGGAGGTGTACTCCCGCTTGTAATTATAGAGAAACAAACACACTTTGTCATCCTTGTGGGAGAAAGCATCCTTATGAAATGCCTAGCATCCACCTTGTAGCTGAGATTAATACGCTGGATATTTACATGTTAATGCAACGCATCTTTGCTCAGACCATCACAATGCCATTAAATGCATTGAATGCATTAAATGCCAGTAAATGCATTCAAAGGATTATTCAAAGGAAAATTGCTAGGAGCGAATAAAAAGATGCCCTGAAAAAAGATACCCAGTGAAAACGGAGAATGTGAGAGGCAACGGGCGCAGACTGCTTTAAGGGAAACTTGTGCTAGAGATAAGGAAAAAAAATTCTTACCCACAGGGTAGGGACCCAGGGAAGGACCGTTCCTTACAGATGTTTGTGGGACCCCAGTTTATAAGCTAATTTATACGCTCTGGCACGATGCACCCCGTGTTTGCAGTAGCACGGTATGGTTGCCTCCCATTTGGTGTGGTGCCCACCTCTGTCTATGTTATTTTAGAGCAGTTTGTTCCCTAATCTGTAAGTCCTTATGTAGGCACAGGAGCTTGCACGTGCCCTTCCTAAATTGCAGCCTGGTTTTTTTTGCAGACCGTTTCTCCCAATTTATCAAGGTTGTTTTGAATTCTAATCCTGGCTTTTAAGTTGATCCGCCTGCAGGTTTAATAAGAAATGTCTTTATGCCATCATGAAAGTCAGGTATGAAAACAGTGAATAATGGTAGGCCTAGGCCAGATTTCCACTTGATATATTTTCCTATTTTGAGCTAAACTATCTCCCAAGTAGATTTTCCAGCTGGTTTTGCGCTTGATTTAGAGAAGCTTAACTTAGATGACTTTCTCTACTTCATTTATAGGAATGTCATACAAGATGGTGTCAAAAGCTTTATGAAAATCCCTGTGTATGGCATCTTCCCTGTGACATCGAGAGGATTCTTGAAGACAACTGCTGAGTGCTCTGGATCTGCGGGTTCAGGAGTCCTCCATGATCAAGCCCAGCTCATCTAAAAAATAACTCATCTAAGGACTTTCTAATCTGTTGCCTCCTTCCGTCATACCGCTGAAGATTTCACACTTCTGTCGCTGGGGCTCGCGGGAGTAGCTCCCTTTTTAGTAAAGGCAAAAAAGCAAAAGGAGCGTCGTGCTTGTGACTGTCACCTCCCAGCACCAGTGCTGCGTGGCGGAGCGCTGGACCGCCTCTCACCTTCGCCCTCTGCTTACTCACAGAGCAGCTCCGTCCTCTGAGGCTGTATATCCTTTGGAGCCCAGACCTACAGACTTTGTCCCCAATTCCTCGTGCTTTTCTTAACCGTCCATCCCAAGTAACCGGACGTATTTTTTTTTCTTTTCTCTTCTTTTCACTTCTGCCCCACGTTTGAAGCCAATGCGAAGTTTGTGGTTTTGAAAAGTTGATCTTTTAATAAATTTCGACCACTTCTTCTTCATCAGAACAGTTTGCATTTGTTGCTGTTGTTTCTCTAGCCACAAGTTCTTTTTAGCAATCTGCATAGATTTGCCTTCCCTCTGCTCATCCTCACTGATTTTACCAGTCTACGAAGCAGCTGTTTTTGTCTTGTTATCCTTCCCTTTTGGCCAGAAGCAAATCTAGACAGCTTTAGCTTTTTTGTTTGTCTGTTTTACCTTTTGGGTAAGAACTGCTCTACCAATGCAGTCATAAAATTTGCCAAGCAATCAATGATTTACAGGATCCCTGTCAAGCAATTCTGAATAGCTAAAATCCCTCGCTACCACCACGTACCATCTTTCAGATGATTTTGCAAACCACTCATTAAAATGGCTGTTCTGTTTTCCTAGCTATATGCCTCTGCTCTAGCAGCACCCATTTTTCCTTCTTTAATTCTTATTCAGAGACTATTTCCTCCTGCAGTCTTATACTCAGTGAATGTACCTACGCTCTTGATATCCTCCTTTTTCTCCTTGTTCGCCCTTCCTGAACAAGCTATACAGTTGGATATTAATATTCCAGACATAAGTTATCCCAACAAGCCCCTGTTACGCCAATTAAATCAGAATTTTGCTTTGTGTGAAGAATTCAAGCTCCTCCTGTTTGTTCTGTTTCTAATGTTTGTGTATACAGATTTCTAAGACATTAAACACTATGTCCACTATTGTCCTTGTCCTCTTATGAACTATAAATGGTTCAAAAGCCATCCTGAAATCAGTATGGTTTCCTGCTTGTCAAAAGGTTGTTTTAGAACATTACTTCTCTGGTGGTTAGAATCCTATTAATTTTCAGCCTATGTTCATGGCAAATTTATATTTATTTATTCTTGTGCCAATTTGTGCTTTGGATTAAATAGGTCTTCTCTCTCCATGGTGTTTACTTCCCTGCCGTATTTATAGCAAGCATTTCTGTGTCTCCTTAGCCTTCGCTTTGTTGCATTGAACAAACCAAGTTCTGTCATTTCTAACTGATGGACTCCCGTTTTCGAGCAGAAATCCTTAGGGATCGGCTCCTAAGCACACAGCTGGTATTTCCTCCCTTCAATTACACCGGAGTGATGTTACTCCAGACCCCGACACCAGGCAGTCCTTCTTGAGCAATAACCCTGCTCCCTTTTGTATCGATGATGCTTCAACTTCAGGCCGGCTACAAATTTTGTGGTAATTCCTGCTAGGATTGCTCAATGAAATGCTAACTCCTGGCTGGCTGCTCGTTACGTGGTCCATCGGCTACCGATAGAAATCAGCCTCAGCCTGGGGATGCCTCGTAGCAGGGAGTCCTCGGTTTGCCATTGTGCAGGTGAGCTCCAGGGAGATGGGATTGTGCTTGCTGCTCTCTCTTTTGCACGGCAAATGTCCAGTTTGCCGTGGAGAGGCGTGCTGCTGGAGCAAGCAGCACTGTGCACTGGGTGCGGGCTGGGGCTGGAGCTGTGGGCAGGAGCAGGAGCAGGAGCAGGAGCTCAGGAAGGGCTGGTTTGCAGCACGAGGTGGCAAAACCAATGCGGTAATTCCAGGAGAATGCTTTTAAGGAAGGCAATTTGTGCTCAAACTGTAAAACTCGGCAGATGCTGAAGACAAGAAGTCTGGCTTGTCCAAACACAAGTGTTTACTGCTGTCATCTCCGGGCTGCTCCAACAACCAGGAGGAGTGTTAGACATTAGCAGGCTGAAAACTGTGTCGGAAACAAGGCCCTCGGATGGGGCTGCTCCAGGCTGGCCCCACGCTGTGCCCACCACCACAGGCAGCTCCTGGGCTGGGGGACGCGTGGGCTGGGGATCTGTGCTCCGGGAATGGGGCTGGAGCGCCTCGAGTGGCACCGGGTGCTCGTACTCAGGGGCTGCAGCCAGCCCTGAAGCTCTGACACCAGGCTGGGGAGGTGAATTCAGCTTTGGGTCAAGCCGTCCGTGTGTAGGTGTGCGTGGACAGGCATCTCCGTGGGTGCTGAATTTGATGTCTCGACTTTTTTACAGTCACCGGGGACTGCAAAGTGTTTCAGCTTGCTCTGGGCACCTCTTATTTGACAGGTGAATTGCTCTGGTTCAAATAAATGTGAAGGCAAAGCTGGCCAGAGCCTTGTGGTGATCTGTCTTGATCTGCTCTTACAGCCATCCTTCCAAAGAAACCAAGAGGCTTTTAAACTCAAACAAGGCAGGTTTTATTGTAATATGAACTAAAATGCTGAGCAGCGATAGCTTAAAGAGACAGATTGGATCAAATAGAAATAAAAAGGGTTTATTTAACTCTCCCCTGCCTGCTTGCAGGAAAGATTGCCTCCAGGCTGGTCTGGAGTCATCTAAAAGATGCAGCAAACTCTGCACAATCTGCTTGCCCCAGTCCATCCAGCCAGATGCCACTTTCCCAGATCCATCTTTTGGGAAGGGCAAGGAGGGTGTGGGAAAGTGCAGGCTGTTCAGCTTCACCTCATGGAAGATGCTTCGGGGCACACAGAGGACACGAAATGCCTGGGAGCAGCCAGCGGGGATTTACCAAGCGCACCCGTCCGACCCGGTCCCCTCCTGCGATGTGATGGCTGTGTGGAGAAAGAGGGGGCAGTGGCTGTTGTTGGAATTGATTTCGGAAAGGCTT
Organism: Anser brachyrhynchus; assembly: GCF_964034855.1. NCBI lineage: Eukaryota > Metazoa > Chordata > Aves > Anseriformes > Anatidae > Anser > Anser brachyrhynchus. Next base: position 378,446 of record NC_137721.1, on the reverse strand, counting down.
TTCGGCTGCCTTTGCCAACCAGCATCCCTGGGAGCACCTAGAGGAGGCTCAGCCCTGCCTCGGGTCCCTCTCCGTGGCTGTTCTCAGAGCTGGAGGCCCTCTGTGAAGGCCACTTGGGCGTCCCACCTCCAGGCAGTGAACCCAACCCTTCCTTTCCTCTGTGCTCTTTTCCCTCTCCATTTAGGTGCTGCTGCAGCTCCCTGCGGACTGCGGTGTTTCTCTCGAGGCCACCCAGGCCACCTCACGTGTGGGTGCAGCTCCCCAGAAGACCTCACCCTTGGTGAACTTGAGGTTTGGTGCTGCCACCTGGAGAGCCCGGCGGCACCCCTGGGTGTCTTCTCCAGCCCGGCTTCTCCCTGGTGCCTCCGCCAGGGAGAGGATGGCTGCAAGGAGGGAAGACCTAGGGAAGAGGAGCTCCTGGAGCACGGAGAAGATCCGTGGGCTGCAGTGAGCGGAGGTGACCGAGGTGTTGCTGTGAATGCAGCTGCGCTGTGCCGGGCTGTCTGTGCAGATCCCCACGGGGAGAAGCCCCGCGGCGTTTGGCGGACGGCGAGCCAGCAGTGAAGAGGCTGCACAGTTTTCTGCCGTGTGAAGAGTTACGTAAGCGCTGAATAATAACAGAGCTGTTAAATATGACTTCTCAGGGTTGAACGCCAAAGAAAAAAAAAAAAAAAAGAGGAAAAAAAAAAGCAATCATCCTGGCAGGCACACCAGGAGCTGGGAGGGAAGCAAAGAGCTGTGAGGGAAGGATCTGGGTGACCAGAGCTCTGTCTTCCTGCCTGCCGTCAGGAGCAGAGCTGTGCTGGGAATCTGCGAGCTGCCTTTCCCCAAGAGCCGCAGCTGATGTCAGGCCTCTGGTCCGTCTCCACTCCGCTGTGCTTTGCCACCAACGTGCTGTTGGGAAAGGGAGCTCAGGACTGTTCCCGTTCTGCTTTCAAAGGGGCGCAGTGAGGACAGAGCGAGCGGTTTTCCCTCAAATCCACAGTACATAAAAGCACAGCTCCTCCCTCGAGGAGAGCCTGCTAAAACCCCCAGGGGAAGGCAGCTCCCACAGAACCCAGCCTTCCCTTCGGCTCATGGAGCTGCCGTTCCCTGGCCCAGCAGGAGCCTCCCCTGCCCGTGGAGGATGCCTGCCTCCACCTCCCCGGGCAGGCAGCGCTGCAGGAGGCATCGCCGAGGTTCCCTCCAACTCAGAGCCCGGTGCTCGGGGGGAAAACTCCGTTGTTTCCTCGCCGATGCGGCCAAATGCCCGCTTTAGTGAGTTAACCAGTGCCAAGGGATTGCCGCTGGATTGCACTCACAGCAGCGTCTCTAGATGGGTTTGGTTCGGGCCAAATCGTGCTCTCCCCGCATGTTCCTGGCTGGGCACAGGGAGGTTTTGCTGGGCAGGGACTGTGCTGAGGAGCGCTTTGTGTGTTGGGCTCCCTTGCGGAGGTTGACGGGATGAGTTTGATCGCCTGGATATGGGCTGGGTGATGCCAGCCAGCAGCAGTGCCGCAGAACAGTTCCTGGACACGTTTAATTTACCAGGACAAAGAGACAGCCTGGCTGGACGAGCTGTAGAGCTGGGCTGGCGAAGGGCTGGGTGCCAGCAGCGGGAACGGCGCCTGCCGCGTGGAGCAAGGTGTGCTCGGAGCCAGAGGGCTCGCGGGAGGGCAGCACATGCTCCTTGGGCACGGGCGGAGAGCTGACGGTCACGGAGAGGGTTTTTGCGTGTGGATGCACAAAGGGGGAAGGCTCTTGTCGTGCAGTTGTGTCCCCTGAGGACGCACACCCAACATGTCCTTGTTGTGCCGGATGGGAGCACGCAGCACCGTGCTGAGCTCAGCTCTGGTCCCGGCACGCCGCGGGGATGCTTGGAGGGCGCCGTCGTCTCCGAGCCACGCGGGGACAAGCAGGGGACTGATCCGGTGCGGAGACAGCCCCTGAGCTGAGCGCTGCTGGCTCCGGGGCAGTTCTGGTGCTTGGCTGTTTCCCTGCAATGGGCTGAAACCATGTGTGCTCCTCCCCGATGCCGGGAAGAGGACGGTGCCTTTGCAGCTGTTTGTTCTTGGGAACTGACAGTCCCAGGAAAGCTGCCAAATCTCCGGCTGATGGATGAGCCCCTCTCAGAGCCTGAAAACCTTTCAGCCAAACAGAGCGGAGCTCTTTAGGGAGCTGCGTGTGGGGATAATTCAGAGTGAGGGGACAGAACCGAGAATGGGAGCATTATAAAGGGTGGTGACAAAAACACCTCTCCCCGGGCGTTGAAGTCCCCAAAACTCTGCTGGGAAGAGAGACGGGGAAACTGGGATCGCTGACCCGAGACCGGGAGGATGTGAGAGGCGTTAGGACACGGTGATGATGCGAGCTCCTGAGATGATGAGAAAACAACGTGTCTTAGGAACAGGGGATTTCCAGTGACACTAAAATGAGGAAATTTGGAATGAAGAGAATTAAATGATTTCTGTCACAGCTGCGGAGCTGGGAAGCTGCTGGCCACAGCGTGCCGTTAGCCGAAGGTGTCTTGAGAGCTCCAGCACACCCTTCCCAGCTGAAAGTTGCCTTCAGGGGAACTCAGAGCGCCCCAGGGTCTATGTGGGTTGACTTTTTGTGGATACCATGCTTACACGGAGAGCAACATGAAATGGTGAAATCGGATTGCGAAGTTGCTGGCCAAGATCCCCAAACACAGGCGGCCGGCCTCTGCTTTGTGCTGCTCGCACGTGGATCTCCCGTGGCCCTCGGGGATGTTTCCCGAGCGTCAGCAGGGAAAGCAGCCCGGCCTCTCAGTTCGGCTGATGCTCAGTCTGATTCAGAGCACGACCAAGGCCCAGTTCCTGGTGATCCTGTGTCCTTCGGCGACTGCCTTCACCTTGTCCATTGATCGTTTACACCTAGGTGAGGCCAAGGTCTCTGCTGAGGGAAGCAGCTTTTCCCCAGGCATCTTTCACTCTGAACACCAGGCGTGGTCAGCCCCCTTAACTCGGCTGTACTCGGAGGATGGCAGCAGCGTGTAAATCAGCTTGTCCTTCGCTGTGACAGGCGTGGGCTTCTGCCCGATCCCTCCCCTTCTGGTCTCGTGGGAAGCTCAGGGAGGACCACTCGTCACCATTTCTTGTGTCTTTCTGTAGGCTGCTGGCCCTGGAACCTCTTGGTGGCACCGTGAGGGACAGCCGCCACCCGTGGCTGGAAGGGACACGCGTAAAGCCAGGCAGAGATGAAGTCGTCTGAAACGGGAACCATTTTTGCTCACCTTTCTGGTGTTTGTGCATGTCCACAGCACCCTGCACGCCCTGGCTGGAGGCACTCGAGCACTGATGAGCTCCTTCCCGAGAACCGTTTCCAGCTCCTGGCACCGGGCCACAAATAACAGCCTTCTGCCTCCGGGAATTGCTCCTGGCTGTCAGTCCTCCCACGGGCAGGGAACCGTTGCTGTCCAGCACCGTGCACATCCAGAGATGGCAGGTACGGCCTGCACGAGCTGCTAAAAGGCATGCCGAGGTGTCCAGCGCAAGGCACAGGGGCTCGCCCAAGGCTGCTGGGCTGCGTGCTCCTGCAGACGAAGGAGATGGGTCATTTTCAAAGCTCCAGGCACCGACGTGAAATATTTTGGCATCGGTGGGGTGTGCCCTGCTGCCAGGCGGTGGAAATGGGCAAGCCGTGGTGTGCCTGTGTAGGGGATGAGGGACCCTGGCAGGGCCCAAACCTCTCGGTGCAGTCGGTGCTTTTGGGCCAAGGGAAGGGGCCGCCAAGTCGCGCTCCTCTGCAGGGAGGGGAGCAGCGTCCTGCAGATGTTTGGCCCGGGCTGGATCTGTCCATGCTCTGCCAGCCATCGCAAGCTGCTTAGCTGGGCCGATGTTCCCTTCCTCGCTCTGCTAAGTAGCGCCCGGAGCAGCTCTGGGAAATTAAAGCCTCAAGTTTTGGTGGCAAGTCCTGGCTGTATGTACTCGTTTCCATCCTCCCGTGATGATTCTGGACTCAGGCGATGTTCCTGCAGGGGAGACGGGGGCGATTCCCTCCAGGATCTCATGGAGGAGACCCGTGGGTCTGCTCGGAGCCCCCGTGGAGCCAGCGTGAAGTCGCTCGGGTGGCCGTGGCCAGGCTGATGTCTGCTCGCTCTGCTCCCGGGGAGCAGCAGCTGGGGAACAGCAGGGGAGGGGGCCGAGCAAGCTGGTGCTCAAGGCGAGTACAGGGGCCAGAAGCGGAGCAGGCAGGCAGGGGGTGGCTGGAACAGGCGGACGGAAGCCAGAGCGTGGCGCCGGGTGGTGGGTGGGCTGGCAGGGACCCAGGGCTCGGGGAGCCTCCGTGCTGGGGCTTCACCCAGGCTCGATGCGTCCCCGGGGAGCAAATCGCACCCCGCTTGCCTGAGCTGCGTTTGCGTGTGGCCTGGGTGCTCCTGGGGACTATAACTGTGCTAATAAGATGGCCAGAAAGAGCATGAAATGTGTCTGTTCCCTGCCATTTGTGCCCTGGTGGCCTCGGAGCTGGTGCCCACGGAGGCAGGATGTGCAGGAGGGCCGCGTGGCAGAGCCAGCTGGGGAGCGGGGACGGGACGGGGCTAACACCCTGAGAGGTCTCTGGGTTGGGGACATATGGCCCGCGTGGGATCGGGGCCATGTCCCTTCCAGAGAGGAGCCTGACTCACGCAAGCAGCCAGCTCTGCTGCCAATCTGGTAGGCAAACACGTGTACGTGTGCACGTGCTGCAGACCAGCAGGGCCAGCACAGCGCCCTGGGCACAGCCCAGCTCCTGCACGCCCCTGGCCAGGCCTGGGGGGCAGCTCGTGGGGCTGCCCCTGTTCCTGGGCAGCTCCTCTCAGCTTCCAAGCAATCCCCAAACCTCTCCACGTGTTCCTGCCTCCCTGCGCTGCGCTGAGGCATGGGGCATCGCCCTCCTTCGGGACTGAAGGCACGAGGGGAGCCTGCTCTCGCCCTGCTCTGGTAGCTGGGGGACGGATCCAGCTCGTGCATGCAGACACCAAGGCGTTGACGTGCACAGCGAAGGGTCTGCAGGAGACCCGAGCTCCCCCTGCACGCGCTGGGGCTGGAGAGGGAACCACTCCCCAGCGGCTGCGCTGTCCTCGGAGGTTTGGGCACCTTCCTGGAGACATCTACAGAGTGTCCGCAACCCGGGGCTGAGCAGGCGAAGCAGACGTGGGAGCAGACACGGCTTTTGCCTTGCAAGGTACGAAAGCAAAGTGATTGTAGGGACAAGGACGGGGTGGCAGCAAGGAGCCAGGCTCGCTGTGGGATCCAGCGGGGACACCAAACTTCCTCCCGCTCCCCGGCAGGTTTCTAAATCCCCTCAGACCCCGGGGCTGGTGGGCCATGAACCCTGGCCTGGTGTTTCTGGTCCTTGTTTACGCGCTTCCCTACTTAACGAATAGTTCTGCAGCTAATTACTGATGGCACTATTTATAGCAGCCTAGCCCTCCCTAATAGGTCTGCTTGCTGCTCCCTGCCGGCGCACTGCTTTGATATAAATAGAGAGCCAGGGAGGTTGGAAAGCTGGAAGATGGGAAAGTGCAATGGGAATTAGGGGGGAAAGGGGTCCCAGGCACGAGCCCCCGTGTCCTGCTGCCCTCCGCTTTGCTGCAGCATCTTGTGCAGCCTCACCCACGCCTGCTACAGGAGCAGGAGCGGTGCTGGGGGGGCTGTGCATCTCCACGGGACTAAATCCCTGCAGAGACGATCTGCTCGGGCCAGGAGAGGAGCCTGGGCCATCGGCAGCAGCAAAAGCAAAGGATGCGTGTGTGTGCGTGGGGAGGAGACCCAAGAGGGACGGAGGGGAGTGGGGGTGGGACGCAGAAGGCGTGAGCTGAGCCCCGTGTGTTGCTGCGTGCCTGGGTGATCCCAGCCCTGAGGGAGCTCTGGAGCAGCGTGGACCGAGGCTGAGGATGGGGGCAAGGGTGAGCGTTCCTGCAGCCGCTCTGCATTGCTCTGGAGCTTAAAGCAGCAGCGTTTCCTCACACGGCCTCTGCTCGGCCAGAGCCTGGCTCCCAGCCCCTGCGCATCCCACTTGATTGCAAACTGGAACCCAGAGCTGCACCAGGGCCGTGCTCCAGCTTTGGTTTCCCAAGATTTCTTGGTTTTGTAAACAACCCGAAGGAAATACTTGACTTAGCATGGGGGGTTAGGCGAGGACGCTCTGGATGCTATCAGCCTGCGTGGAGTCAGATCGCAGCTGGACAAATTAATGGATGAAAAATGCATCAAGGGCCATTAAACCTGAAGATGCCATCTTGGGCTTGGGAAATCTCCGAGCCACAGGTCAATGGGGGCTGGGAACGCGTGCCAGGGAGCTTACTCTCTTCTTCCATCCTCCCTCCACTGCCTGCTGTTGAAAACGGGGATAGATGGACCAGAGACGGCTGTTTTTAAGTGGCTTGAAGGAGCCATTGTTGCAGAGTTTTGTCTCTGCAGGAGCCCCGTTGTGGGCCGTTCCTTCCACCATTGCTGCAAATCCCCTTGTCCACTGTCAGACTAAAACAGGAACGAGCCCGAGTGTCAGGGGGAAGGGTGCATTACCCCTGGCTGTCTGGGCACAGGGATCTGCACTTCCAAACTGCCTCTGGCAAGGAGTGCACGTCTCACCAGGCTGCGGTGGGTTCCCAGAGAGTTCATCTCCATTTCTGTGGTTGCTGCAAGCTGACCCACAGCACCGGCACGCTTACACCCTGCTCTGCTGGGTGTGGGCAACCAAAATTACCGGCCCTGTTTGGAGACGGGAAAGGTTTGGGTGACTCAAGTGATGTACTTTCAGATATTCCAGCATGTTCCTTGTCGCCACGCTTAAAGAGCTGGAATAGCAGATTTGTTTCATCCCTGAAGAAGAGGCTTGTGTCTGAAGTTGTCCCCGCGGATGGGGAGCATATGATGCTCTATCAGTAATGACAATGACGTGTTCTCGTAGCGAACTGCGAACTTAGCTGTTCCACGGAACTGTCTGCAGGAGAAGGAGCTGCAGAGCATTTCGGGGGGCTGGCTCGTTAGCGGCAGAAGATTAAATGGTGAATGTACTCGGAGCATTTGGTGCCGCTTCCTGAACGACAGACACATCGCTAGCGTAAGCTGGGTGGGCTCGCAAATGCAGCCAGCCCCAGCTGAGGGCTGCAAAGCCCCGTGCATGGAGCGGGAGCAGCGCGGGGATGAAGCTTGCTGTGGATCTGGAGGCACGGGATGGCGTCGGGAGGTGATTCCCTGCATGGGAGGAGAGCCCTGGAAATGCTCCTCACCCAGGCAGCTCGCTGCTGCCTTCGTTAGCAACAGGTTAACCAGGTTTGCTCAGGTCGCAGTTTCCAGCTTGCCCTGAGTGCGCAGGCAGAGGCTTTCTGAACGATGCTGCCACGAGTCAAGAGGCTGAAAGATGAGAGCTGCTGGTCTGGGGGCAGCCAGGGCTGACCATCCGTCTGTCCAAATGACAACAAATGTCTCTCCAGCCCTAAACTGGCAGAGCTTTTGGAACTTGACTCTAGGGGTCTGATGCTCAGGTTGCTGAAGATTGGGCTGGGCAGAGGCTGGGGAAAGGCACCGCTCTTCACGCTGCTCTGGGCTCCCAGCACAGGCTCTGCACCCACCGAGCGTTGGTCAGGCAGAGGCCAGATCCTTCAGGAGCCCACCCACCTGCCTCCACTTGTCCTGCACGCCTCTCGGGCCCCGTATCCCTGGTGCCAAACTTTTAAAAGCTCTGCAGATGGGGTGATGCTCGCAGCCTGCCCATTCCCCCCTCTTTTACCTCCAGACCTTGGGCATCCCCCATGGTCGGGGGCTGATGGCACTAAACCGTGCAGCCTCCTTGGGGTTGGGCTGGCCATGCAGCTGGTTCTGATTGTAGGGAGAACTGCTCAGCAGGCTGAAAGAGCTGCAAGAAGCCCTCTGGGTAGGTAGCTTTCCCCCCTGCACCAGTGGGAGCTGTGTTTAAGCTCCAGCCCTCGCCCAAGGTGGGGCTGGAAGCGAGCAGAAAAGCAGAGGGGAGGGAAGCGGGGTTGGAGTGAGCGTGGCAGTGAGTGGGGTGCGTTTTCCCCCCCATTTCTGGTGCTCCCCTTGGCGAAGAGGGATGCTGCACCAGGTAGCTGGGAGCTCACAGCATCCCTCCCTTCCCCTGGCTGCCGCCCAGTCCCTGCTCCTCCATCATCTCTGGTTCCCCTGCCTGGCTGCAGGCAATCTGCAGTGTTTCTGCTGGATGCGTGCAGGGCCGGAGGCTGGGCTCGTGCCAGCAGCCTCGCCCTGCTCAGACCAGGCAGCATCGAGGCTCTGCACCGTCATTTCAGCCAGGGCCTTGCGTGGCTGTGACTCAGTTGGCAGCGGAGCCGCGGCGGTGCCGGGCAAAGCTGGAGGGATGAGGGTGACCGCAGCTCTGCCGGCTCGGGGAGCGGTGCCAGGGTGGGATGGGTTTGCAGGAGCCCTCCGGAGAGCGCTGCGATTTGTCCTGCGGTGATAAAGTGAGGCGCCTTTGCTTCGTGCCCAGCATGGGTGGAGGGTAACGCCTGGCTTTGTGCAGCTCCTCTTGGCCCGACATCTCGCCGCTCTCTGCAGTGCTCGCAGTGCGGCAGCAAGAAGGGGGAACACGGCACAAGGCTGCCCCAGGGCAGGGGGTACCGGCCTCTACCCCCTCGTCTCCGGGGATAAGCAGGGACCCAGGGCTCCAGCTAGGGGCTGGGACAGAACCTGCTCCATTCCCCCCTACATCTCAGGCTTCCAACGTAGCTCTGAGCGGCGTTTCTTACCGGTATTTCTTACCAGTGGGCTCTCATTTTGGGGCGAGAAAGGCTGGGATGAGCTCACCCTCCTCCTCCATCCTCCTGTTGAGCAATGCCTCAAGTACCGCTTTGCTTTTGCACAGCTGCACAGGGAACAGCTCAGGGCAGAGCCTTGTCCTGGCTCCAGGCTCCTGCCCACACCGTCCCGGTTAGATTTCCTGGAATCAGCTCTGGAATCTCAGAATTAGCTCTGGATTCGAGTCCCAGCTTGGTCTGGGGACAAGCCTTGGGTTCCCCCTGACCTTGTGCCCTGCGCTGTCTCCATCCAGCCCTGCCTGAACTCGCCCGTGGCAGGAGGGATGACGCTGGAGCCTCCAGGGACAGAAGGGGAGAGGTGGGGACAGCGGTGTAGAGGCAGCAGCGCACAGGACGGGGCTGCAGTGGCACCCAGGGGTGCCAGCCCCGCTGCCGCCCAGCGCCGGCCGCCTCGGACGGGAGACAGAGCAGGTTTGCATGACGAGCGCTATCAAATCATCCCAGCCTAAAATTAGCCCTTAATGCAGGAAGGGGAAGGGCCTCGCAACGTGGAGCTGAATCGATAACAGCGCTTCTCCGTCTCCCCGTACCTCCCTGCGGCTGTCCCCAGCAGCAGAAGCGACACACCGTGCCCGTGCTCCCCTTTGCCTAAGCGATGTCGGTATTTGGCCGGTGATGTTGAAGCTGAAATCAATACTTATCAGGATTTATGGTCTGTCATATGCCAGAGGAAAGAATGCCATTCCTCTGTCCAGAGACAGACGGAATGACTCGATGGAGAAGGAGAGCGGAGAAAATGTACTGCTGGGCACTGCTGGCACAGAGCAGCAGCGAGCGGAGCGATGAAGCTCTTAGTGGTGTCTGATGGCCCAGGATATATCTCTGTCCTTCAGCAAAATGCCCAGTCTTGGGGTTTTTTTTTTTTTTTTCCTCAGGAGAGGAAGGGGCAGGCGAAAGACCACCACGTCTCCAAGCACGCGTACAGCAGCAGCACCCAATATTCGTAATCGGCAGACACGCAGGGTAAACACTTCTCAACCCAGGGCCCAGCTCCCTTTTGAAGGATGCACCCATGGGAGGCTCCAGAAGGGAGGCTGAGGAAGAGGAGGCCAGCCTGTGCTTGACACCAAAACCTCTCGAAACCCTTGGCCAGGTTTGCCTTCAGCAGCAGGGTCTTGCTGTGGCTCCTGGGCCCCTGCCTTGCAGAAGGAGCTCCAGGCACTGCCGGAATAATCTGTCTCCCTCTTTCACTCTCAGCTGGCCTGGCGTTGCTCGGCGCGTTCGTGAATCCTCATCAAAGATTTATGACCCTCTTTAGAAGTGCTCTCCTTAAGCAACTCCTATTAACACAAGAGGTAAAGCCCTTCAAGGAGCGACTGCTTTCTCCTATAACCAGGAGAGGAAATACTGCTGGAACCTGCGGAGGAAAGGGTTTTATGAGCAGTCCGGTGGCTGTCTGAGACTACCACCAGCTTCGCCCTCTGCCAGCATCAGGTCTTCAGGGCAGGGGAGTCACGCCAAAGCCTTGCACCACAGGAGGCAGCTGAAAGTAATCTTAAATGGTGCTTAATAAATAGAGGGTGCTGGTGGGGAGGAGCCCCTGGTCCAAAATCAGTGACTCAGCCCCAGCTGAGTCCCTCTTCGGTGGGGTTATCAGGGCCTGGAGGTGCAAATCCCCCCCGGGACTGAGCCTGGAGCTAACCAAGGAACCAGCGGCTGGAGGAGTGCCAGGCCTGCTCCACGGTGCCCTCGCCTGCCCCGCGGCCATCAGCAGCTGCCCCCAGGTTTGCTGTTTGGGATGAAAGGCGACGTGTGCCGAAGGGGGTTCTCACCTCAGTCCTGCTTGGTTTCCTCCCTGCAGCAGGTCTGTGGGACTGGAGCCCGGCCAGGATGCCCTGCAGGCGGACACGAGGCTCCCTGCCTCCCTTCTGGAGGCAGGATAGGCTGGGTCCGGGTCAGTGCTGGGGGGCTGCGAGCTGCTTGGGGGCCCTCTGCTGTGCCTGGGAACGTGCCGTGTCCGTCCCCATCTGCATGTGCCCTGCGCAAGCACCTCTGATTTAGTCCCTTCCAATTAATTCCTGTACCAGGCGTGTGTAAGTGCGCGGTCTGTGCTATTTAAATGGTGGGAAGACGGAAAGTCTCTTTGAATATTTACATTAGAGACGATGAAATTTAATCAGCAATATTAACAAGTGAGGAACCCTGCTGAGATTGCCAGTGAATAAAAAGGTTTTGACAGAGAGAACGAATAACCTGACAGTAGCTGCGAGAGAACCTGGAGTAAAATTGCTTCAAAGGCAGTTAGTCCAAAGGGATGTGGCAGAGAGCTTTCCTTTTACAGCTCCCTTCAACTAAAGAGCCCTGGGACTAGCGGTGGCTGTTTTCACCATCCTGCCTCCCCTGCAGGAAGCGCGCGTGTGTGGAGGCGTGCACTGGGTGTGCGCTGAGTGCTGGGGGTGTGGAGAACCCATCCCCGGGATGCCGCTGGGTCTTGCTGGGTGTCGTGCTTGGGCCCCAGCACCACGAGCGTTGGGACGTTCAGGGCTGCGCCGTGTGGCACCGCTGCTTGCTGCTGTGCCTGCCCATCTCTGCACGCTCTGTGTGCTTCGGGCGTGCACGGGGGGTTGGTACGTGCAGTTTTCCACAAGCCACGTAGAAGATGGAGAATGTGCATGGCTCGAGTGTTGTGCAGCTGGGCGTTATGTGTAGGATTTTTTCGCTGTGAGTTTAGTAGTCGCTGTCATAAAGGCTGGCCAAATTCTGGGGGAAAGGAGAGCGGGGAGCAGCAGAGGATGGGGGAATGCTGCTGAACACCCCCTGCAGCTGGTGGCGTGGAGATGGGTGTGCTGCCTGTGGGCCCTCGGCTGCTGTTGGTTTTGAGATGGAGAGCCATGGGGGTGTGTTGCCTTCTGCCATGTGTTTGCCACGGTGAACGAGTAGATGAATCTGTGGTCACATACGTGAGTGACAGGGGGACGTGGCAAACATCAGCGGGCTGGGGGTGTCCGTCACAGCCATGGTTTCAACCCAGCACATGTGTGAGCTGTGCCCCAAGGCCGATGCGGAGCTACCTTTCCGAGGTGCTTTCCAAGGCTGTCTGCAGGAAGCCCTCAAGGCTACAAGCCAGCTGATGAAGGCTGGCATGCTGGAGATGCAGACATCTCCCAGCTCATCCCGGAGCTGCCTCCTGGATGGAAGATCCCCCTGCGTGTAATTACTAGGACAGGCCCCAGATAGCTCCTGACATCTCCATTTAGTCAGGGGATTGCGTCCTGTGCAGTGGTGCATCCTTGGTCCTGAGACCAAGCAGAAATCTTCATCTCAGGTCAGTTTTCTGGCAGGATGCAACCCGAGCCCAGGTGTCCCCTGGACACAGTGGCAGGTGTGTTGAAGAATTGCCCCCATTCAGTGATGCTCAGCCCGTTCTCAACATCTCCATAAAATGTTTCTGCCTCAGAAGAACAGCACGTTTGCCAGAATTTTCACAGCATTAACACCACGATGATTGTTTTTACCCTTGTGCAGGATACGCACTTGCTCTGTGTCAGGAGCTGGATCTCAGAGTACCTGAGCAGCCACAGCATAACCCAGGAATATGGAATCGGCTTCTTCTCCAAGAAGTGAACCATAAGCTTCACCTTTACCCTGGAGAGGCTCATTAACAAATATGTAAAAGAACAAAAATTGGGCAGAATGCTTGTCTGCATCATAGACTTTTAAATAGCCTTTAACTCAATCTACTACTCAGAGCTGAACATTAAATGGCTACAAATGGAACTGGTGGGAAAACACGACCTCATTAAATCCATGCACCATCCATCTCGGGCTGGATGAAAACAAACCGCATGCAGATAGGACTTCAAGAAAAAAAAAAAAAAAAGAAGGAATAACAGAGAGATGCAGTCTCAGCCCAGCAAAGGTCATCATCTCCGGTACATCAATTACTCCCCATCCCTACTGGAGCAGCCTGTCTCAACCACATGGGATTCTTGGGTCAGCCTGGAAAAAACAAAAATGATGATATTTTAGAAAGAGCCCCAAACCAACCAAAACAGTAAATTTTTTATTACAGAGGCAGAGAGATTAAACATATCCTAAATTATACATACATGGGGCTCATTACAAACACATCAGGGAGCTTTGGGCTGGCTATAAAAACATTAGAAGGGAAAGCTTTGCAAGTTTGTATGCAGTAAAGAAACCACTGGATAGATAAAAATCCCAGTAAAACTGTTGCTAAAACTACTCAGAGGTAGAAGTCTGCTTCTCGTATTCGGGACTGAGGGCTAATGTCCAACTTTAGCAGCAGCCAGACTGACTGAAGGAAAACCCCAGAGAAATGTTGCATGCCCCGGCCCCTGAGAAGTCCCCCTCTGGGCTCAGAGATGAAAAACACGGGAAGAAAAAGCACGGGAGTTCAAGTCCTCCATCCCTCCTCCTGTCAAATTCAGCCAGCAAAGCAAAGAGCCCTGCATAAAAAGATGGAAGATCTCTGATACGCTAAATGCAGATAAACAGGGTGCTGGCAGAAGCAGACTCGCAGTGCCGTGACACCGAGCTGTCTCAGCTAGCTGCCTGGATCGGGCCAGCAGGCACTGAGTCACCGCGACTCGCAGAGCTGAAGCAGATCACCAAGTACACGATTAGATCAGATTTAACATGAAGATGCATCTTTCTTACACTCTTTTTCTGTAATCTGGTGCAATTGCATGTCTGGACGCTCCTGTAGCAAGAGGTGAATTCCTCCAGGCAGCCATTACTTGTTGCATCCCAAGCAGTGCACGTAATTCGTGCCTGGATATAACCGAGGAGGGGGAATACAGGTGAGACAGTCAGACCCTAGGAAGGGCTGAAGGTATTGAAAGCCTGATAAAGGCATCAGTAAGCAAATCCTGAATAGCAGAGAGCTGTTTTCGGCAGCCGTAGAGGGGAGGTCTGCAGAAAGAAATAATTACCAGCTCTGGGCCAGGAGGATGGAGGTAGGAGAGCTTCATGGCACGGAGCAGCCTCCTGCCGAGCCAGCGAGGATGCTGCAGAGGTTCACCCGTGAACCTTTGCTGGGCGAAGGTCATAAGTGCTTCGACACTGGCTTGTGTGGTTGGCTGCTTTTATTTTGGCAGTGCCGTGCCAGTAACTAAGCCAAATAAAGTGCATCTCTGTGCTCTCGTGTTACCGTTACAGGAAGAAGTTTCTTCATGACTCATTCCCATTTTATTCCTCTGACTGCTCGCAAAAAAAAAAAATACAGCAAATACGTGCAGAGAGGTGAAGGCTCTTGCATTTTGCATTGGAGGCGGGATTCATCTTGCTAAGTGTAGACAACTTAAATGTAGCTGCCTTAAATTTCCTTCAGAATCCAGGGAGCTCTGCAGAGACGTTCAGTTTGCGGGTGAGGAAACCTATAATCACCCGCCCAGCTGAGGATGTCGCCGTGTGCGCCGGGTGTCTGAACACCCTCACGCAGTCAATGGAGACGTTGTCGATGCGGCTGCTGGAAAGTGATTCAGCCCAGCAAGCGTGTGCTTTAGCCTGACCTGGTTTCCACCCACTGGTCAAGATTCAGGGCCGAGAGTTTCATTACTCGAGGCATTTTTTAGCCATTTGAAATAATCCAGGTGCCCAAGACATCCTTCCTGGAGACCTTCTGGACAAGCTGCCTTCTCGTGCATCCTCGGCACACACGGTGCTCCCTCTTTGGCCCTGCCTCAGCCGTGCAGATCCCTAAGTGGAAGGCTTTGATCTGCAGCAGATCCCCACCCCTTGTTGGTATTGCAAAAAGCTCTTAGGATGGATTTGTTCGTGGTAACGGTGACGCCTGGGGCTCAGCTGCTCACGCTGAGGCTTTTGGTGCTGAGATGCTCTGGCTTCCAGTGATTGCAGTGCAGTGCATGTCCTGCAGTACATCAGCACTTTGAGCAAAAGCCCAACTGGGCTTTTAATACCCTCGGGGGATATTTATGCCTGGCCCCAGCACTGTGTGTCCTGCCAAAATCTCGACCAGCAGAGCAATAACCACAGCAGCTCCTGCCTCATTGACTTCAATCTGGTTCTGTGGGGTCCACCAGAAACTGCGTTTGAAGTGTGTAGACTTGTGGTTCTGCAATAGCATCTGCGGTCAGTGTGTCCAAAATGAGGAGGAAAAAAAAAAAAAAAGAAAGAAAAACTACTTCAAAATTCATGCTCCAAGCTGGTGGAGCGTGCTGTACTCTGGGATGCCCGAGCTTGAAATGCTGTGAATGATAAGGGCTGGTTCCTCTTGGTCAATGAGCGCTGCCACCACGCTGCTTTCCCATCCAGAAAGCTTTTTTTTTCTTTTTTTTTCTTTTCTCTCTTCTCAGTGATTTCACTTGCCACTTGCCAGAGGCAGGATTAGTGCAAGCTGCATGTTGCCCTCATCCACAGGACCGGTAACTCTCCACTTAAACCCCAGCGCTAATGAAGCACTAATTCCTCCTCACATGACTCACTTTTTGGATGCTGCTTCTTTTCTCTTTTCCGAAGCTGCTTTCTAAAGGGCTTGGCGGAGTGCAGAAATTTCCCCGAACCTGCCGTCTGACCCCATTCAGCTCGCACACAGGAGCGGACGCGGGGCTGACGTGAGCGGGCATTGCCCAGGGGGTGCGCGCTGGTTGCCATGCCCTCGGCGCGGTGCCTGGCCCCTGGTTTCATCGCGTTAGCAATCCGGGTCAGTTGTAAAGCGAATGCTGATTCTGCTGCCCCATAAAACGTCTGAGCATCTGCATGGGCATGTGCCTGGGAGCGATCCTGCCGCACAGCGCGTCCCGTGCTCTGTGCCTTTTTTTCTCTGATGTGTTAAACGTCGTCTCGTGGAGCCTCTGGCTGCAGACAGCGCTCAGCTGCTCCCCTCCCTGCTTTCCGTCAGGCCCCGCGAGAGCACCGAGAACAGACGCCAAGGTGCAGACTGTTAGCAGGGGGTCACGCACGGAGAGCCGAGGCTTTTGACTCTTTAGGACTCTTTCTTTTTGCTGAGGCCAAGTGCTTTACGACAGGCGGTAGTGTGGTGCACTGACACGTACGTGGGCATGGGCACGGACGCCCCGCCGCGACCTCCTGCTCTCATGGTGCAGCATCAGGAGGGCTCAGAGGTGTTTGTGCTGGCCTCTGTAGGCTCCGTCTCTCACTGCGAACCTTCTTCCTGCACAGGCTTCTTCCTAGCCCAACTTGTCACTAATACATCATAAATTAAGCCCGGGGCTTTAGAAGACATTTTCCATGGGGAGCATCTCTGTCCCTGGGAGCCTAGCCTGGCTGGCAAAACCAGGCTGTTTAGCCCCAAAAATGTATCAGGAGCTGCTCGGGATCTCTTTGACTTTGTTGCCTTTGGAAGCCTCTGCTGAGCGTGACAGCCTGACACCTGACAGCTCTGTGAAGCGAGCATCTGTCTGGAGGAATTAAGAGAGATTACTTTTTTATTATTATTTATTTCTACCAGGAATAGCAGGAATACGAGCGCTGGCACAGCCTCGCTCACACATGGAAACAGTTAACCTGGCAATCCCGGCAGAGGCAAGCCAGGCATTGTAATAGGTATTCCTGTTCTGCATTTAAAAAGCAGCAGGAAGATGTTTCTCGATAGCGGAGATAATGGAATACTTTCTCCTCCTCGATACGGAAGGAAGATGTGAAGTGGTGATTGCTGAAGATGAACTCCTCCAAGGCCCCAGCCGGGACAGCTTAAACCCAGCGCCAGTGAGAGCCTCGGCTGGGGACTTCTCCCAACAATTAACGCTGAATGGCTTTAAAGACGTGTCCCAGTCCATCTGCATTCCCGCACACCTCCAGTCCTCGCCTGCCTCGCGCTCGTCAGCCGTTAGCAGTCTCTCTGGTGTATAGATGTGATTACATTTCTGTAACTAATTTGGCAGTGTGTGTTCAAACTCTCAGCCGGCTGCAGCGCCGGGAGCGCGCGGTCACGTAGCAGCAGATGGCACCGATTCGCGGTGACACGGGGACCCCCGCTCCGGTTTCAGCCCCAGGCAGCCTGAGCAGTTTTCCTTCTGGATGGTGGCACGGGGCCAGTTGTCCAGACGAGCAGAGGGTGCGAGGTTCACATCCCTGCTGACGCCAGCCCTCGCCCCGTTCCACACTGCTGCCGGGGAGAGATGCTGAGTCCCACTGGGGGATGCAGCAGGAAAAGGGCAGAAAAAGCCCCCGTGAGACGCGTGAGGATGCAGAGGGATCCTTGTGACTCTGTCTGGGCTCTTTTTACTGGATCTGTTCCTCAGTGGCCTCCGCCTAGCGCTGCCCAAACAATGCAGTAGAGTTGAGTCCTCGCAGAAATATCGGCTGCCCACGGGTGTTTCTTTGGTGTGGGCAGCAGCACGGGGGATGAGCTGGTGGAGCCCCCTCTGGAGTCCCCATTTCAGCAGCCCTGTTTGCTGCTGGTCTCCAAACTGGGGGTCACCCCCTGGGCAGGGTCTCCAAAATGGGGGTCATGCCACGCGCAAGGGGCGTTGTGGTGCTGGAGTGCAGCCCAGCAGGTGTGAAGCATTTTTAATTGGAAACGAGTCTGGCGGGAGCCCCACAGGCTGCACCACGCACGGGGCAAGCTCAACTGGTCCATGAGGATGGGGAAGGAGCTCGGTGTGGGATTGGGATTGAAACTCTGCCTGGTAGAGATGATGCCCCGAGTTTATTCTCACTTGCAGCTCTAGCTGTGTTGCTGGTATACCTGTGTCTGGCCATGCACCTTGCTGGTCCTCGTCTTCTGGCTTCTTGGGCCAACCTGGACTGGTCTGGGGGTCCCTGGGCTGCTGCTGACCCTGGAAACCTGCTCCAGGTCTGCTCTGATCCGCAATCCTCGCCCATGAGGACAAGTCCTGCAGTCCTCTGCTATGTGTGGGTGCAGCCTCTGCAGACAGAACTCGGGGGCAAATCCTCTGTGGGTGGGCACGAGGTGTGTGGGTGGGCACGCAAGCAGCGCGTGGGGGGAGACGGGGGCGCAGAGCCCGCACGCTTCCCTCCTGCAGCAGGTTTTCCTGGCCGAGCTCTGCACGAATGTCCCTTAGCAACCGAAGCGGTGCCTGAAGCGTGCTCGCGTTCCCGTTTCTCCTCCAGGAGAGGTTTATTTTGGGGAGAGCAGCTCCAGGAACCAGGTGGCCATGAAAAGCCCCGGTGCCTGTGGGTGAGGCGTGTAGGGCTGGGCACAACCCAGGGGACCTAAAGCACATGGGGGACCTTGCGGCACAGCAGCTGTGTTGGGGCCAATGAACATTTGTGCTCCAAACACCTTGCTCTGGCAGAGCGTCCCATGCCAGCAGCCTCCCAGCAACTTGTCTGTTAGGATCATTCCTCTACAGGCAACGCTCGGTCGTCCATCAGGCACGGCTTTTTTCAAGCCCCCGTGGTTTTGGTGCCTGGGGTAGGAGCCTGTTTGCCTAAACGATGTGAATCCTCTGTGTTATGGATGATCTTTGAACTTTCTATGCCTGGGTGCTTAGTAAAATAACATAATACCCAAAAAAAGAGTCTGCCGAGCTATCTGAGACCATTGAAACCCTGTGATTAGAAAAACACTGAATCCCCCAGCCCAAAAGTACTTTAGAAAATATAAACGGCTTTAGCATTATCATCTCAACCTCTGAGAATACAGTCGGCGCAGCGCAGAAATGAACAATTGCCACGATTCCTCGTGAAGAAATCCCAGGGCTGCTGTACCATTGTCACCTCTGCGATGCCGCGCGCCGTTAACATCCCCCCGGCAGCGCGAGCGGCGCCGACGCCTCGCCTTCTGCTGCAGCCGAGGGGAAACAACCCGCAGAAGCCCCCCGGGCTGGCTCCCGGCCCCTCACGCTTTCAAAGCAGTGCCGAGGTCGTCCTGGGGTTCTCTGAAATTCCCAGGAGAGATTTTTCAGCTGCTCCAGGGAGGAAAAGGCTTTGGATCAGGCTCGTCTGGTGCACCTGCAGGGAAGCGCGAGTGCCTCCGGGCGCTGTGCTCCCGGTTTGTTCGCCTGAGCCTGGCGTTTCCCCAGCGCTGCTTGTTCGGGTGAGTGCAGCTGTACCCAAAGGAAGCAGTCTTTGGAAAACCTGGGAAGCGCCAGCAGCTAATTGTTTGTCCTTTACCGATAGGCATTCTTAGACTGATTCCAAAATTATCCAATTCACTAATTGATGGATGTGCCACGCTTTGCTGAGTGTACAGCAGAGAGCGTGTGGGGGCTCGAGAGCCCCCTTTGGCCACTTCCTCACCATTTATTTATCGCAGGGGGCTCCCCACCCACTGAAACCCGTGGGGGTTCCTTGGTGCTTGGCTGGAGCTGCCCAAAGTTGTTTGCGTTTTCCACCAAGGGGCTGTTTGGGATGAAATGCACATCTCTGGACGGGGGTTTCTTTCTCTGGTTTTAGTTTTAGGGGTTGAGGAAATACAGCAAAGAGCTCTCAGTCTCCTCCCCAGGCCATGAGACTGTTGCGTTTTATATACAGTGTTTTTCTGAATCAAAGTGTACACTCATCAGAAAATGGACCTTGCTGTTTGATGTATGTTGGAAAGTGCCACGTACGTTTATTGTGCTGTATAAATAAAATATAATAATGCTGAGACTCAAGGACTCCCATGGAGTCATTCAGAAGAGAGGCAGAGGGCCAGTGAATGAATTTGGACAGGATTCAGAAAAGAGAGATTTTATTATTATCATTTTTTTAAAAAACAGAAAAATGCAAGAAAGAGAGGATTACCTGCCACAGAAACAGGTCCTGAGCTGCCAAAAGACTGGACTAAGCACTACCACCAGATCTTGTGGCTGATGAATGGGAAGATGTATGCTGTGGACGGGATTTTTCTGCTTAAAAATGTGCCTGCATGGGTGGCCCAGGGCTGCTCTTGGAGCTGAAGGTGTGGGTTTTGTTCTGGGGGCCAAGGCTCCCACTCTCCTCCTGCTGGGACCTGCTTTCCGCTGTGGTTTTTAAGGTTCTGGGAGCCCAGCTCAGCTTGCGAGCTGGCTTCTGTGCTGCTTGTTAACATCTTCATTAATAGCCTGGTGATGGGCCGGAGTGCTCCCCCTGCAAGTCTGCGCAGGGTGGAAAACTGAGTGCTTGGGGGAGCAACCCCAGGCACTGCTACGTGCAGGCTCAGTAGGATTTTCCCTGTGTTTAAATACCTGATGGGAAGGAAAATGAGGCAGGCTCTTCTCTGTGGTACCCAGTGAGAGGCAATGGGCAAAGCCCCAAATCCAGGCAATTCACATTTAAACGTAAGAACAAAAGAAATAACATGCAGCTGACTGCACACTGTGAAGTGCTGCAGGTTGTGGAGGTTTCGGTGCTACTGTAGGGACTGGAGCAGAAATATCCCAGGTCGGAGATACCAAGAGGGAGGACGGGAGGCCATGAGCAGATGGCAGCTCTGACCCGTGCGTGGGGAGCACACGAAGGCCGGAGGTGAGGAGCTGTGTGCAGCGAGCCAGGAGGTGGCCAGCAGCAACACATTTTTGGAATAAAGCTCCCAGTGACCGTGCTACAGCAAAGCAAACTGTTGAAGTCGAGCTATTAAAAGCCCGGCTTTCAAGAGAGCACGGCACTTTTTTGGGCGCTTGGTGGCCAACAGCAGTGCTCACTGCTGGGGATTTGTATCTTCGGCACCAGGCTTTTGTGTGCGGGCCCTGGCTGCCCTCTCACTTCACACGAGCCCGTTTTTTCCTCCTCAGGCGCAGTAACAGTGAATCTATGCCGACGGGGCATGTTAATGCAAAACTTCCCTGTCTGTTTGCACCTTTTCCTGGAGAGAATCCAAGGCTGCTGCAAACACAAAGGGATTCATCACTCTCCAGCTGTCTGCAGACAGCAAACCAAGAGCAATGTTTGACAGTGAGGAATAATTACCTTGCCAGCTTTGCTTTATCCACATTTCAAATTCAGAAGGGAGATAAAGCCACGGTACCGGTGGCTCAGGCAAGGAGCCCATCAAGAAGAGCATCTAGCACAGCTGGAAGCTCCCTCATCCCCGCAGAGACGCGCGGTGGAGCCCGGCTGGCGGGATGAGAGGTGCTGCAGGTGCCATCTCACCAGCGTGTCCTCTGCCTGAGTTCATTCTTCCCCAGTCCGTTCCTCTCCGGCGGCTGGTTTTGCTTACAAACGACCCCGTGATGCTTGGGATGCCCACCCAAGGCCTGGCATCCGGAATCCTGCCCAGCCTGAGCAATGGCATCCCAACGTGAAGTCGGTGCCAATTTATTTCGCTTATCCTTCCCCCCTCTTTAATTAAGCTAGCTGGAACAAGAAGGGCTCCCTGACCCTTATGGGGTTAAATGAGCCAGTCTCCACGGCAACCTGCTTCTGAGCAGGGCTGACATCTCTCCTCCAAACCCTCCAATTCCTCTCCTCTGATCCCCCTTTCCAGGCACACTCTGGGGCCGGGCTGCGTCGCTGTCCCGGGGCCCCCCACGCCGCAGGAGCCTCCGGAGGGAGGCAGATTTTGGGGGGCTGGGGGAGGCCGGGGGGCTGTCTCCTGCTCAGCTGCATGGTGGGATCCATTCGGCTCACTTCTGGGCTAGAGCAGAACCCACAGAGCGTATTGCAGAACCAGCCCAGCTCTTTCCAGGTGTCACGGCAGACCAGGAGGATTCGCCTCTGGACGCCTTGGAGTTCAGATCTGAAAGAGCTCACCCAGAGGAAACAAGGGCAGAAATGGTAAAGTGCCACCAGACTCACAGGCACACAAAGTGCCTGGAGATGCTGAGACAGGAGGGGACAGAGGACGTTATACCTGATTGAAGTATAATTAGATTAGAACCTCATGCTTGTGCAAGAAGTCCCCTTATGCCTCCCTTGGTTGATATCCACCAGTGAAGCCTTTTCTTGCACAAAGAAAGAAGTTCTTGGGCTTTCTCCCTCCGTGATGTAAAGTCCAGGGCAGATTTTTCTTCTGGTGGCCGCTCAGTCCAAATGCTGGTGGCTAGTGAGGTTTCCAAGTACTGAGACAGGAGCTCCTTCTTTTATGTTTCCAAAATAAAACAAACAAAAAGCTAAAAAATGTCATATTAGAGGAACAGCTTCCAGGCACCATTGCATCCGTAGGGTTTAGCATAAATATGAAAGAAGGTAATGAAAGGGAAAGGTTGGGAAGTTACTTGACTGTGTGCTCTATTTATGTACCTAGCAAAGAATATGAATGGAGGAATATTTAATATAACAGGCAGAGATGTACTAAGACTCAAGGATGAAAGATTTTAAGCAATTTCAGGCTCAAAATATGATTCAAGCATTTAACAAGGAGGAGAATCTATCAGGAGAACATATCCTAAAGGAAGCAATAGATTTGCTATCTTTTTACATCTTTAAATTACATTTGGGAGCAGAGCTCATTTAAGATTCATTTAAGCTATTTTAGATGCCTCCTTTCGGCTGACATGACCTGCACCCATTACCTCCACTGGCTGTAAAGGGAGCTTTGGGTGCCTGGGTGAAATGCAGGTGGCTGTATTTTAAGCATCTATAAACAGTCAATTGACTCCATCCCTGGGGTCTCTCTCTAAAATAGCTGCTTCAGATGAACCATGATAAACGCCTGATTTAGGAGTGACTTGGGAAGCTTTTCTAAGTCTGGATTATGTAGGCAACCCCAGAACAGGGATGAAAATTGTTTGGCTCTAAAATTACAAATTTAAGGGCGAAATGAAGTGTTCACGCCCAGCCGCAGCTTCAGCCCTGTCATAAGCACAGGCACAGACATCTGAACGCTTTCTCCGGGTTGCATTCTGCTTCCCAGGTGAGCCAATCTGCGATGAAATGTGTCAATAGGCTTGAGCCGGTACATCTTGCTTTTCCTATTAAAGAGAATGCCAGAGAGGGCTCTTGCAAACTGGCTACATGTAAAGTGTTTGGTGAGCTCTGCTTTCACAATATATTGTGGGAAAATACACGGCAATGCAGAAAACCATTAAGCACATGCAGAAGGGACGGGCGTGTTTGCTCTTACCTTGCTCTGAGCAGCGATTTGGTGCAACTATCCTCCTTTCCAAGCAGCTTGGGGCTGTGCCAGGGCCCCAAGGGCACCAAGCAGCCCTACTGGCCACGATCGACCTTATCTAGGGGTTCCCTAAACCTGCCCCAGTGCCTGTTTTGGGGCTTGGCCTGGGACAGGTCCATCGCCTCCAACCTGCCTGGCAGTCTTGGCTCTGGGTGGATCCCCGCATCTGCACCCTGGCATCCCCTACGTAGCAGAAGCTTTTAAAAAAAAAACTAGTCTGGCAATGGAATATGTCCAGCAAAAATCTAAATTGCTAAAGACTTCATTCGAAAGACTGCAAGTCCTGAAAGAACAGAACAACATTGCAAGTTGATAAAGGGATAAATGGGCTTTTAAGCTGGGGTTTTGCTGAAAAGTTGTGTATGATGGGGTACATAAAAAGCACGACAGCAGGCTGTGAGGACATTTAAAGTCATTGTTGTGGGGTCAGCAAGGTCAGGAAGGCAATCTCTACATTAGCTCATGCCATATTTCGTGTATAAATTGTGGCGTGGTGTCTCTGTTCCAGGACACGGTGGCCTTATGTCATTATTTTCCCAGAATAAAGAAGGGAGACTCACTTCCCCATCTAAGCCAGTAGCCATAAGGCTGCTCCGGTTTTATGTAGCCAGGATGGATGAAGCCATTGTGCAAGGTTTAGGGCAGGAAAGGGCCACAATAAATCCGGTCTCATCTGCACCACGTGGGAGAACTCCACAAAGGGTGCACGCTCCGGGGCTGATCGCCGATGGCAGCACTTGCTGTACCATGGCAGTCCTTCGACATCCTCCTCGTGTTCTCTTTTCTTGCTGAAATTGCTGTCTTGCATGATAAAAGCGTTAGTGGGATTTGATGAACTTCCGTAAGGCGCTTGCCTGGGCATCACCTGATTGAAGAACTGGAGCACCAGCAGCGCTACTGGAAGCCCGGTGAATTGTCAGGTCTCAGTGTAATTATAAGTGAGGAATCGTCGTGAGATGAATCTATTTCTAGTGGAGCATCTCAGGGATATCTCTGGCTCTGAGCTCTCATGCTCCAGCCTTCCTCTCACTGCACCTCTCCCAGACGTGGTTGCAGCAAAAAAAAAAAAAAAAAAAGCCTTGTGCCTTTTCCCCACGTCCCACCTTTGTGCCTAAGCACAGGCATGGCCTGGCTCCTGTTCCAACACTCACATCTTCCACTTGTTGGGGGTCTTTGGTGGTGACCATCCCCATAATGCTGGAGGAGGAGTGCTAGGGAAAGGTAAGGGACCCCCTTTACTCAGCTTTCCCCTACTTCTGTGCAGGAAAAGGTTGGGATGTGTCCAGTGGGGTGAGAATTCGGGGGGAGGTCTCGGGGGCAGGAGTGTGTCAGGATGTGGGGTGGCAGCTCCTCGTTTGCAGAAGGGGAGCATGGTCAGAAGTGGGGGCTGGAGAGGTGGCAAAAGGAGAGAGGAAGAAGCACGAGGAGCAGGGAGACTGCAGAAGAAACCAGTGCAAAAATGGGTGAATGTGCCCTCCCAGGAAAGACCGCGCTCACAGGCTTTCATGGGAGGTTTCAGACCTGGAAAACCCCTTTCCTTGTGCTCTTGCTGTTGAAGTTACACAGATGAGAACGGGGCTGTTTGCTGGGAATGCATCGCTGCTAAAACATGCCCCAGCCTCCTGGCATCGCCCTTCCCCAGCCCACCCGAGGGGTTCCCATCCTCTGCTGCTGCCCGGGGCCAGCTGCAGTGCTTGGGCAGGTAACCTCTGCCCCGGCTCGTGATCCAGGTGGGAGTTTGAAGGGGACGGGCTGAAGGAGCACAGGGCGTGAAAAGAGGTGAAAACGAGCAGAAAAGAATTGAAGAAATATCAGGAGAGGAAAGCGCTGATGATGGAATCAAGCAAGAAATTGAGATTTGGACGCTGCAGCTGCAGAGAGGATGCTGTCGATACAGCTCTGACCCAACTACTGCAGTCAGAAAACAGCTCGAGAAAAGAAGATGGAGAAGAGCATAGGGGCCAGCAAAGGTCAGCGTTTCTCAGTTTGGTATTTGCATGTGTTACTTCTGGCTGGAAGTAACGGCTGTGCAAACACGAGATTCCCTTTGTGCAAACTGTCGAGACGGATTGAGCAAAGGCTTCATCTTTCTCTCCTCCTCCCCACACCCCACAGGAGACGGGTCGCACAGAAAGTGGCCCTGCCCCGCCGTCTCCTCCACCTTCCAGACCCTGTGGTTTCACACCAATTCATTATTCTCATGCGCTGGAGCTTTGTGCTGGCCTCCCATGGGGGCACGGCGATGGCAGCACGCTCCTGGGGTCCTGTATGTGTCCCTCCAGTTTCCCCAGCCCAGGTGGCCATGCAATGTCGGTGCAGAGCTGGTGGCCTTCAAAAGGCACCTGCGAAGTCTCTGCCTGCTGCAGGGTTTGAAAACAGGGAAATTGCTGTTTGGCTGTGGGAGAGGGGCCACCTTCCCTCTCCTTTTCCAGGCACGGTCCAGCAGGGGAAACACTTCCCCCTGTTGTCCACAGCTGGGGAAGCTGCCCCAGGAAATCCCCCCTTGAGACATCCCTCCATTTTCATATTGCTCAGGTACTCCCTCGTATTATTTCAATTTGTTATTGCAGAATAGGATAATGAGAAGCCCCTGGTCACTCTCTCTGAATATCTTGCTGGTGTCTTGCAGCTGAGCTTTTTCTCACTTTCCTGAGGCAGACCCCATATTTCTTATATTTCTGTTAATCTTCGCGGAGCAGCTGCAGTTCGTGTCACGGCTCTTAACAGAGGAGCAGAGCCGATGCCACTGCACTTACCCCTGGCAGGTTAACCTTGTTACAAACATCCAGAAGACCTCGTAAAAATGGTGTTGCCTTCGGCTGGATCTTGTTCCTTTAGTTTGCTTATGAGGACGCCATGTGGGGCAGTGACAGAGCCCTCGCTAAAGCGGTGATTTATCACAGCGGTGTCTCCCTCTCTATCTATTTCTTGTCAGAGGAGAAATTAGAGCTGGAGTTTTGGCCCACGTGTCCGCAGGGCACACGATGCTGTTGGAGTTATACACAAGTCAGAAACTGCTCTAAAAGACATTTCTCTCCAAGCACAGGGCCTGTTCCCCGGTGTTTATCAGCCTGCCTGCTCTCCGGTAAGCACAGAGCTCCCCGCACGCTGAGCTTCTGTCCCATCCCGACGCGAGAGGGTGCTTTCCCTGGGGTCACTGAGATTTTTCTCCTTCCCTTGGGCCTCTTCTAAGGCAAGCTACGTTGCAGGTTGTGGTGCAGGACCAGGAGGCACGCTGTCCTCTTAGCAGGATGCCCAGTCCCACAGGTGCTTGGTGTCAAGAGGGGCTGGAGGCAGACACCCGAAATGAGGTCCTTTGAATATGCGAAGTACAATGCATCGTTAGTCGTGTTGTTACCTATTGTTAGTTCTCTCAAAAGCCATTACCAAGGCTTCAACCTGAGGCTTAAACAGCTCCTAATTACGCTAAAGCTCTGGCTGATGATTGAGCTAGGCTTATCTTTGCAGAGACAACTTGCAGGTGTTGTGTACACAGCTCAGGGTGCTGGAGCGTGCAGGAGGAGCGGCTTTGTCTCTCCACTTCCAGTCATGCAGGGAAGAGGCATCTCCATCTGTGCAAGTGCCCTGCACATCTGTGACGGCCGAGAGACGTGGGGGGCGATGAGCCCCACTGTCCCGAGGTGAGGTGAGAAGCAGTAGGGGGGTCCTGTGCGTGCCAGATGTGCACGTCTGCGTACTGGGTCTGGGTGGGATGGTGTTCACTTTTCCTACAGGGCCGTGCTCTGCACTTGTAGCTCAAACAGCATTGGTACTACTCTGAAATCCAAGGTGAAGCCCTGGATAAAGGTACCTGGTCATGGCACGCCTGTCTTGGTAGAAACCACGTGCGTGTGGCGGGGGTTGTTTGGAGAAGGGGCTCACTGGGTCCTGGGGAGGGTGGATGAGGCACCTGCACCCCTGTGGCTGCAGCCTTGGTCTGCCCACATCTCACCACCCCTCTGCACCTCTTCCAGTCGCCTCATTCCCGAGGCAGGCATTGCCTCAGTGGTGGTTTCTGCTCCTGAATGCTCATCTGTCTCTCTGGTATTAGTATGAGTAGTGTTATTATTGCTGTTGCACCCGGAGCCCTGAAGTGCCTAACGCTCTCCATAGGGTGCACAAAGCCCACCTCACCATTACGGCTGTGCTCCCACGCAGCCGTGCTGGCTCACGTTGAGCCTTTCATCCACCAGAACCCCCAAGTCGAATCCTGACCTGCTCCTCGTCATCCCCCACCCTACCCCTCTCACATCCCCTCTCCAACCCTCCAACCCCCCCGGTGCCCCCTCCTTGGCCAGCTGTGCCAACAGTGCTACACGCAGCGTAGCACGTGGCACGTCCCGGCCAGACCCATCCCACCTGGCATGAGGTTTGTGTGCCGGCAGGGGAGGACCCAAGCTTTCCACGTATGAATTCTTATTGCTCCAGGTAGAGAGGCAGACCCTTACTTGCTCAGCACGGCCCTATCCCCGGGCAGATGGACGGCTCCCCTAAGCTGCCACGCCGGCGCTGGAAGCTCGATGCCCGGAGCTCAAGTGCCTGCCAGAGCCGCCTGCGGTGCAGCAGCACAGCAGAGGGCTGAAAGGGACAAGTGCAACCGCGAGATCTGGTGAGGACCCAAGAAAGAGAGAAAGGCAAAGGACTTGGACCCGTCTGCTAACATGAAGTCATCTTATCACCTGATTGCAAAGCCAGAGAGCTGGGAGAGCATTTGAATGGCTGCTGCTGCTGCCGCAGTGATAAATTAGATCACTTTGAGAGCACTTTAGAGCTGGACGGAAAATTCAGTGGCTCTTCTGCCAATTTTATCCTGTAAGTGGAATTAGTGCTTGCTTTAGCTGCACTCTCCAGCCACGAGCAAGTGTCCCCCATGCACCGCCTACGGAGGATTTTGCTCCTGGGACCTGAGTCCATCTGAACCAGCAGAAAGTGGGCAGAGGAGACCTCCGAGGGGAGCAGGATGGGAGCAGGAGCCTGCCTGGGTCTCCATGCCTCAGACGACTTGTAGGTGGGTCTGCAAAGCAAGGTTTGAGCCCACCTGTGAGGACGTGGCTTGCACGGTGAGACTGGGAAAAGAGGGTGCAGGAGGGGGCACAGAGCCCCTCGGATAAGTGTGGCCAGAGGCTGGGTGTGCGAGTCTGACCATTGCTGACCTGGGGATGAGCTCTCCATTGCAAGATGCAAGAACAGAAGTCCCCAGATGGACTACGAAATGCAAGGGAAATTGTTTTAAGAAGTAACCTGACCTGCAAAGCCTGCTGCCCATGTTGCCAGCACGTCGGTGTGGACACCCGATGGTCAGGTCAAGGAATTGGCTGAGCTCAATGTTTGCAGGGGTGAATAAAATTTCTGGAGTTGTGCAATACCCTTGGAAATATTCACGTGTTTGATGGCTATTGAAACTAGACATCAGCTCTCAGTCTGTTCAGATCAACCCTTTTTCTCCTTCAAAATGCTTCACAAAGCCGGACTGGCCCAAGGGCAATGGTCCTTTTGGGTGGAGGCTGGAGGAAGAGCTGAGTGGGTGAACAAAGGGCGGAGAACAGCGGTGGCCCCTTTTGGGGGCAGACTTTTCCTATCTAGGACCTGGGGAAGCTTTCGGGAAGGGTGACTCCCGCTTGCCCCCAGGATTGCAAGCTCCATGAGCAGGATGGCAAGGGACAAGGACACGGTGGTAGGACATCTTCAGGCAGCTGCAGCCCATGGAAGTGAAGTGGGTTTGGGGCACGCCGCTGGTTTGACTGTGATTCTGGTGTCTCGAGGTCGGTGGCATTTAGCCAGGACATTTCCCAGACACAGCAGGGGCAGGATCTGGTCCCCTCTGTCAGAGGGCAGGGTGTGCAGTCCCCTGCGTTAGCCCATGAAGCCACCCCCCTATGGATGCTAACACAACGTGAAGGCTGATCCAGGGCTTTGCTAAAATCCTCTGCTTAATTTATAGCCTAAATATATTCATCAGCTCATCTGGTTTTGCTCTGAAACATTTTTCACATTTGATATTTGAAGAATCCCGTGTATGAGGCACCTGCTTAACTTCAGGCAGTGTAAGAAGCACCAATACATTTGATAATTAAATGTTTGCTGCCACCTAATTGTCCCTTATTACACATATTCTTTGAGCCGAAAGCCTGTCTACTGGCAGTCTCCCCGGAGTGCTGAGCTTCAAAGAGCGCTGCAGAAGAGTTTCCTTTCTTAAAGCACAGTATATATTTAAAATGGAGCCATCTCCAAATCTGTCAGGAAACAGATAAAGAAATTGAGAGAATAGCAGACCCAGCGGGCTAATTATAAGCAGTCAAATATAGAAAAAAGCAGATTGCAGCAAGCTGATAAAATGACAACAGCAATAACAGCGAAAGAGCCAGCACTTACCTACGAACACCAGAGCACTCAGCTGAGCATGGTCTCAGCTCTAATCACAATTTCCATCTGCAGATCTGAAAACCCGGCCTCTTTCTGCTGGCAGGACGACGCGGTTCTGTATCCAGAGATCAGCTGCAGGCATCAGCTTGACTTCAGCCTAAAACCGGAGGAGAGCTGGCCTCACGAAGGCGTTTCCAACCACCTCCATGCCCCAGGCTGGCTTTTCCCTGGATTTGAAAGTCCTGCTCCGGGCTCTGCTCTGTTCCGAGCACTGTTCCCAGTAGGGCTGGATGCAAGCCGCCCGCCTTTGCTGCCACTCGGCTCCACGTATCGCCCGCTTGCAGAGATCCCAGGAGGGCTGCGGAGGGCTGGAGGAGCTCTGCGTGCTGGCAGCGCTACAGCCACCGGCTGGGCTCGTGCTTCTCCATCAGACGTAGTGAGCAAACTGTTGCATTTACACAGGCTATCAGCAAGGGAAGCACTGTTTTCTCAGCTATAAATACAAATATATTCAAGGCAGTCAAGATTCTTTTTAAGCAGGAGCAGCTGATGTGTGCAAGCAGCTCTATTTTCAGCTGCACCAACTTGGGAAATTTTTTTAGCACTTTTAGTTGAACTTTGGTGTTGTCATATTTCCTCCTTAGTTTTTATCCTGGCCTGAGAAAATGAAGTTTATGCACGAATGTGGGGTGTGACTGGGGAAACTCCATGTGGGGGGGAATGAGCCCTGGTTATGGGATCAGTGGGACAACTGTGGGGCTGTTCCCAAGACTCCTCAGGAAGGATAGGAGCAGTCAGCAATCCTGCAACACGTTGCTCCAGGGAATGGGACACGTTTGCTTGAGTTTCAGCGTCTAAGCCTTGGAGGTCAGTGTTTGAGCAGGGCTGGGGGATGGAGAGCAAGGGGCACCTCCTGAAGGGGAGCCAGCTCTGGCCAGGACAGCTGTCCACAGCTCTGTGGCTCATTCCTGCTTCTTGCCACTGGCTCCAAAGGGCCCACGAAGTGATGAGCTCATTGGAGACACCTACTTTGCAGCCGGCTAAATTTGGGCGGATGACTCTCACCAGTAGGCTTGACAACCTGGTGATGAGGGCTCCGCAGAGCTTCTGCATTCCTACGGGGGGGGGGGGGGGGGGGCAAGAGGCTTCGAGGCTCTGAAATTGGCTCTGTGCAGACTGGGAACCACGACAGACCTGAGGGTGGGCCCAAGGATGCGGTGGGACCAGCACATCTGAGTGAGGAAGTTAAACGTGCTTGGGGCCAGTCTGGAGTAGGGAGGCTAAACTGAAACCATGGGGGTTGTATCCACACCATTAAAACTCGCTTCAGAGTAGGATGCCCGCAGTCAGAGCCTCTTGGGAACGCTCCCTCACCCTGCCTGGAAATCACCGGGGAGAGATCATTGGCATGCTGTGCCATGTCACGGGCAAAAACATGCTGGAAAGTGCTGAAATAACGTAGTACTGAGGATGAGAGAGTCACTGTGCCCAGGAACATCTGATACTGCTTAATTTCCCAGTGGAGATGGAAGCACAAGGCTGCAGTTAAGGTAGGGGACTGGTGTTTGCCTGGCTGGGAGCTGGGAAGTTGGGCAGCGGGGGGACGTGGAGGCTCCTCAGGCAGCCACGGGTATGGGATCAGGGGGCAGTGAGAGCAAGGGATAAGTTTTTGTGGCAACGAAGCTGGCAGGTCTGTGGTCTTCTGGAGTCAGGAGCCAGAGCTGTGGCTGTGGGGGCCGGCAGACATAGAGCAGGACGTGGCGGGGTGTGCAGTCGTGAGATTTGGGAGTCCTGGGCTCTGTCATTGCGAGAAGGGGGACCTGTGAAGCCAGGATTGCTCTGCGGGATTAGTCCAGTTAGGATTAGTCTTTCTAATACGTAATAAGAAACGATGTGATGGCAACACCTGCCCCCTATCGACAGCTATGTAGTGTCTAAACTGAAATGACAGATCGAAGATGGCAGATAAAAAGATAGAGGTATCCTTAAAGGAAGACGCTTACAAGGCAGCCGTGGAGGATTGAGCTCTGGACTGGGAGCACCTAGGTTTCAGGATTACAGGTGCCTCTCCCAAAAAGCAGGCATTTCCCACGGTTTCCAGTCCCACGTCCCTGTGCAGGACATGCCACAGCTCCTCCAAGAGCATAACCACGGTCACAGCCCAAGTGCTCATGTTTGGGCAAGTGAATCCTGCACGGAGCAAATAGACAGCAGGGGCAGGAGGCTGACGGAGGTGGCAAATAAAACAAGAGGGAATTGGGGCTGTTTAATCTGGAGAAGGGGAGGCTGAGGGGAGACCTCGCTGTTCTCTGCCACTACCTGCAGCGAGGAGGCGTCCATCTCTTTTGTCAGAACGCTAGGAAACGGCCTCACGTTATGCCAGGGGAGGTTTAGCTTGGGTATCAGGAAGAATTTCACCATGGAGATGATGGTTAAGCATTGCAACGCGCTGCGCAGGGAGGTGGCAGAGTCCCCAGCCCTGGAGGGATTTCAGGGACATGTGGAGGTGGCACCGAGGGACGTGGCTTGGTGGTGGGACTCAGTAGGTCTCTCGGTGATCTGGAAGGTCTTTTCCCACCTAGATGATTCTGTGATTGTATAAAACAGAGGGTGGCACGCAGCTGGTGTGCACCCCTCTGGTGCCTGACTTGGTGGCATACGTGTGCAAGGCCACCGGAGACACCTCAGGGCACCAAGGGCATTCCCAGA
This sequence comes from Anser brachyrhynchus, assembly GCF_964034855.1. Lineage (NCBI taxonomy): Eukaryota > Metazoa > Chordata > Aves > Anseriformes > Anatidae > Anser > Anser brachyrhynchus. The sequence continues at coordinate 346,674 of NC_137721.1, read as the reverse complement.
GGACTGGCAGATGTGATGCAAAGTTTGTGCAGGAGGACTGAAGGTTTTCCGGAGCGGCATTTTTCTAGACCCTGCCCTTCTGACCCAGCCGAGTCCCTCCAGGCTGAAGTGTGCGAGCTGAAGGAGGGCAGGAGGAAGCGTGCATCTGCCTCAGCCTTAGCAATAGCTGCACCCTTTGCTGAGTGTGCCAACCCTGCCCATCGCGGGGGTTTCAGTGAGACCCCAACGTGTAACTGCAGAGTGCCGCGGGTGGCAGGGCTCACGGTGTGTTCTGGGAAGTCCTTCCCGATTTCTAGGTCCTCCTGGCCCACAGCGGGGAGAACGGGGGTTTATCCACGGAGAAAGCAGACAGGGTGGCTCGCCAGCTCTGCAGCATCTGTCGGATGGCAAATCTCAGAGGAAAACTGTTTTGCTTTGCTCTGTTTCTGTTTGCAACTCACACCCCCTCTTGCTTTTTGGGAAAAGCCAGCGGAAACCCAGTCTAGCTAGGCATGCACAGCCTTCGGCTCTGGGGACACAACACGAGCATCTCTGACAGGACCAGTGCTCAGCATCAACGATGGCAACAAACCCACCCGGAACGGAGCAGGATTGTGTCCCGGTGCTTGCTTCAGCACCACGGCTTGGCCTAGCAGGGAGCTGGGAGGGGATGGAGGTGTCTCACAGACAGGCAAGGAGTCAGCACACGTAGGTGGCGTCTGGCCTGGGCACCCTCCCTCCGGCACCCAAAGCATGAGCATTGTCTGCCTGGTATTTTTTTAAAAGTCCCAGCTTCCAGGAGCAACTGGTGGGAGCTGATTCCAGCTCTGGGGCTCTGCTCCAAACTCCGTGCATTTTGGTTGCGGTAAGCCTTTTTTTTTTTTTTTTTTTTTCAGCCAGAAATTGATTCTGGCTGAAATTTCTCACAGCAAAACATCCCCAAATGGAGACCTCACGCTCCTCTTCCTACCTGCTTTCCTTTCCTTTCCTTCAAAAGGAGCACTTTGCTGCCCTCTCCTGTCCAAAAGGCAGGCTGGAAACGCTCCGGCCTGCTGGTAAATATGCTTTAAGGTCACCGGAGGGAGAGAGGAAAAAAACAAAAAATCACATTTTTTTTTTCACCTTTGCCTCGATGCATCCCTCTTGCGAGCATCCCCGGGCTGGCTGGGCTGACATCCTCAGCCTGCCTGGAGCTGTGGCTCACCACGAAGAACAAACGTCGCAGTGGTAGCAGGCAGCCGGAGCTCAGAGCACTCGGCGAACTCGCCTTTGGGAGGAAAATCCAGCTTTCCTGCAGCTACAGCGAGGGCTGCGATAAAGCTGTTCCTGTGACGCCTGCCCCCGCTGTGCTCCGAGAAGGAGGCTGAAGCATCATATTGATTGGAGAAAAGGCCAGATAAAGGCTTTATCTGGGATGTCTCAGTCTGAGAAAAGAAATTGAAGCGTGTTTCTGTCTGGACATCCCGCTCTGGTCTTCAGGGGCTGCCTGCCTGGATCCCCAGCCAGCTCGTGCTGTTATCGGCCCTGCCTTGCTATCACGTTCCTTGGGTGACAATCTCCTCCAGCCGCTGGAGAACAAGAAAGCAGCCGCTTATCAGCTCAAACCTGTCACGTCACACCTCTGTTGAAGGGACTTTCCATCGTTTTGGCGATTCCTGTAGCACGGGATGCTGCGGTGCCGCGTCCTGAGGATATTCAACCTGTGCTGAGTGCTGTGTGGCGAGTGGGGACCGATAAGCTCCAAAAGGTCTTTAGGAAAAACAGCCACATTTTTCTAGGCACTGACAGACCCTCCTGCACCCACGACATGTGGAGTCTGGTGTCAGAATGAGAAACGCCAGGGAAAGGTGGATAAATACAGGAAAATGACCCATTGTAAGAGGCAACCCACCTCTCTCCAGCACTGGAGCTGAGCTGGGTGACAGCAGAGACGTCAGGTATTGAATACGAGACCATGCAGTCTGGTCACACCTATAAAACAAGCCAGTGAATTTTACAGAGTTATTAATAAGCCCAACAACTGGCTTTTGTTAATGCCTTCTCCAGAAAGGCACCGTGTGCCTCTATCAGGAGATAAAGACTGCCTTGCTTCCCTGGTAATTTATCCTAATAGATAATCATCTTCACCCTAGGTTGTCTGAGCCACATTTCTGACTCCACTTTCTCTGTCTTCATCTTCCAGCCAGTGGTTCCTGCTATGTTTTCGCATATTAGAATAAAGAGCCTCTTGGTACCTCTTATTTTCTTCCCGTGAAGGTACTTACACACTGTAATCAAAGTCACTGCACAATCTTCAAGCTTTGCCTCTCAATGTCAGGCATTTTCCCAGGCCTTAAAAATACCGCAGCTCTACCCTGCACCTTCCCATTTTTCTGTCTCCCTTTGCAAACGCATACCCTGTGATTTGTGAGCCACAGGCCATGACCCCTGAAATATGTCTTTGTGCCCTGCATCCGCCAGAAAGGCAATGCAGGGTGAGGCTTCCACCTGTGGTGTCTCCTCCAGTCCCACCATGAGGTCCACCAGGCACCTCCGTTCCAGTTCGCCCCCAGCCAGGAGAAACTTAGACTCGGTTCTCAGCACCATCTGTTGCCCTACCAATAGCTAATAATACCCTGGCCTGCCCTCAGCTTTCAGGCTTATCTTTATTTTTCTAATAAAGCTAAGGAAAGGCTCTGTTCCCACAGGAATCCTGCATCAGGCGGCGACCTGCGTCGGTTCTCCACCACGCCGTATGCTCATCACAGAACAATGGCTCCATTACCACGCAGTGCAGGGCCAGAGGAAGCAGATTACCAGAATAAGTCCGTGTTCATGGGGTTTGAAGTTAGCTTTGTCTTACAGGTGAATTGTCTTTATACCACTGTGAGGTTCTGTGCTTGAATCTTCTCCGGGTCCTGTCCTCCTAGGCACTGCCAAGCGCGCTGTGCGTGTGGATGTTTCTATGGTTTCTTCCCATCCAACAAGCTTATCCACAGCAGATGCTGGTGAGCATCTTACGGTGATAGACACAAAAAAGAAAATCCCTCTGCTAGCCCCGGGGTGACTGTGCTTGTTACATCCATGCCAACAGACGATCACTGCAGGCTTCCACCAGTGGAAGATGCCGAGGTGGTGGGTGAGAAGGTGGCACAAGCTCGTCTCGCTACACAAACCGATGCTGCAGGATTGTTGAGACATTAAACTTCTGTCTGATACCTTTCAAAAATCACCAGAAAAGATGAATTTTCATATGTCAAGTTGCCAGGAAACTCCATCATAATGCTAATGGGCTGGGATGTAGCTGGTTGGCATCTGCTATCAGGACAAAATTACATTTCATTCCAACTCCAAAATAGAAATACATTATTGAATGCTTCTACCTATTTTATGGCATTATTTAGACTCATGGAAGAATTTCAGTGAGTTAGAATTTAGAATCTTCAAACTCTTTTCTGTAAGATACCATGGCAGTTTTCAGCTTTTTGCAACTTTATTATATTTTGATTTTTTTTCCTCTTTTTACCCCCTATTTTTAAGCAGCAATTTATATTTCTGCTTGCTGACTCTGAAGTAGAGTGGTTTTAATGGTGTTTTTTTTGGCTATGCTAGGAAGTGGCTGCATGGGGGGGACATTTAACTTAGGTTTAGCACATTAATACTTTCTGCTTGCAGCAGTGCAGTCAGCTTGTCTGATTTCCTGGAAAAAGACTCAAGCTTGAAGAAACAGGATCTAACTTCTTAGTAAATATCTGCAAATTGCTATCATTTTGTTGTGTTGCAGTACTGGGAGCAGTTTAGGCCAGAAAAAGATCTTTTCCCACATAAGAAATGCTTCAAAAAAAAAAAAAACCACAACTCTTGAGTCTTTTCCAAGAGAGACGATGGAGAAAGAGGAGATCCTTTTGCTTTTAGAAAATAAAAATAGAAACTTGGTTTTTCTGTTTTGTCTCAGATCTCTGAAAAATGACCGCGATAAGCTATCTTTTCTTTGGCTTTTTGAAATCTGTTCTTACATCTATTAGTGGTGTTTTTTTTTTTTTGTTTTGTTTTTTTTTTGGGGGGGGGGGGTGGGAAGATGTTTAAAGCTCACATGCTGGCTGGGATAAAGCACCCTCGTCCCTCGGTTGTTTCTCACTTAAGCACCAGCCCCTCCTGGGGTCCCGGGGGAGCCTCCGTTCCTGGGCTCTGGGGCAGGTGAGCTCCTTCCCTGCCTTTTCTGTGGCTCAGAGGCACTTCGGCACTGAGGGAGGAGCGGTGCTGCCTGCTTTCCTCGCGTCCCTTTCGGACACCTTGTGCAGATATCAGCATGGGGCGGAGGAAGCCTGCGGTGAAATCTCCAGCTGCCCAGGATTTCACGATGCCAGTGGACGCGTGGTTTGCCCTGACGCCATCATTTCGGAAACCCCAGCCTCTGTGTGACGATTTCTTTCTGGCAAACAGCTGTCGCAGGCGTCAGCCACACACGTGGCTGTCCTACACCCTGCGGAAGCCAGAACCAGACTCCGTCCTGCCACAAGAGCCTCTCCTGGCAGAGAAGTCCTCCCCGCACTGGTGGCCGGACCGGCAAAAGGTGCGCGGCTTTACCGGGGACGTTAATGAGCTGCTTGAAAAACATAGCCGGCGGGCTGAGTAAGTTCTCCATCATCTGGAGACAAGACTTGGCTGTCGTTCAGGAAGCGCTCTGAGTTCTTTCAGATGACTGAGCGCATCGTAAGAGTCTCCGAAGGAAGTCCTGCAGCCTGCGCTGCCGTCAGACTTTATCCTTTTAATCCATCCTGACCGAAGACGTCTGTCTCCAAGAGATGGAAAGGTCAAAGCTGGGCTGGAGATTTAATATGATCATTTCAATCTCCTCCGAGGCTTCTGTGTCTTCCGTGCTGCCCCAGACCCGCAGTGGGCTGCTGGCAGCGCCGTCCCCATGGGAGGCAGGTGCTGGCGAGCGGCCCTGGGTCCCAGCTGCCCGTCACACAGCAGGAAGCGTCCGTCGGCATCATCGGGAGCTCTGGGAGGAAGGCCAGAAAAGGGAAGGCCTCTGCAGAGCTGCGTGTGATTAAACGTTGGGCCTCTCGGTGGAAATATGTTTTCTGGTTTCTCTTTCTTTCCTGAAACTGTTTCACTTTCTGTCCGCCAAGCTCGTCTCAGTCAAAGTCCTTTTTTTCTCTCTTCATTTCCATCCTCCCAGAAATGTCTTATTTCCCTGGCTTTACTCTCCTGAGTTAATATTGGCATTGAAATGTCATATTCTGACTTCAAATCAGTATCTAGCTAAGCAGCTAAAGAAAATCATGTTTGCCCCAGGGGGACATTGACTCGGGATTCCTGCAGATTCAGACATTCTGGCTTTAGGTCCTCCTGAGCCACCACCGGGACCGTTTCCTTGCAAATACAATAATCAGAAAAACACTATAAAGAACCACGAATGAACTGCCAAGTGCCACACGAGGGCTGGTGTGCAGCTCTGTGTGTAACCAAGGAACAATGGCTTTAAACTAAGAAATGGTAGGTTTAGATTATATATAAGGAAGGAATTCTTTTCTCTGAGGGTGGTGAGGCACTGGAAGAGGACACCCAGAGAAGCTGTGGATGCCCCATCCCTGGTAGTGCCCAAGGCCAGCCTGGGGCAAGTCCCTGCCCATGGCAGGGGGGTGGAATCAGATGGGCTTTGAGGTCCCTTCCGACCTTCACTTCCATTCTATGATTCCATGTTGGTGGGCAGGATTTCAGAGGTCTGGGACCCTGATATAGCCAGGGGTCCAGAACTAAGGTGATTTTGTCCCTCGTCTCTTGGTTGCCTTGAAATTTAGGTCATTCTTTGAGGCAGAAATTGTTCCTCAGTCTGTGCATGCTGGAAAATTCACATACTACATCACAGACTCGAATAGGGTGACAGGAACAAAATTGTGCATTTTCCTGTCTTCGGGCTTAGATGAGAAGGCTGAAGAAAATCATCTGCCTTGACTCTCACTCCCTCTTTTGTTCCAGGAGTTATAGGACAGGAGGTAGGTTTTGTTTTAAGGTAGGTATCTGCAAAGCTATTCTAATGCCATGGTCGGGCTATTCCCATACTTTCACATACTGGCCACTTCTCCAGATACTTGTCACTATGGGCTGCTGATATCAAAAAAAAAAATCCCTACTATGTGCCACAGAAATGCAGGGCATGAATCACGGCTCTGCACCAATATGGTGCTGCTCGCCATCCTGTTCGCATTGCTGGCCCCACCGTTTGTTTGTCATGGACCAGCTCATATTTCAGCATTTAAAACCTGACAGCTGCTTTTCCATAGCTACAGCTTGTGCTGCAGAAGGTGCTCATGCCCCTACCTTGCGAGGAAGCTGAGTATTAATAGACTAATTTCTCCCTGGGTCATCAGACAGCCTTGCTAGGGTTCATTTGCTTGAGTGCAGATGTCCACAGCAGACAATCTGTAATCACCAGGACCAGCTGATCCCTCTCCCTCCAAGCAGGCGTCTGAAATACATAGGATGCCTGCGTACATCAGTAGACAGTAAAGAGTGCCGGGGAACAGCTCAGGAACAGCCATCCACATTGCAAAAATCTGGGGCAGCTTTTTTCTCCTGGGACTCGAGGAAAGCTGCTCAGGTGACAATGCCTAGGAAAATCTCCTTCGACTTTGCCGTTACACGCCTCCTCCTTGGAGGTGGCAACTGCAAGAGACCAGCATAGGACCCTTGGGACATGCTCAAACGCCACCACCTCCAGCAGTTCAGCCCCACCACCTTAAACAGGGCTCAAGTGGGAATGGGAGCCCCCAGCACATCGCAGGATGTGCACAATGAGGACACAGAAGAGAAAGGGTGTGTGCAAGGGTCCTTCAGAAGCCCCCTTTTGCCCTCAGGTGAGGTTGCAGGTAGCCTTGAGGAACCTCATGGCCACAGGGAGGAGGATGGGCAAGACTTACCCTTGTCTGCTCGTGCTGATTTGAGCATTTCCTTGCACAAACAGCTTCATCCAGGGAGCTACAATGGGAATCTGAGCTCTGGGTATAGTCCCGCTCTCTCCCCCTGGAGCACAGAGGAGCAGAGCATGTCTTGCACGTGCTGCTGTTGCCCCATTGATAATAAGGAAAAAATAATAATAAAAAAAGACATTGCCTGTGAATTGAACACAGCAGCTTCCCAGAGTGACAGGTTTATTTCAGCAACGCCTCAAAGTCATCTTCCCCTCTGTGCCTGGCTCACTTGGCGTGGGGCTGATTTATTTGGAGAAGATTAGGCAGCTCTGCCTGCAGGGATGCAGGAAGGCAGCTGGGTCTGTCAAGGGGGTTCATGAAAACTTCAGAAAAACAGCTGTCAGGCTGGGAGGATGGGGTGGGAGGGGTGGAAGAGAGAAAGGGGTGGGGAGCAGGCTGAAAGAAGAGGCTGGAGAAAACAGATGATGTGTGCTGCTTGATAGTCTGCCGAGGGTAACAGCAAATTGGTGCAAAAACCCATCAGCTCAGGCTGTGCTGAGGCAGCAGCATCAAAGAGGCAAGATTTGGGCTTTTAAATAATTTAGTGGGGAGGGGGGGGAACAGGGGATTTATGTAAGATGAATCAGTTTGGGCACCATACGGCACTCGGGTTAGCTCCCAGCACTCCTAAAACATCGACTGGCAGAACGTGGCCATGCTTCGCAGACATCACGTCCAGCCATGGATGCACAGAACTTTTCCCAAAGCTTGTGGGGTTAGTGGGACAAGCCATTTTGGAGGACTCCTGCAGATGACAGAAAAAAAACCTCGAACAGCCATTGGTTGCACACTTTGTATCCTTGGAAAAAAAGCTTACACCTTCCTCTGGCTCCGGTGTTGTTTCTGGGCTTCAGCGGAGGGTTAAGAAAAATGATATAGAAGTTTCTCGCAAGCTTTACTGAGCATGGACTGGTGCTCAGGGAGTTTTCACATAGTTTATGGCTTAGCCAAATCTGATTGCTTGCTGTAAACTGCTGTGGGGATCACCCTTTTGAACATTAGTTCTCTGATCCAGGGCATGTAAGATTAACTCTTCTGAATCACTGAAGTAGCACAGGGCTCTCCTCACAGCCGAGGTAGGTTTTGATCCAATTTCCAAAACACCTGGTTGACCTACATCTAATCCCCATTTCCAAATGTCCTGTAGAGGCTGAGCTCTCCCTGAGCATGTCAATAATTGAGACTACAAATCCTTTTCCTATTTGATGGCAAATGTATTTTTAAAGGGTTTAAAGCTCGTTGTTGGCAGTCCAAGTGCAATCCACGTCAAGGTCAAACTCATCAGAGACGCAAATGATTTGCCATCATTACTGTGTAGCATCACATAATCTCTGGATAGAATTAATCACATCTCACTTTAGCTATTGCAAGACTGAATGTCTGAGCCAGTCGCCCTGCATGCTGCTAGAGAGGAAAAGGCTCCGTCTCCTGGCTTGGGCTGCCCTCTCCAAATGAGATGAATCCCTTTCTCCGGGTGCTTGGGATCCAACTTCCCAGTGTGTTGGTTTGCACTGGGACTTGGCTATGGAGCACATCAGCTGGTTTACTGTCAGAAACCATTTCTACAGGTAGTGTAAATATTCATTGTTGGGAGCATCTGGCATCTTTCCGCTTCCAGCCCACAACAGCTAGTGCTCCACAAAAATTGGGGTTTGGCTGGCACAGAAATGCAGGAGTGCCAGGGGCTGGGCTTGATGACGGGGACTTGTTTTAGCTCAAGTTTTACCAAGCTAGGATGATTTGGCATTGCCATTATCCCTCTTGGATTCCTCAAATTTCAGTCAGAGACAAGGCCATTGCTCTTGGAAAAATGGTCCTTGCTGCAGTAGAAGGTGCTGCTGGATCTACCACGCATAGCTGGAAGTGTGTCCAGCCTCCACATCATCCCAGGCCATAAGTTCCATGGCCCAACCAAACCTTCCTGCCCATAATAACCCTACTGCCGATAATGTTGTTACAACCGTGAGTTACAGCATTCTCCTCTGAAGCCACTTGGCTTTCCCGTGTTATACCATAATTATTCAAAGTACTGCCTAATTTGCCCATTATTATGGGCTTTATCAATTCCCCTGTCGCTGATTTGACACGCTGTGCTCAGCTCTGGCTGTTCTCACCCTCCGCTTTCCGGCAGCTTGCCAGAGCTGATGGAATCTGTGCAAGGCACAACAAGGATTTTTGTCTGGGCTTTGCCTGAGTCCTCCTTTGGTATGTTTTCCACCTGACTGATGCCGTCCCTGGACCTTTATTACTGCAAAATGCCTTCTTCAAATAGGTTCCTGGTCCTCTCTGGAGCAATATGCACAGTGCTGGATTTGTTTGGATTTTTTGTTCGTGCTGCTAAGAGCAAATTCCCATCAGAAAAGCCCATGCCCATCATTTATAATAAAGCTCTACAGTCCCCTGCCAGGCAGCATGGTTCTGCATCATCCACTGACAGCCAGCCCTTTGCCTGGGTAAGAGATTTATTCCCTAGGAGATCGAGCAGTAATCAACCATCTCAAGACCTGAGCCACTGGCACGTGGGGCAGGTTTAACCGGCTGGCTCCTTTTGGTGATTTCGTAGGAGTTCACTGGTTCTGCACTGATTTATAACATCGCACAGACGTCCAGCTCACACTGGTCCTTGCAGTGCCATCCATGCCTTGGTACTGGTGTGGATTAAGCACACAGGGATTAGAGTGGAAGGGATGTGGCAGAAAGTGCTATTTCTGTCCGGGTTCAGCTCCGCGATCTGTTGACAGCCTGGCATCAAGCTGTCATACATCTCATCTGACGACTGTGGGTGTACAGGCAGCAGGCAGCAGAGGAGTTAATAGATGTGGGTTATTATTTTTAATAAGGCAGGAACCTGTGTCGGATGTGTGCGCTCCAGGCGAGGCTCCCTCCGCAGAGCTGGCTGCTGCTAGCGATGGCCACACGCATCCACCTCCCTTCCTCACCCGCCGCTTCCCCATCCCGGAGGTGGTAGCATCCTGGCAGCACCAGCACAAACCTCTGACGTTCAGCACCAGTGTCAGCCCCACAAAAGGCTGCGTTTCTTCTCAGCTCTTCAGCCCAGGTTGCTTCCTCTTGCCCCCATCTCCAAGGGCAGGACGGGCTTTCACCATGCAGCTCACAGATGGTGCGCGGTATCTCATTCTGCCTTAGCGCTTTCCCTCACAGCTGCTCCCTCATTTACTGAACAAAGTCCTTCTAAGTGGCAGCAGGACATTATTTTGCCTTAATGCCATCATTAAGGGCTTGGCAAAGGTGCTCAGTCATGCACTACCAAGGAAAAATGTGATGCTGGGCTGTCCAGGAGGCCAGAGCAGAAGGGGAGCCTGCTTCCTAGAAGATGCTCTGATATTTTGACTGGAGAGGAGGAGCTGACTGTGAGATCTCTACCCACGCCATGCAGGTGGAGCAGCATCTCCTCTCAGAAATATGGTGATCAGTGTCTGAAACAACCCAGCCCAGCTGTTTCAGGATGGCAAAACCCAGCTCTGCATGCAACAGAAACAATGACAGATGTGACACAGAGAGAATCAAACCAAATAAAATCCTGGGCAATAAAACCAGAATGCACCAAAGGAAACCACAGAGGTGCTGGGAGTGCTGCATGCTCCCCACCCTGCCGGGCAGTTCCTGTTTCTGCACCACTTTGATATCCTACCTCAAGACGTCGCAAAAACCAGCTAGTTCTCTAATCAGCACCAAAACCCGCATGGCTGAGGACAGCAAAGCAGTGCTGCCCTTGTGATCAGCCGCCAGCAGCAGATGTTGAGCTGTGATAGAAATGCTGCAGTCTCAAACCAAAGCTGTGCTTGCTTTCCTGCTGCAGTGCAGGACTATTTTCCGCTGGAGTTCGGTCAAGGTTAGTCCAACCGCGCTGCTGCCAAAGCTATGAAGTTACTTCATTTCAAAGACTGGGTAATTCATTAAATCATGAAGACAGAATGGTTGGAAAGCTTCAGTTTTCAGAACAAGACCACCTTAGGAAGTCAGGGCACTGTTGTTTAAACAACGAATTTCTCACTTGCAATCCTATGACTCTTTCATCAATAGTTTGGGTTGCAAGCATTGCCTCTCCTTCCCTGTAATACCAGCGCTGGAGAGCAAAGCCATAGAAAAACATCAGAAAAATGTGGCTGTTAGAAATGGGGCAAGCAAGCTGGCAGAAGAAGGAAGGCAGGCAGCCTGGAAGGCAAATAGGGAAGCTGAGGGCACGGCCCATGAAGGAGTTGGTTGCTAGCAGGGAGCTGCCCTCGGCAGTGGGCTGATGTCCCTGGGCAGAGGAGTGAATGCCACCACTGAGCATGCTGCAGGGCTTGCAGGGGAAGAGGTTTCTTAGACACTAATCTTCATGCTGCACCAATCTCCGAATGGTGGGAGAACTCACGGGTTTGTCCTGTGGGGCGGGACACAGCTTGAAAGTGTAAATGTAGGTCTCTCCACAGACAAAAGCCATGGTTATTTGCTTTTAAATGTGATGTCTTTCAGGCAGTGTTCACCTACAGTTCTGCTCTGAGGGACAGGCAATGGCACTGCCTTGAAAGCCTACACTTTTCTTTGAGTGATGCTCTCTCTCCTCACTGCTGCATTGGCAATTGCAGGTGACCACTCGGTCTTCGCTTCGCCTGCCACAAACAAAGCCAGGCAGCCAGCTGCCAGCAGCCTCTGGGACGAATCCAGCAGGGCCTGAGAGCACCTGGATTTTGGGTGCTCAGCTCTGGTCAGGCAGCTCCATCTTCCACGTGGAGGTGGCAGTAAGGCCACCCCTGTCCCTACTGCTCATCTTCGGGAGCTCTCAGATGTGTCTGCTTTTCTTTTCTGTCTCTCTCTCTCTCTTTGGAAAACATTGTCTTCAATCAAGATTGCAGCTCCCCTGCAGCTCATGACTTCACCTCAGATGTTTGCAGATGGTTAATAACTGTTGACTTTCGACTCTAAGTTGACAAAACAGCTGGTTTATTTCATAAAGTCAATTTAAACACTGTTTTTTGAAGCAAGGAAGAAAAAGGCCTTTAAGAAGGGAAGAAAGGAGAGCAGGAACTGACTGGCAGAGAATTTGGATGAGGAAGACGATGAAGAACGGAAGGAAGGGAGCTGAGAATGTGATCCAAGAGAGCCTAAGTGTGCGATGACCACAGCGATTACTTAAGACAAGAAGCTGCATAGAGACAGCCAGCCCTAGAGAAAAAGTGTAAAAGCATTTGGCACGTTTGGTCTCGCACTTGGTGTGTTTGGTCTCACGAACTGGAGGGCACAACAGCATCTGATCACTTCCTAAAATTCAGTTGGAATGGGACGCACCAGAGGAAAGTGCTTAAGCGAGAGGACTACGCTCACAGACATGGACATAGCACGAAGCAGTCAGGGTTCGTTGACGCTGAAAATTGAATTTACTTTCCTAGTATGAGAAGTAGGATCCTCCAAAGTGGCTTCTAGCGGGCAAAGTGGACGTAGGGGACACGGCTGATGTGAAGGCAAAGGCTGACAAGTTTTTGAATTGCATTATTTGCTGTGGAGTCTGCAGCCGCCAAGGACTCAACCCAGTGGGTGGGAGATGGGTATCTAAAATGAAGCATCCTCCTCCAAGCTCATGACTCCAAAAGAGGCACTAACCTTGTTCAAAGCAGCACGGGGTCAACTTTGGGTGTCTGAACATAGGTACACCCTGGCTGGCATTATCTACTGCTCCAAGGGCCCTAAAACATACTCAGAGGACCTGGGTGCTGTGCTCAGAGGACTTCCAGCTGTGCTCCGTGACCCAAACGCGCTCCTGTGTGGTGGGATGCTCAAGCTGCTGAAGCCCAGGCATTCCCCCTCGTCCCAAGAACTGAGCCACAGCATTGCCTGTGTTTACAGGCAGCCCCCACTGCTCGGGCACTGTTCTGTGCTTTTCCTGACATCCCCCCCGTTCCTTTGTTTCTGTTTGTCTGAGCTTTCGTATGTGAATGTTTGAGCTTGTTTATCTGTTTCAGCTGAAAAACTCCAAAAGCTCCAGCAAAATGCTAATAAGCAGCATTAGCTGCATCTAATTGAACTGCTTCTATGATCCTCCATAATTATCTCCTGGTACAGCACCCTGAGAAAGGCTGTCTAAGAAAGGCAGGATGGATGCCAGAGATATTCAGATACCAGATCAGGGAGAAGCATTTCATTTTCTTATCCAAATTAAGATTTTTTTTTGGATTGATTACCTCACTAAATATTTGCTGTTGAGAGCAAACTAAGCTGGTTCTGGTGGGGACTGCAAAGGGAACGCCGGGTGCTCAATTATTTACAGACTTGCTTGGCTAGCTGAGCGTGCACCAGGAATGCAAAGAGAGCCGTCACCGGGAATCTCATCGGAGATTTTTCATTGGGAGTAAAAAGCGAGCAATGACAAGGGGGAATGTTCTCCCGAGTCAAAATGCTGAAACTTGCCCGGTGATAAATTGAGCTGTCACCGGCGCTTGATTATCACATCCAGAGCACGCCTTCCCCCAGTCTCTCCCCAAACTCCTTGAGTTTGCAGACAAGGAGCATATATTGGGCTGGCACAGACCTTCGAGGTCAGCAGGTGCAACTGCTTGCAATCACCAGCGGTGCCTTTAGAAATCGCCGTTAATAAAGGCTGTGGCTTTGTCCTAGCCCAGCTTGGAGGTCCTTTGTCAGCACAGTTGGGTTGGATGCTCTGTGCGCGGCTGAATCCTTGCTGCGTGGTCAATGCCTTGCTCGTCCTGCTCTTTCACAGCTCTCTGTAACTCACAGAGACAGCTCATAACAATTAAAACCAGATTTATAAGCTGTGCATAGATGATACAAATTGTCACAACATTTTATGAGCGTGGTCCAGGAGAGCTGCAGTCACAAACCATACAATTGGCTTGCAAGAGAAGGAAAATTCATGGATTTTTTCAAAATGGGAGTAGAAGTTGGCAGCAGTGACTATTAATAAGCTATGAAAGATGGGTTGCTGTTTAGGAAGCTCAAACATCAATGAAAAGCTATACAGCCAAGCAGCACTAGCAGTGCAAATGGTTTTTATACAGAGATATATATCAAAAAGAAAAGGAATCCTTGCAGTGGCATTGCATATCTCACTGGTTGTGGATGCTAAAACTGTCGCTAAAGATCTAGAAAATCTTTGGGGGGTTGAAACTGTCTATTTAGGAAGAAGCAGTTAATGTCATCTTACATTCACTGCAAAATAGGAATTGTACGAAGCCCAGGCTGCAGTTTGGGTGGGCTGTGGGGAGATCATTGCATTGTCTGTCTAATCGGGGCTGGCAAGTAGTGGTCCAGCCTGTTAGAAGTTGCTGATCAGGAAAATGCCCTCTGAGGATTCAGATTTCTTCTTGTCTCTGCTCACAGGTGCCTGACAGCACCGGCCTGTGACAGCTGGAGCTGTGATGTCAAACCTGGACCAGGGCCTGAGACCTTAGCACAGAGACAGGCTGCTTCATCCCAGTTCCTTCCCACTTCTGCAGACATTGCTCATGCTTATTCATCCCATTATGATGTTTCTATTTGTTCAATTGTAACATTAGCCAGGCAAGGTGCCAAAAAAGCATCTGCTAATATTCAGCATCTAATTATGACAATGATATGATTGCAAGTTCAGCTTTCCGTGCTGTTATGAGATGGTGCACTCCTCCACCTCTCCATTGCGTGAGGACTGGGTATTGCTGTAGGAAATCTCTGCAGTAATTGTCTCCAACCCTATTCTGCTTTCCTAATCTTCCTGGTATTTGCCTTGCCCTGGCCTTTTTCTCCTGCCCCGCTACTCTCATACCTGCTGCTTTGCTCCTGAGGAGAAACATGGAGCAACAGTGGCACCGAGTGGGCATGCAGAGGAACAGGACAGCTAAAGCATGGCATAGGGGATGTTAGAGCAGTACACGGGACTAAGACGCCCCATGAAATTTTTTATGGTCAGGGATCCATAATATGGTCAGGGTCTATAATGTATCTAGAGCTGGCAGAAATCCAGCCCTGAATGGGACGTTGAGTTTGAGGAACTCTGAGGACTCTTCCTCCAACATGTCTTGGGGGTACCAGGAAAGGCAAATACTTGCTGTTAGCCAGATAAATGCCCAGGGCTTGTACCAACCTCTTGAAGGTCTTTGGACCCCATGCTGAAGCAATGAATTTCACAGGTGAAACCTATATGAAATGTTTGCAGTGTGTCACCATCACTGCTGATGCGTCTCCCTGTAGCTCTTTCCATCCTCAGAAAAATGCTAGACCCTCTCTGCAACTTTTGACTCAGAAGGTCCCTAAAAACCAGTGTTGGAGTGCGTTGGAGAAATGTCCCTCTGTTCCAGCTGGGATTCACGGCCTCTTTTCAACATCTCTGGGTGGTAGTGAGACACTGAGCTGAGCACACCTTGCTTTGACCCTGTGCAGTAGTCCTGGTGTGTGCCTGTGTTAAAACAAACTGGTTTGAATTTGTCAGTGCAGAGTGACCTGCCTGGGGATCCATCCTCTCCAGTATCCCCCCTCCAGCCTTCATGCTCTCCGTGGGCCTTATAAGCAGCCAGTCTGTTTTTGTGTTTAAATAATTAATGAAAAAGTTAAATCCTGAAAGATTAAAATTAACCACTGTGAAGTGTTGTTAGAATTAAGTGTAAAATCAGTGATTGTCCTTTTATAATTACAATTCGCTTCATTTTTTTAGGTGGTTTTAATGCGTTCTGGTGTCTTGACGTGAATGTTGTGCCTTTCCAGATTAAAAGCCGTCCTTGTTACAGATCTGCAACCTCGCAGGGTGTAATTCAGATTCACCTCCATATCAGTGCCTGCCAGCGAGGACCGTGTGAGTGGAGAGCTGAAGGAAGAGGGCAGAGAACACGGCTGTTGCGGGCAGGGATGGAACGCAGCTGAGATGAGCAGACTGTAAGGGAAGCTGGTGTTAATTACCTTTATAGCCAAACTCACAACCTGATAAAAAATACCCCCCTTGAGTAAGAGAGAACTTAGTTAATTTGCATGGGAGAGGTGTGATATGGACGGGCTTGTGCCCGTGAATCCTGTCCAGCCTCCAGAAATGTTGGCTTCGTCCAAACTTTCCTCTTTGCTTTGCGACAGCACAGGGACGAGTGACACTTGAATCCCCTCCGTGTCCTGCTGGACGGGTGCTTAATGTGGGCTGTGGGGATCTGGATGTGCTGCTGCTGACGCCCCTGAGGCCAAACTGATTTTCTGCGCCCTCTTTGCTTGACACGGGTGGCCAGAGCCCC
Source organism: Anser brachyrhynchus (assembly GCF_964034855.1). Taxonomy (NCBI): domain Eukaryota; kingdom Metazoa; phylum Chordata; class Aves; order Anseriformes; family Anatidae; genus Anser; species Anser brachyrhynchus. The sequence goes on along the minus strand of NC_137721.1, from coordinate 330,533 downwards.
CCCTGCTCCTAGCGTAAGCGCACGGTGCCGAGCAGGAGCAGCTGCGCCTTTCTGGTTCCTCTGGACAATTTTCTCATTCCCCTTTCTCCGGGACCATTTTTTTTTTAATTATTCCTCGGGAAGGAAAAGAGAACAACGCCAGAAGCGTGAATTCAAGCAACGAGCCGGGGAGCGATGGTCTTGGAGCCCGGCCGGCTGCGGCCGCTGCTTCCCCGGCCCCTTCTGCCGGGTCCCCCTCGCTGTCCCCCCGCTTCCCTCCGCTGTCCCCCCCCCGGCTCTCCGTGCTTCTTCCTGCAGCCGGAGAGCCCCGGCCCCCGCCTCCATCCCCATGGAAACTCCGGGGGCCACCCGCCTGGGCGGAAAGGGCAGGCGGAGAGGGGACAAAGGGAGAGGGGGGAAAGGGGGGCGGCCGGAAAGCCGGCGGGGGTCGGAAAAGGCAGGAGGGCGGGGGGAGAAGCGTGGCAAAAGTTGGGGGCTGAAAGGGAAGGGATGGGGCAGGGGGGGGCTTGGGGGGCGCTGGGGGTCCCCGCGGCGAAGCGGGGGGGGGGGGGGGGGCTCTGGGCACGCCCGGAGATGGGGAGGGGGCTGCAGAGGGACGAAGGCAAAGCAGCGAAGCTGGGGGATGCACAGAGCCGGGGAGCCGCGGGCTGGGATGGTAAGTGCTGGGTAAGGGCCTGGGTGAGCGATGGGCAGGGCTTGGGGAATCTCGGGGCTGCTTCGGAGCCCGGGGGGGGGGGGGGGTGGCCCCGCCGTGCTGCCCCCCTCGGGGAGCTTGGGGGGGCACGGGGGAAGCCGGGCGGGTTGTCCCCGCGCCGTCCCGACGCGGCCGGCTCTCGGGGGAAACTGAGGCACGAGCCTCGCCGCGCTGCGGGAGGATGGCGACGTGCTGCTGGAGGAGTCGTTCTGGGGGGTAAAATTTTTGTTTTGTTGAAGTAAAGACAGCGTGATGCTTAGACGGAGCGGTATTCTTCGCAACAGGGGGAGGCTCCGGTGCCCTGCGCCGGCCCTGAAATGGGCCCTGAGCACAGGCACGGGGCACGACCGGGTCCTCCTGGAGGCATCAATCTCCACCACAGCTGGAAGTTTTCTTGGTCTAGAGGTGCTGGCGGTATGCAGAGATTGCCGATCCCCTTTCGCTGTAAGGAATATGACAGAGGGACTGTTTTCTCCTTCTAGGTGCTTCAGAACAAAGTGTTGTTACTGCCGACTGTGGGGCAGAGATTTCTCAGGAACAGCGTCTTGCTGACGGAATTTGCATACGAAACGTATGCACGTGTCTACAATCGTGCATGTGTGTGTGGAAGACGGTATTTCTTGACGGGTAACGGTGGGATCACACCTTAACGTGCTTTCTAGCAGATTCTTTGAGTGTTCCTGCAGGCACTTTGTCACGGCTCTGCTGGCCTGGGTGCCTCGTAAAGATCTGTAGCGCAGGGTGAGGGATGCGAGGGTCAGAGCACCCTCCCACAGCACGTGCTCAAGCAGCGTATTGCTGATATTGTTGCTCGTGGCGTAATATCAAGCTTTAGAAAGTCCTTTGAGGGAGGCGAAGGGGAGGATTTTATCCTTGCTGTTTGTGTTTCCAGTCCTGAGGTCTGGAAGTTCCCAGCTCCTCTGCTTGTGGGCTTGTGGTGCCACCAAATGTGCAGCACCAGGCCATGGGAGGAAAGTTTTTGTTGCTTGACTTGACCTCCAGCTGCTAACGTGGGGGAGCATCTCCAGCAGCTGTTGAGCTCTGAACAGGCTGCTTGCTGCTGTCTGGCTAGCTTCACTCTCAAGTGCAGTATTTGCTCCATTCCCAGTGTCCAAGAGAGAACTAAAATTCGCTTTTCACAGGTATGCCAAGCCAGTAGGGACGGGGTGCCAACCAGACCTCGTTGTCCTAGGACAGCTGGTGGCGTGGGTGACCAAGAGGGCTCACTGAAACCTCCAGCCCCAGCTAACGTGGCAGCAGAGCAGAGCTGGGGTACCCCAGCTGCTACCAGACTGGGGCCAAATGATTCGGGGGTGCAAAAGAGAGGGCAGTGCTTCCCCTGCGCAGCCCCAGGCTGGGAGCATGCTCTGTCTTGGACACCCAGCCCACGATGTGCCTCCCTCCTGCAGACATTTTGGGGATCCCAGCTGAGGATGTACTGGGTAAAATCTGCTCATGCTGGGCACCTATGTTGCTCCAAGTTTCCCCTGGCTGCATGTCCAGGATCCCTGTTGAGGATGCTCTGTTGTGGGTGGTGACATGAAGAGGGACACCCAGGTAATGCTCCCAGTTGCCTGCATCTGGTCTTGGCCATTTTGCTGTGCTCCATCTGAAAAATAGGCTCAAGGGGGACTGGAGAGCCACAGATTTGAAGTAAATGCTCCATAGCCAAAGGGTATTAGATATGGGGGTTCTGCTAGGATCTGCTTTTCCTATTACTACCTTGGTGGTTTTTAGTCTGTGTCTATGCTCAGTTTTTGCTGTGTGCCGTCAGTCTCAGTGCCACAATGATTTTCACAATGGCAAATACAAGATTAGTCTGTAGGTATCTTTGCTTGGGCCCTCATTTGAGCCAGTCTCAATTTTACTTCTCCACTTTGGCGGTGGGACCCAGCCTGCTCCCCAGAAATATCTGCTCTTGTCTTCTGCTGCTCAGGTGCTTCATTTTGCCCCGGCGGTTATTGCTTCAGCATCCTGACAGGAGCCGGTCATGCCCTCTTGTTTCATCAGTCTCATCTGGGATGTGAAAATAACTCCTGCTGGGATTAACTCCCGCAAAATGCAAATCAAATGGTTGTACATATCCTGGTCATAAAAGATTTCAGTTGAGCTGCCTTTAAAGAGCATCTGCTGTAATTTTACTGTAAGCTTGTGGAAAATCAGCCGCTTGCTGAGTTGTGGCCACGTCCACGGGTGTCAGTACAGCCATCAACACCAGCCTGTGGCACTGAAGGCAAAAGTTTCCATGTCTCATGGTGAGACGGTTTATTATCAGAGGGAGCAAAATGCAGGTGTCAGTGATGGATGCCTTTTAAGTGGTCCCAGACACAGTCCTGCTCAGAAAGACACTGCGGGGGGGTTGAAGACTTGGTGGTCATGGTGGTGGTCAAATCAAGCACCAGGTGCCTGGCTGCATTTTGGGCATTGCTGACATGGCTGGCAAAAAAAAAAAAAAAAAAGGGAGGGGGGAAGCAATAAAGAGGGGACTTACAAGTCTAGGAAAAAGAAAATACGAGCAAACTGTAAGGGTTTGGAGAAAACCCTTCCCCACTGCAGATACACGGGTTAATGGTCTTCGTCGCCTGCAAGCACATGGCTTCAAAAGCTTTACCCTCACCTTGGTGTTGCCGGCTCTTGGGTGACTCTCGGAGGTTTTGCCAGGTAATGGGATGGTTGTGTGCGCCATAAAACCTTGAGCCACAGATACCACAAAACAGTCCCGAGTGTGAGCTGGATTTTCTATGCTGTTTACTCAGGCGTGCAAGGAGATTTTTGAATCTCCCAGCACTGACGTGGCTGCCCTGGAGCACTTTGATGGAAGGTGCTGTCGCTGCGCAGGCGAGACATGCTTCAGTGGCCATCTTACTGCTTGAGTCTTTGTCTTCCAAATGGCTTTTCCCACCTGTTTATAAGGTGGTAAATTATCTTGGTTCACCCTGGGCCCTTGCATCCTTGCCTGTGGCTCCTGTTCTTCCCATCTACAGCAAATTGATGCTAGAAGGCAACTGGGGATGAGCTGGGGGCTGAGTTGTGCTTTGCTTGGACCCCCTGCAGCTTTTGCCCTCCCACAACCCTTACATGCTGGGAACATGTTATGAACACCTCACAGCATTATAACCGACATGATAAACATCTTCATCTCTATCTAAATGGGAGTATTGCTCTGGTCTCAAAACATGCTGCCCAGCGAACTGAATTTCATTGTCATCTCCCACGGAAAGGGAGATTGGCATCCCCCGGCACCAAAAAAAACCTGCCAGCCTCTGGGCTGCTTGCTCCAGTCTCTTCTTTCCAAGTTTGTTGCGTGTGGAGGTAACGGAGGGACAGGCAGCACCTTGGCGAAGACTGGCCAGACTGGTGAAGGTGCAAGGATGCTGGAAAGTGGCCTTGAGCGCTGGGGGGCTTTTGAACCTCATTCATCCTCCAATTTGGGTGACGTAGCCTCCCAAAATTGTATTAAAAGAGTTGGTTGGTGTCCTCTCCTCCCATGAGGAACACACACAGTGCAGCCACAGGCTGTGTGAGATTTGTTTCCTCTTTTCTGCTTTATATCAGCACGTTATTACTTTGCTGAAGATTTATTATATGGTATTTTTTAAGCTCTGCTTTTATTCACCCTGCAGATTGGTGTTTTCCCGACTTAATGCTTTCTCAAGGTACACGTGGGGTTACAGCACAACACTGGCACTGCAGTTGGTTCACAGAGTAATTTATTTCAAGGATTATTGATTTACTGGGTATCTCTTGCAGCAGGTGGGGTTTTGTCTGGTAGAGGTTAAACCCCTGTCTTCCTTCCCACCGCTTGGAGCAAGATTTCAGCTTCTTCCAAGGAAAATCAGAGCAAAGAGGGAAAAATGGTGGTTCTAATTTCCCACCTGTCCCACCAAGATTTTGCAGTGTTGCCCTTCAGAGCCTCGGCTGCCCTTTTGCCAACTGAAAAATACTCATCAAGGCAACTGAAAACCCTCTCAAGGCCCCAGAACATCAGCAATGGGAAAAACAAATGATTTGGTTTCGCCTGGGATGCGCTGAGGTTGTTAGTGCTGTGCCTCTTTTCTGTAGCACCGCATGACTTCATGGCCCAATTTTTCCCTAATTAAGAGTGTGTTTGGGAGTAAATGATACTCTAGAAATCATGCAGTTTAGAAATGCAGAATGTGGGTTGTCACAGCAAGGAATTGTGTGCCCTGTTTGATCAATTGTGCAGTAACTCAGAGGATGTAAAAGGATGTAAAAGAATGTTTCCTTTTGTTTTGTCACCTTCTAAAATTTTTCCAGCGGAAGATACATTTAGAGAAAAATTAAAACCTTGATTGACAGCTTGCTTAAAATACGATGGCTGCTTTTTCTTTTACTTCTCTGCTTAAACCACAGGTTTCTCCATTTTTCATCATGACAAACGGAGCTTTCTTCATTACTGTCAGCATTCAGTGCCGTAAGCTAAATCCTGTTTCATCTTTATCTCTTGGCTTCTGCGATGAGGATGCTGTGATGATGCGCTGGGAGATGCAGCAATTAACTCTACTCCAGGATTTAGCTCTGCCCTCGGTTGAGCGAGAGATGCTGCGGAAAGGTTGCCAGAGATGCAGATACGATCCTACATCCAGGTTTTTGCTGCATCCCTGCTGCTGAGGGAGATATGGATCATACCCAGAATTATTGCCCGTCCCTGTGAAAGGAGGGGATGCTGAGAGATGTCGATTTGCAAGGGAGATGGATCTGGGCACCGGGTTTTCGTGCCACTTCAGTGCCGTGCAGCAGGAGCAGGGTGTCAAGACCCCCCCAGTGATGCAGGGGGTGCGGAATTTTTCAGTTCTGGTGCCGATAGCATGCTCACGGTGAGGTCTCTGTGGCGCAATGGACGAGCGCGCTGGACTTCTAATCCAGAGGTTCCGGGTTCGAGTCCCGGCAGAGATGATCTCCAGGCAGGTGTCTCTTTTATTTTATGCACGTTCCTCCATAGATACCAATCCATCACATTTATAACACCCCAGAAGGCTTGAGAGGGGAGATAATGACTTTTCACGGCACCGTCTCTACTGCTGATGCTCATAACGGTTGTGTATCACAGAATCACAGGATGGTAGGGATTGGAAGGGACCTTGAAAGATCATCTAGTCCAATCCCCCTGCCAGAGCAGGAACACCTCGATCAGGTCACACAGGAACTCGTCCTACCGTTGGATGTCACTGAGCAGAGCCTGGCTCCATCCTCCTGACATTCTCCCTTTACATTTTTATAAATATTAATAAGGTCACTCCTCGGTCTCCTCTTCTGCAAGCCAAAGAGACCCAGCTCCCTCAGCCTTTCCTTGTAAGCAAGATGCTCCACTCCCTTAATCATCCTCGGGGCTCTGTGCTGGACCCTCTCAAGCAGTTCCCTGTCCTTCTGGAACTGAGGGGCCCAGAACTGAATGCAATATTCCAGATGCGGTCTCACCAGGGCAGAGTAGAGGGGGAGGAGAACCTCCCTCGACCTACTAACCACCCCTCTTCTGATACACCCCAGGATGCCATCGGCCTTCTTGGCCACAAGGGCACAGTGCTGGCTCGTGGTCATCTCGCTGTCCACCAGGACCCCCAGGTCCCTCTCCCCTTCACTGCTTTCCAGCAGGGCAGTCCCCAACTTATCCTGATGTCTGGGGTTGCTCTTGCCCAGATGCAGGACTCTGCACTTGTCCTCGTTATATTTCAGTAAGTTTCTCCCCGCCCAACTCTCCAACCTGTTGAGGTCCCGCTGAACGGCAGCACAGCCTTCCGGCGTGTCAGCCGCTCCTCCCAGTTTAGTGTAATCAGCAAACTTGCTGACAGCACACTCCATTGCCTCATCCAAGTCATCAATGAATATATTGAACAACACCCATCCCAGTACCAACCCTTGAGGGACTCCACTAGATACAGGACTCCAGCTTGACTCCGTCCCATTGACCACAACTGTGAGAAAAATCCCAAATAATTTTCTTCGGACAGGATCTTCTGTGAAGCTATTTTATTCAATGGCGGGCGTCCTGTCAGTCAGGAGCGCATTTTAGTAAACAAATCATAACCTTTTATTCCCTATCACCCGGCGCCTGATCACCTCCCCTATTCCCTCATTGGCTGAATACTACAGGTTCACAAGCTACTCGATGCTCCTCTATACCATATATGTACAATTTTTCTTTTTTTCAACCCTTTAATTTCTCCTTTCTTATGTTTTGAGAACTTGTGATCTTTGTTTTACTGTTCTCACACTGCTCATCCTGTTTTTCTCAAGCTTCTACCTTATTTTGGAACAGTGAGGCCTTCTACTGTCCACTTATCTACTTAGCATTTCTCCTTATTATGATGACACAACTACCTTGGAATACAGAAAATTAGTTCTCTACTGCAAAAACACAACTTTGTTTCCCACACAACCCTCTGGCTTCTTCCCTCCAGCCAGTTCACAGCCCACCTCACTACTCCTCCTGCTTATTCCCCATGCTGGGTGCATTGGTGTACAGGCACCCCCCCATCTAAGGTGTGTTTCTTGCACCATATTTCCCTTCCCTCATTCCTTTTGGTAGTTCCTGAATGCCTTGATGTTTTAACCCCATTTGTTTCCCCCACAGACTGCTCATGGGTCCTATCTTTGTTGCCTTTTTATGAAAACTACTGTGCTTTCCAGTAGAAATCAGGTGGTCAGGAAGTGGTTTAGAGCCTCGTGTTGAGATTTCCTTTGATAGATATGGTCATTTGTTTCAAATGTAGGGCAAAAAAAATGTAGGTCTGTATTCTGAGTTCCCACCTCATAGAAATCCTTTGAAAGAGCTCTTGACTTTCATATTCTTATGCAGCAGATTTGTGTTTACTGGCAACCACCTCTATAGCCCCATGGAAGTTTATCATCCTACGTAGCAAACTGACTTCTTCTTTCACAGGTGTTCTAAGCTGTGGGTATATAACCTCCTGTGTGACCTCATTGCTATAAGCAGTGAGAAAGAAAATAGGGAGCTGCATGCGGTTGTAGCTGGGCTTCGTAGTTGCCTGGGTTTCAATGGGAGCTGCTAGAGGACTTTTCCAGGCTACCGCAGCAGTTGTTTGTGGTGGCAAAGTGCTGAAGGTTGAAGGAGGGGCCATAGAATGGTTGGGTTAGAAGGGACCTCTACAGATCACCTAGCTCCAGCCCCCAGCCACTGACCCGAAAGCTTCATGTGCTCTTCAGAGAGCGGTTCCCACGGGGCTGACGGAGGTGTCAGATCCTATCTGTGAGGGTGGCAGGGAAAGGTCCTTCTGACTTTTTTCCTTCCTTCCAGGTTTACAGATTCCTCGTAGCAAGTCAGCTGGTGCCAAAAGTCAGAATTAGCTTTTCTTTTGTTGTCTGTCCTTCTGTGCTGGCACTGTCTGTCCTCTGCAGGGCTCTGGGAGGTGCCGAGGGGCTCCCTGCATCAAACCTTATCTCATGGCTTCATTAGTGAAGATGAGCTTCAAGTTCAGGGGTTGTGTTGGTGCTTTTGGCTGTGTGTTGAGTCTGTGTCCCAAAGTCAATGGTGCTCAAATGATAAAATCAGGCCCAGGCAAAGACTGCAGGGCTAGCTTGGTCTGCATCTTGCTCTCACATGTTTTGGGGCAGCTGTGCTGAAATGTGGCTTCCACAAGAAGCTGAGTGGTACATGGGTCCCAAAACTGTCCCATGCCTCTCACAACCCATTCAACATGATCCATCCAAGGGGCAAGCAGCAGAAACCTGCCTGTTTCTTTCCCATTGGTGTCTGATCTCCAGCACAGAGAAAGTTCCAAAGAAATTGCAAATACAACCTCAGAAGAGCTTGAGAATCCTGCCACTGGGTCGTGGATGGACTCCAAGACACTGGGGAAGGAGGTAAGCAAAAAGCCTTATGTGAAGAGGATCCATTGCAACTTGTTTTCTCTGGGGGGAAAAGAAAGAAAGAAACAGGCAAACAAACAAACAAACAAAAACCAACAACAATAATAATAAAAAAAAAAAACAGCAAATGCCGACAGTCACCCAGGAGGACTGGAGTCTCCCTAAGGAGCAGAGGAGGCATCTCAGAGGGGTTGCATGAAGCAAGGGCTGGATGGGGCTGTGGTTTCAAGGGACAGTGAGCCCTGAATCTGCTATTAAGTGAGGTGTGGAGGAAAAAAAAAGTGTCATTCAGGACTGGACATTATAGCAACACAAAGGCTTCCGGTTGGTGGGGTTGTTTCTTTGCATAATAGTAATAAAACCAAACACTATTTCCTTCCTTTTTTCTCAGAAAAGTATCTCCACGCAGGGGACATCACCATTGCCCTCTGTGTGGGGAAGTCACCAAGCCCTGGACCCCCAGTCTGGGATGGCAGGGAGCAGAGCCTTGCTCCTCCTGGGTGAGTGCAACCACAGGGGCTGGGGGCTGCTGGCATGGACGTGTGTTCCCAAAAAGCCACAGGGACCCAGTGAGCATCAGCGAGGGCGAAGGTGACTCCATCTCCAGCACAGGTTCTGCTGAGTGCCCCTCACATCCCTTTGGGGCATGTCTGGAGGGGGTTTCACTCTGCCTGGGGAAGGGGAGATGTTTGTTTATCCTGCCAGGTGGAGGAGATTTGTATGGAGCAGTGGTTGCCCCTGTCACAACATAGGCTTAGGGCTTCCTCTTTGGGGTGGCCTTGTTGCTGGGGAAGAGGGAAATGAGGGTCCAGCGAGGCTGGTGGGCATGAGCATGGTGAGGTTGGGAATACCATGCCATGGAGTGGTGTGGTGGTGCTGGTGGGTGTCTCGGCGACCTGGCAGGTCTTGCCAAGACTTTTCTTTTAGGGTGGCTTACATCCAACGGCAGGCTCGCCCCTCTCTGTACAGGGGTGCTGCAGAATGCCTGGCAGGTGCTTCCCAGTGGTGCTCATCCCTTCTTCTTTTCCTCCTTGCAGCTCAAGTCCTCGGCCTCGCTGGTGAGTCCCTTTGCTGGCAGGTTTCTGGTGAGAGCCCATGGGGCCCTGGGCAGTTCTTGCTGAGCAAGGTGGCAGGGATGTCCCCTCGCATGGCAGCAGGGCACGGCATGGCTCTGCTGTGCCTCCGCATGCTGCCTGTCTTGAGGGGCCCTGAGCAGCACCAGCCACCAGCTCAGCTGCCCCTCTGAAACACAAGACAGCCCCCCAAAATCCCACCAACACCCTCGAAACCCTAGTCAGCAGCAGGGTCCCTCCTTCCTCCCCCATCCCAACCTCTGTGCTCAGGGCTGGGGGCTCCCCACCGCACACACCGATGCTCTGATCTCTGTCCTGCCCTCACGTCCCCTCCTGCCTGGACCTTCACAGCCACAGAGATGGCTCTGCTAACCATGGACCCGCCCTGGAGCACGATATTCCGAGGAGAGAGTGTCACCCTGCGGTGCCGGGGCTCCCACCCCCATAGGCAGCAGCCCACGACCTGGTACCACAACGACAAGATCCTGGCGCGCACGGACACTGACACGTACAGGATCACGAACGCCAGGCAGAAACAGACGGGCAGATACAAGTGCCAGAGCCCCGGCTCTGTGTCCAGCAACCCCATTACCTTGATCGTCTCCTATGGTGAGTGACGTGACCTGGGACGAGCCCTGCTCTCCCATGCTCCACAGCTTTGCTCTGGACCTGCTCATCCTGCTCTGGGCCAAATGCAGCTCCTGCAAGCATAAGGAAGGCAATGCTGTTGGTGTTGGGGCACAGCGAGCTGGGGTTTGGGGACTTTTTGCCTCCCTGTCTCTGCACAATGCATCTCTTTTATAGAATCAGAGTGAGTTGGGATGGCAGGCTGCCCCCAGCCCCATCCAGCCTGGCCTTGGGCCCCCCCAGGGATGGGGCACCCACAGCCTCTCCGGGCAGCCTGCGCTGGGGCCTCGCCGCCCTCCCGGGGAAGGATTTCTTCCTTATACCTGACCCAAACCTGCCCTTTTCTGCTTCAAGCCGTTCCTCTGATCCCCCCACTGCACTCCCTGACAAAGAGTCTCTCCCCAGCTTTCCTGTAGCCCCCTTTAGGGACTGGCAGGCCGCTCTGAGGTCTCCCCAAAGCCTTCTCCAGGCTCAACAGCCCCAGCTCCCTCAGCCTGCCTCCACAGCAGAGGTGTCCCAGCCCTTTGGCCATCCCTGTGGCCTCCTCTGGACTGGCCCTAATAGCTCCATGTCCTTCTGGTGCTGGGGCCCCAGAACTGAGCACACGGCTCCAGGTGGGGTCTCAGGAGAGCAGAGCAAAGGGCACAGTCCCCTCCCTGCCCTGCTGCCCATGCTGCTTTTTGTTCAGCCCAGCATAGGGTTGGCTTTCTGGGCTGCGAGTGCACATTGCTGGCTTATGTCAAGTGTTTCATCCACCAGTACCCCCAAGTCCTCTTTTGCAGGGCTGCTCGCAATGCATTCATCACCTGGTCCATGCTGATGTTTGGGACTACCCCAGTCCAGGTGCAGGACCTTCAGCAACTGCTCTCGGGGTCTCTTGCAGATTGGCTGATCCTCCAGGTCCCGTCTCATGTGGTGTTCGAGGGCGAGCCGCTGTGCATGCAGTGCCGGGGATGGGACCCGGGGAGCATGACTTCGGTGCGGTATTTCAGAGATGGAGCAGACATCACCACCCTCTACGCCTCGGACAAGCAGCTCTGCATCCCCCAGGCCAAGACCCACCAGAGCGGCAGGTATCGCTGCACGGGACAGATGAACTCCTTCTTGTCAGTAATAAAAAGGGAATCTCAAGAGTTACATGTTTTTATCAAAGGTAAGAAATTCCTGTGAGTCTTTGGGCCTTCCATCTTCCCAGGGTCCCATCTGCTGGGAGCTGCAGGACAGAGGGTGGGGGGCTCTGTATGATGGCTGAGCTAGGTCCATGCTACCAGTGCAGGAATTAACTCGAACCCCGTGCCCACAACCACAGAGACCTGGCCAGTTACATCCAACCCTGGCTCTGGGATGCTCCCTGCACCCGTACTGGGGTCTTGGTCCTGTGCAGCCTTGTTCTGGTGGGGTGGGATAACTGTCCCTTCCCTCTGGCATCCTGAGCAGTGATGCAGCCCCAGAAGCTCCCTCCAAGGAGATGCCCCCTGACAACTCCCAGGGGGGTTGTATATACCTTCCAATTCAAAAGAAAGAACAAAAACCCTATTTCCTTTCCCCAGAGCTCTTCTCCTCCCCGGTGCTGAGCGTGGCCAGCTCAGCGGAGACCCTTGAGGGAAGCCCCCTCAACCTGAGCTGTGTCACGCACCTCAGCCCCCACAGCCCCCACACCATCCTCTGGTACCTCTTCTACCGAAACAGCACGGTCCTTCAAGGCCCCGAGACCTCCTCCAAGTACCAGGTGCCGACGGTGGGGCTGGCGGACACGGGCTCCTACTTCTGTGAGGTGCAGGCAGACAACTCCAGCATACGGAAGCAGAGTGCCCAGGTCCCCATTGCTGTCAGAAGTGAGTGTTTGGGGTGCTGGGGACTGGTGAGGGTGCAGGCAGGGAAGGGCGGCCCCTGAGGGGGTCCCAGAGACATGTGGAGTCTGTGGGGTTTGGCTTAAAGTCATGTCGCTTTACAAAACCCCAGACTTCTCATGCCTGCAACTACACGCTCACCTGTCCAGTGGTCCTGCTGCCGGCACAGAGGCAAGGGATGCCAGGTCCCATCCCCCATGTTGCTGTGGTTTCGGGGTTTTGTTTTCAGTGTGTTTCAGTTTCACTTTGGGGTATGACTTCTGTTCTCTCTCATGCTGTGTCTCCATCCTGTCTCATCTCTCTGGACCCTGGGACTTTCTCACTTCATGGCGTGTTAAGGGCTCAGTCCTGTCATTTCCCTTGCTATCGCCTCTCCCTGGCATAAGTCTCCCTTTCAGTGTGGAGGCAGCCTGTCCTGCTTCAGGCCATCCACTGGGTTGGGCCATCAACTGCTCCCCCCACCCCAATATCCTGAAAAACCTCAGTTAGAGGGGCTGGGATTTTGCTGTCCCACTGGCTTTGGTTCTTTCAATACCTGCTTCCCTAGCAGCGCTTCTTCCTTCTGCTTCCTGCCACCCAACATTCCCAGTCATTCGCTGTTTGGAAAAAAAAGCCCAGTTTCATTGGGAATGTCTATACTGGAAACCAGTATGTTTCCTCTCCCCCCTCCATCTCACAGGAGTCCCCGTCTCAGGGGTGTCCCTGGACGTGCAACCCCATGAGGGGCAGCTGATGGAGGGGCAGCGCCTGGTGCTGAGCTGCTCAGTGGCTGCAGGCACGGGGTCTATCTCCTTTTCCTGGCACCGAGAGGGCTCTGCAGAGGTTTTGGGAAAGGGCACCCGTTATGAGATCCTGTCAGCCCAGCAAAACGACGATGGGCAGTATTACTGTATGGCCTCCAACGGGGACGTCCCAGCCCAGAGCCCGCGGCTGCAGGTCACGGTTGTGGGTGAGTGGCATCTCGCGGGCTGAGCTGGGCTGTGCTCACATGGATGTCTGCACGGGGCATTGGCACCACAAGGCTGGCATCGAGGGGACATTGCTGGGAGGGGGAGACCCAGGACTGCTCCCCAAAGGGCACCATGAAAGGGGATGGCTACAGAAACAGGGATTTTGAGGGGCCTCCTACGGTAGGTTGGGCACTAGAGCTGATGGAAGAGCATTTGTAGAACATTTTAGGGCCCGTAGCGATGCACCATCTCCTGTCACGGTCAGAGCTGGTGGTAATGGCTGGAGAAGGTTTCAACCTGAGCTTTTCCACGCAGGTTGGCACCACCTTCACGTGGCTGCACAATAGCCAGGAGCTGGATGTAGGTTCGGGGATGGTCCATCATCCATAACCTACACCCATTGCTCTGCTCTCACACCTCCACCTCCGTCCTACCTTGTAGTGCCACAGCTAGGACCCCCATTGTCTTGGCAAAGCTGGACCTGGTAGTAGCAGCTGAAAAGAGGCTGAATCTGAGCTGCAGGGTGCAGGCAGGCACTGCCTCAGTGCCCTTCACATGGCTGCACAAGGGGCAGGAGCAGAGCTGGTCCCAGCCCCACCTGTAAGGCCAGTCCTGTACACTGAGGCCAAGGAGCTGGGCTGTGCAGAACATTAATAGCACATGGCCAGCTACTGGCTCAGCCCCAGAGAGTCTTCCAGCCATGTGCTGGTCCTCTCTGTATGAAAAGGAAGACGGTCTAATTGACTTCTAGCAGTGCTGACGTCACCTAATGGCTTTTCTCTGTTCCTGAGTCCTTGCATTGGGCACACAGGACTGGCTGAGCTCCACATTCAGATATCTCTGTGCACCGCGCCCATATGAGTGTATTTTTGGTGCTGGTGTTGGAGCTGAGGGCTTAGTGCTGTAGCATGGATAACAGAGGCTCCCTGTTTTCGGCTGGGTAATTCCCTGAAGTCCATGAGTTCCAGCATCAGGCCCATGTGGTGTTTCCAAGTTTACCTGAGTCCTCAGGGTGTGTTTGTTTCCCAGGTGTCTCTTCACTCTTCTACTGCCATATCAGAGCACCGCTGCTGCTAGCAGCCTTGGGGTCCCTGCTGTCCGGGCTGGTTGCTGTCCATGTCCTCACTGCAGGGAGCAAAGACCCTACAGGAGTGAAACAGTGAGTGGGACTCCCCAAGAGACCATCTGCACATGAGTCAGACGCACACCAGGAAAGAATGCTTGTGGGGCAACTCAGACCCACTGCTGCCCCCGCAAGGGCACCATGGAAATCTGCCAAATGAGTGTCCCCATGTCCCTTTCCCGGCCTGCACTGTCCCTCAACATATATTGACAGAGATGCTTCTGGTTTCCTGCATCTGCTGCCCAATAAAGCACTTCTGAGTCTGAAGATTTATGCTTGCCTTTGTGACTGCTAGTGGAGCACGCCCTGTGTGCACGTGTATATGCGTGTGTGCAATTGCTGCTCACACACATCATATCACCACGGTACGTGTTCGCTCAAAGACATGCTCTCTGCTTTTTGTACAGAGGGGAGTGGGGCAGGCGGCAGGGGAGAACTGAACTCGCTCTGGGAGCCCTTATGGGGCTCCCTTGGGGACCCATTACGCAACCCCACACACAACAGGACTCTGCACCTTCTCCATTTCCAAACAATCCTAAACGTATCCATAACTGTAACACTAAACTTGAACCTAACCCTGATCCTAAAACTTACTTTAACCCTAACAATAACCCTAACCCTAACCCCAACTTTACCCCTAAACCTAACCCTAAAACTTGCCCTAACCCAAAACCTAACCCTGACTCTAAAACAAAACCAAAACCTAATCCTGAAACCTAACCCTAACCCTAACTGAAACAAGAAACCTACTCCTAACCCAAACCTAACCCTAACCTTAACCCTTGCCCTAACCCAAAACCTAACCCTGACCCTAACACAAAATCCAAACCTAATCCTGAAATCTAACCATAACCCTAATCCTAACAGTAACCCCAAACCTAACCCTAACCCTAAACCGAAACCTAAATCTAACCCTTGCCCTAACACAAAACCTAACCCTAAACCTAAAACTAATCTTAACCGTAACGTTTACCCTAACACTAACCTAACACTAACCCTAACCATACCCCTAATAACCCTAAACCTAACCCTAACAGTAATGACCGTAACGCTAGCCCTACCCCAACGACCCTAACCCTAATCCTAACACTAAACCAAACACTAAATCTAAACCTAAACCTAACACTAAACATAAACCTATTCCAAACCCTAATCCTAACCGTAACCCTAACCCTAACCCTAAGGCTAAGCCTAATCCTAACCCTAACCCTAACCCTAACCCTAAACCTAACCCTAACCCTAACACTAACCCTAACCCTAACCTAACGCTAACCCTAACACTAAACCTAACCCTAACAATAAAACTAAACCTAATCCTAATCCTGCTCTTAAAGTGAAGCCTAACCCTAACCCTAACCCTAACGCTAACCCCTAACCCCTAACCCTAACCCGTAACGTTAACCCTAACCCTAACCCTAACCCTAATGAGGACCCAAAAAAACACGTACAGCCCCACTTTATGCCATCAAAAAGTGCTCCCAACGGAAGCCTTTGGGTACACCTGGACTCCCTTGGGGAGCCCTTATGCAACCCCACACACAACAGGAGTCTGCGCCTTCTCCATTTCCAAACAACCCTAAAAGTATCCATAACTGTAATACTAAACTTCAGCCTAACCTGGATGCTAAAACTTAATCTAACACTAACAATAACCCTACCCTAACTCCAACCCTAACCCTAATCCCAACTCTGAACCTAAATTTTACCCTAACCCTAAACCCTCACCCAAACCCTAGCCCTAACACAGAACCTAACCCTAACCCTACCGCTACCCTTAATCCTAACCCTAATCCTAACCCCCTAACCCCTAACCCTAACCCTAAACCTAATCCCTAAGGTTAACCTTAACCCTAACCCCTAACACTAACCCTAACACCTAACCCCAAACACTAACACTAACCCTACCCCTACCCCTATTCCTAACCCTAAACCTAGTAGCGGAGCTAACCCTAACCCTAACACTAAGCCTAACCCTAAACCTAATGACGGAGATAACCCTAACCCTAACCCTTACCCTAACCCTAACCCAGGACCCCAGAAAACACGTACGCCGCCACTTTCTCCCATCAAAAAGTGCTCCCAACGGAAGCCTTTGGGTACACCTGGACTCCCTTGGGGACCCCTTACGCAACCCCACAAGCAACAGGACTCTGCGCCGTCTCTCTTTCCAAACAACCCGAAACGTAACCCTAACCAGAACACTGAGCCGAACCCTAAGTAGGACCCAAGACAACACGGACGGCGCCACTTTCTCCCATCCAAAAGTGCTCCCAACAGAAGCCTTTGGGTACACCCGAACTCCCTTGGGGAGCCTTTACACAACCCCACACACAACACGGCCGTGCTTTCCATGGCCGTGCTATTCCAAAATGAAAACTGTTCTGAACTGATGGTTTGCTCCACAAACATGCTCTTAGGGCTGGTTGGTTTGCTTGGTTTTTGTTTCGTTTTTTTTTTCTGAAAACATCCAGAGGCAACAACGGGAGGCTGCAAGAGGAGACGTTCAGGCTGAATATCAGGAAATGTGTCCTTACTTAGAAATGTGGTCTGGCTCTGGAACTAGCTCCCACTGAAAGGTTGCATGGCACAAAGGCTGCCAGAGTTCAAGAAGCGTTTGGACAATGATCTCAGACACATGGCAGAGCTTAGTGATATGGTTTAGTGGAGGACTGTTAGTGTTAGGTCCGAGGTTGGACTCGGTGATCTTGGAGGTCTCTGCCGACTTAGATGATTCTGTGATTCTGTGAGTAATGGGTGGTTCTGTGTGGAGCCAGGAGTTGGACCTGATGAGCGTTGTGGGTCCCTTCCACCTTGCTATGACTCTATGATTACAGCACAAAAGAAGGCGATTTAGCCGAACGCCTAATGGGAACGCCATTCATCCTCACAGCATATGAGGCCTTACATCCCGACACCACGCGACACCACACCTCCCAACACCATGAAATGCCAAACACCCCAAGGCAATGGGCGACCAAACATCCCACCAACATGGGGGGCCAACCACCCCAACACCACGGAAGGCCATACCGCCCAGCCCCATATAAGGCCATACCGCCCAGCCCCATATAAGGCAATACCGCCCAACTCCATATAAGGAACTGCCCAACTCCATATAAGGTCATGCTGCCCCTTATAAGGCATACCGCCCAACTCCATATAAGGCCATACCGCCCAACTCCATATGACGTCATGCTGCCCCATGTGAGGCACACCGCCCATCTCCATATGACGTCATGGTGCCCCGCCCTCCATTGTGAGGTCATGCCAGCACACAGTATAAATTGCACGCGCACGCACCCATGGCCAGTAGCAGACGCTGTCTCCGCACCTGTGCGACTGGGACGGAAGGCAGTAGACGCTACAGGGTCAGGGGCTGCCGCCCCTCGCAGACCCAGCGAAGGTGACCGTCAGTGGCCAACGGCCACAGCAGTCACAGGCCAACAAACTTACTTCTTGTACCCGCGGCCATCGTGCGGGACGTTGCAGGCCGGGGACTGACGGGGCCCAGCCGCCCCGCGCCCCGACGGGGCCCAGCGCAGCTCCCTGGCAACCCTGCGCAGCAGGAGGAGCGCCGGCAGGAGCTGCAGGCACTGCGGGCCAAACTGGATGGCGAGCGGCTCCACAACCAGGAGCTGCGGCGCCACTTCGCCGCTGAGATCTCCAAGATGAAGGAGGCGGCAAAGAGGGAGCAGCAGCTGATGGTCCAGCAGCTGCAGTGTGAGTGGGAGAAGCAGCAGGCCCTCGACATCCAGCGGCTGCAGGAGCTGCAGTGGCAGCAGCGCGCAGCGGAGACCCGGCAGCTGCTGCGGTGGAAGGAGGCCGAGCTGCTGGCGGCGCAGGAGATGCTGCAGCAGGAGCGCGACGCTGCCCTGCACCAAGCACGGGAGCTGCAGCGGCAGCTGGCCGACGAGCTGCGAAGGCCCTGCAGGAGCAACAGGGCGGCCCACGCCAAGCTCCAGGATGTCCTCAAGGAGCTGCGCTGGGAGACGCACGGGGACCAGCCCGCCCGCATCCGCTACCTCCAGCATGAGCTGGAGCTGGAGAAGAGGCTCTTCATCAAATACATCGTGGCGGGCTTCGAGGGAGAGCAAGAGGACAGCCAGGGGACGACGGGCCGAGAAGACAGAGAAGGGCCCTGGGGCAAGGCACAGCCAAAGAAGCCAACACAGGCTCCGTCCTCCCAGAACACACCTCAGCAGGGAGCCAAGGAAAGCTGCAGCACAGAGCAGGGCAGCAGCCGCCACCCTGTGAAGGACGCTCACGGCCAGGTGAGGAAACAGGCTGAGGAAGCTGGGCGTCTTGAGCCTGGGGAAGACAAGGCTCCGGGGAGACCTCAGGGCGGCCTGCCAGTCCCTAAAGGGGGCTACAGGAAAGCTGGGGAGAGACTCTTTGTCAGGGAGTGCAGTGGGGGGATCAGAGGAACGGCTTGAAGCAGAAAAGGGCAGGTTTGGGTCAGGTATAAGGAAGAAATCCTTCCCCGGGAGGGCGGCGAGGCCCCAGCGCAGGCTGGGGGTGCCCCATCCCTGGGGGGGCCCAAGGCCAGGCTGGACGGGGCTGGGGGCGGCCTGGGCTGGGGGCAGGGGTGGTGCCCATGGCAGGGGCTGGAACGAGGTGGGCTTTGAGCTCCCTTCCAAGCCAACCTTTGCTCTGATTTGGTGTTTGCAGGTGCCAGAGCCTTCCGACGAAGACCTGCTGCTGCCGGGCAGCACGTGCCCCGGGATGATGAAGCAGCACACCCGCCTCCAGCGTGCCCTGAGCGACCTGAAGAGGCTACGCCAGGCCCTGGAGGCAAAGAAATGCCTCGTGAGAGAGGGAAGCACCCAGGAAGCGTGCCAGGAGGTACAGAAGCTCCAGGAAGCCACAGAAAAACTGGTGGCACTTACCGAGCAGCTGGAGGAGAAATGCAGATCCCTGCAGGAGACCATCCACCAGGCCAGCAAGACTCCAGGGCCTCTGCCCAGCCAGAGCTCCGCCGAGGCGCCGCCACCTTGCGAGAGTGCCCCCAGCCCAAGGGAGGAGGTGCTGGTTGCCCAGCTCACGCAGCTGAGCAAGGAAAACAAGAGACTGGAAGAAGAAAATTCTCGCCTCCGAGGGCAGGTGGACTCAGCGATGGAAGTCCAAGCTGAAAGTGCTGACCTGAAGAGGCAGCTACAGCAAGTGGCAAAGGAGCAAAACTCCGCCCTGCGACAGGTCAGCAAGCTTCAGGCCCAGCTGCAAGAGGCAGAGCGCCAGCTGCAAGCGCTCAAGGAAGTTGCAGACAGAGGGCCACAGCTGGAGAGAGAACACCTGGAGGCACAGCTAGCGCTCCACAAGGAAGAGCAGGAGCTCGAGAGCTTGCGGAGGGCTCAGGCAGAAGGGAAGAGGCAGCACGAGGAAGCCTCGCAAATGTTACGAGCCCAGGTGGCTGACCTGGAAGATCGGTGCCACCACCAAACTGAACAACTCCAGCTGCTCGCTGAGGAACTGCAGCGGCTGAAAAGCGAGCAATCCAGCCCTGCCATTACCCATCTGCCACAGTTACCAACTACCACAGGTACCACCCACACAGTCACCTCCAAATCCGAGTCGGCAGAGGACAGCCCAGGGCCCTGCCTTCCTTCAGAGGAGGACGCTGCAGATGAGACCCAAGGAGCGGAAACGCAGCAAGAGTCCTTCATCCTGCAGGTTCCAGTGGGACAAGGACCATTAAGGATTCGGAAATTCCTGGCTCGGTACAGCTATGACCCTGCTGATAGTCCCAACGAGCAGCCGAAGCTAGAGCTTCCCCTCACCGCAGGACAGTTTGTTTATGTCGTTGGGGAGATGGATGAGGATGGCTGGTATATAGGAGAGCGGACGGACGGCAGAAGAGGGTTCGTCCCCTCCAATCTGGTGGAAGAAGTTCTCGATGACCTCACCTTGACGCCAGTGCCTCCAGAGCTAAGGGATCTCCTTCTGGACACAGATGATGAGGAGAGTTCCACCGACAGCTGCAGCAGCAGTGGCGAAGCCGGGGATGATCCGGACAAAGAAATCTGTCCCGGTGCGCTGGCTGAAGAGCCCCTTGCAGAAGCCTTCCTGAAGGCGCTGCGTGATGGGCCAATCAGTCCCCGTGCGCTGGCTGAAGAGGCCCTTGCAAAAGCCCTCCTGGAGGAGCTGTGTGATGGGCCAATCTTTCCCGGTACGCTGGCTGCAGAGGCCTTTGCAGAAGCCTTCCTGAAGGAGCTGTGGGATGGGCCAATCTGTCCCGTTGCGCTGGCTGAAGAGCCCCTTGCAGAAGCCTTCCTGGAGGAGCTGTGTGATGGGCCAAAAGAGGAAGAAGAAACCTCCAGCGCAGGAAACAGTTATTCCCGCTACCCTTTCTGTCTGTCACCCATTTTGGAGGACGAGGAAGAAGATCGGGATGGGGGTGCCGAGGGTTTCAAAAATCAATAAACTGTGGATAATGATGAACCTGGCCTAGGTGATTCTTCTCCAGAATGTTTATAGAAATGGAAAAGCATTTCTTTGCCCTGCAGCTAACTGCACGCTGCAACAGGTTGGCCAGAGAGGCGGTCGAGTTCTTGGAGGCCTTCAAAAGCCACCTGGATGCGGTCCTGGGGACCTGCTCTGGGTGGCCCTGCCAGAGGTGGGGTTGGGACAGGCGCACTCAGAGCTCCCTTCCCTCAACCTCTGATTCTGGGGACGGAAAAGAGACCCCCAGCGAGGCCCTGCAGAGCCTCAGACCTCCTCGGGGCACTCTGGAGGGCCACAGGGCCTGCGGGGCGCCTTTCACGGCTTGTGGAAGCCCCCCATCACCAGCTCGTGTCACGGGGACTTGTCACAGCCCGGGGCAGTGGGCGCCCAAACCCTTCAGAGGCCGGAGCCACCACGCCGAGGGGGAGCTCCTCCTGTTACTGCCAGGCTCTCCCGGGCAGCGGGGCAGAGCTCTGTGCGCCTTATTATTATTATTTATTAGCTTTATTGTGACAAAACGCATGGGTTTGGGGCTATTTCTGTCAGTACAGGCCAAGACCGCAGCCACCACTCCTCCCGTTACTGCCAGGCTCTCCCGGGCAGCGGGGCAGGGCTCTGTGCGCCTTTTTATTATTATTTATTAGCTTTATTGTGACAAAACGCGGTGTTTGGGGATATTGCTGTCAGCGTGGGCCAAGGCCGCAGCCCACCTTTGAAACTCTAACTCTAACCCTAACCCGAAAATGCTCCCACGGAGCTATCCCTAACCCTAACTGGAACCCTTACCCTAAGCCTAAGCCTAACCCTAACCCTAAAAGGCCCCCGTGTAGCTGAGGTAACCCTAACCCTAACCCTAATTAGGACCCCAGAAAACACGTACGCCGTCACTTTCTCCCATCCAAAAGTGCTCCCAACGGAAGCCTTTGGGTACACCTGGACTCCCTTGGGGACCCCTTACGCAACCCCACAAGCAACAGGACTCTGCGCCTTCTCTCTTTCCAAACAACCCGAAACGTAACCCTAACCGGAACACTGAGCCGAACCCTAAGTAGGACCCAAGACAACACGGACGGCGCCACTTTCTCCCATCCAAAAGTGCTCCCAACAGAAGCCTTTGGGTACACCCGAACTCCCTTGGGGAGCCTTTACACAACCCCACACACAACACGACCGTGCTTTCCATGGCCGTGCTATTCCAAAATGAAAACTGTTCTGAACTGATGGTTTGCTCCACAAACATGCTCTTAGGGCTGGTTGGTTTGTTTGGTTTTTGTTTCGTTTTTTTTTTTTCTGAAAACATCCAGAGGCAACAACGGGAGGCTGCAAGAGGAGACGTTCAGGCTGAATATGAGGAAATGTGTCCTTACTTAGAAATGTGGTCTGGCTCTGGAACTAGCTCCCGCTGAAAGGTTGCGTGGCACAAAGGCTGCCAGAGTTCAAGAAGCGTTTGGACAATGATCTCAGACACATGGCAGAGCTTAGTGATATGGTTTAGTGGAGGACTGTTAGTGTTAGGTCCGAGGTTGGACTCGGTGATCTTGGAGGTCTCTGCCAACTTAGATGATTCTGTGATTCTGTGAGTAATGGGTGGTTCTGTGTGGAGCCAGGAGTTGGACCTGATGAGCGTTGTGGGTCCCTTCCACCTTGCTATGACTCTATGATTACAGCACAAAAGAAGGCGATTTAGCCGAGCGCCTAATGGGAACGCCATTCATCCTCACAGCATATGAGGCCTTACATCCTGACACCACGCGACACCACACCTCCCAACACCATGAAATGCCAAACACCCCAAGGCAATGGGCGACCAAACATCCCACCAACATGGGGGGCCAACCACCCCAACACCACGGAAGGCCATACCGCCCAGCCCCATATAAGGCCATACCGCCCAGCCCCATATAAGGCCATACCGCCCAGCCCCATATAAGGCCATACCGCCCAACTCCATATAAGGTCATGCTGCCCCTTATAAGGCATACCGCCCAACTCCATATAAGGCCATACCGCCCAACTCCATATGACGTCATGCTGCCCCATATGAGGCACACCGCCCATCTCCATATGACGTCATGGTGCCCCGCCCTCCATTGTGAGGTCATGCCCGCACACAGTATAAATTGCACGCGCACGCACCCATGGCCAGTAGCAGACGCTGTCTCCGCACCTGTGCGACTGGGACGGAAGGCAGTAGACGCTACAGGGTCAGGGGCTGCCGCCCCTCGCAGACCCAGCGAAGGTGACCGTCAGTGGCCAACGGCCACAGCAGTCACAGGCCAACAAACTTACTTCTTGTACCCGCGGCCATGGTGCGGGACGTTGCAGGCCGGGGACTGACGGGGCCCAGCCGCCCCGCGCCCCGACGGGGCCCAGCGCAGCTCCCCGGCAACCCTGCGCAGCAGGAGGAGCGCCGGCAGGAGCTGCAGGCACTGCGGGCCAAACTGGATGGCGAGCGGCTCCACAACCAGGAGCTGCGGCGCCACTTCGCCGCTGAGATCTCCAAGATGAAGGAGGCGGCAAAGAGGGAGCAGCAGCTGATGGTCCAGCAGCTGCAGTGTGAGTGGGAGAAGCAGCAGGCCCTCGACATCCAGCGGCTGCAGGAGCTGCAGTGGCAGCAGCGCGCAGCGGAGACCCGGCAGCTGCTGCGGTGGAAGGAGGCCGAGCTGCTGGCGGCGCAGGAGATGCTGCAGCAGGAGCGCGACGCTGCCCTGCACCAAGCACGGGAGCTGCAGCGGCAGCTGGCCGACGAGCTGCGAAGGCCCTGCAGGAGCAACAGGGCGGCCCACGCCAAGCTCCAGGATGTCCTCAAGGAGCTGCGCTGGGAGACGCACGGGGACCAGCCCGCCCGCATCCGCTACCTCCAGCATGAGCTGGAGCTGGAGAAGAGGCTCTTCATCAAATACATCGTGGCGGGCTTCGAGGGAGAGCAAGAGGACAGCCAGGGGACGACGGGCCGAGAAGACAGAGAAGGGCCCTGGGGCAAGGCACAGCCAAAGAAGCCAACACAGGCTCCGTCCTCCCAGAACACACCTCAGCAGGGAGCCAAGGAAAGCTGCAGCACAGAGCAGGGCAGCAGCCGCCACCCTGTGAAGGACGCTCACGGCCAGGTGAGGAAACAGGCTGAGGAAGCTGGGCGTCTTGAGCCTGGGGAAGACAAGGCTCCGGGGAGACCTCAGGGCGGCCTGCCAGTCCCTAAAGGGGGCTACAGGAAAGCTGGGGAGAGACTCTTTGTCAGGGAGTGCAGTGGGGGGATCAGAGGAACGGCTTGAAGCAGAAAAGGGCAGGTTTGGGTCAGGTATAAGGAAGAAATCCTTCCCCGGGAGGGCGGCGAGGCCCCAGCGCAGGCTGGGGGTGCCCCATCCCTGGGGGGGCCCAAGGCCAGGCTGGACGGGGCTGGGGGCGGCCTGGGCTGGGGGCAGGGGTGGTGCCCATGGCAGGGGCTGGAACGAGGTGGGCTTTGAGCTCCCTTCCAAGCCAACCTTTGCTCTGATTTGGTGTTTGCAGGTGCCAGAGCCTTCCGACGAAGACCTGCTGCTGCCGGGCAGCACGTGCCCCGGGATGATGAAGCAGCACACCCGCCTCCAGCGTGCCCTGAGCGACCTGAAGAGGCTACGCCAGGCCCTGGAGGCAAAGAAATGCCTCGTGAGAGAGGGAAGCACCCAGGAAGCGTGCCAGGAGGTACAGAAGCTCCAGGAAGCCACAGAAAAACTGGTGGCACTTACCGAGCAGCTGGAGGAGAAATGCAGATCCCTGCAGGAGACCATCCACCAGGCCAGCAAGACTCCAGGGCCTCTGCCCAGCCAGAGCTCCGCCGAGGCGCCGCCACCTTGCGAGAGTGCCCCCAGCCCAAGGGAGGAGGTGCTGGTTGCCCAGCTCACGCAGCTGAGCAAGGAAAACAAGAGACTGGAAGAAGAAAATTCTCGCCTCCGAGGGCAGGTGGACTCAGCGATGGAAGTCCAAGCTGAAAGTGCTGACCTGAAGAGGCAGCTACAGCAAGTGGCAAAGGAGCAAAACTCCGCCCTGCGACAGGTCAGCAAGCTTCAGGCCCAGCTGCAAGAGGCAGAGCGCCAGCTGCAAGCGCTCAAGGAACTTGCAGACAGAGGGCCACAGCTGGAGAGAGAACACCTGGAGGCACAGCTAGCGCTCCACAAGGAAGAGCAGGAGCTCGAGAGCTTGCGGAGGGCTCAGGCAGAAGGGAAGAGGCAGCACGAGGAAGCCTCGCAAATGTTACGAGCCCAGGTGGCTGACCTGGAAGATCGGTGCCACCACCAAACTGAACAACTCCAGCTGCTCGCTGAGGAACTGCAGCGGCTGAAAAGCGAGCAATCCAGCCCTGCCATTACCCATCTGCCACAGTTACCAACTACCACAGGTACCACCCACACAGTCACCTCCAAATCCGAGTCGGCAGAGGACAGCCCAGGGCCCTGCCTTCCTTCAGAGGAGGACGCTGCAGATGAGACCCAAGGAGCGGAAACGCAGCAAGAGTCCTTCATCCTGCAGGTTCCAGTGGGACAAGGACCGTTAAGGATTCGGAAATTCCTGGCTCGGTACAGCTATGACCCTGCTGATAGTCCCAACGAGCAGCCGAAGCTAGAGCTTCCCCTCACCGCAGGACAGTTTGTTTATGTCGTTGGGGAGATGGATGAGGATGGCTGGTATATAGGAGAGCGGACGGACGGCAGAAGAGGGTTCGTCCCCTCCAATCTGGTGGAAGAAGTTCTCGATGACCTCACCTTGACGCCAGTGCCTCCAGAGCTAAGGGATCTCCTTCTGGACACAGATGATGAGGAGAGTTCCACCGACAGCTGCAGCAGCAGTGGCGAAGCCGGGGATGATCCGGACAAAGAAATCTGTCCCGGTGCGCTGGCTGAAGAGCCCCTTGCAGAAGCCTTCCTGAAGGCGCTGCGTGATGGGCCAATCAGTCCCCGTGCGCTGGCTGAAGAGGCCCTTGCAAAAGCCCTCCTGGAGGAGCTGTGTGATGGGCCAATCTTTCCCGGTACGCTGGCTGCAGAGGCCTTTGCAGAAGCCTTCCTGAAGGAGCTGTGGGATGGGCCAATCTGTCCCGTTGCGCTGGCTGAAGAGCCCCTTGCAGAAGCCTTCCTGGAGGAGCTGTGTGATGGGCCAAAAGAGGAAGAAGAAACCTCCAGCGCAGGAAACAGTTATTCCCGCTACCCTTTCTGTCTGTCACCCATTTTGGAGGACGAGGAAGAAGATCGGGATGGGGGTGCCGAGGGTTTCAAAAATCAATAAACTGTGGATAATGATGAACCTGGCCTAGGTGATTCTTCTCCAGAATGTTTATAGAAATGGAAAAGCATTTCTTTGCCCTGCAGCTAACTGCACGCTGCAACAGGTTGGCCAGAGAGGCGGTCGAGTTCTTGGAGGCCTTCAAAAGCCACCTGGATGCGGTCCTGGGGACCTGCTCTGGGTGGCCCTGCCAGAGGTGGGGTTGGGACAGGCGCACTCAGAGCTCCCTTCCCTCAACCTCTGATTCTGGGGACGGAAAAGAGACCCCCAGCGAGGCCCTGCAGAGCCTCAGACCTCCTCGGGGCACTCTGGAGGGCCACAGGGCCTGCGGGGCGCCTTTCACGGCTTGTGGAAGCCCCCCATCACCAGCTCGTGTCACGGGGACTTGTCACAGCCCGGGGCAGTGGGCGCCCAAACCCTTCAGAGGCCGGAGCCACCACGCCGAGGGGGAGCTCCTCCTGTTACTGCCAGGCTCTCCCGGGCAGCGGGGCAGAGCTCTGTGCGCCTTTTTATTATTATTTATTAGCTTTATTGTGACAAAACGCATGGGTTTGGGGATATTGCTGTCAGCGTGGGCCAAGGCCGCAGCCCGCCTTTGAAACTCTAACTCTAACCCTAACCCTAAAATGCTCCCACGGAGCTATCCCTAACCCTAACTGGAACCCTTACCCTAAGCCTAACCCTAACCCTAACCCTAAAAGGCCCCTGTGTAGCTGAGGTAACCCTAACCCTAACCCTAATTAGGACCCCAGAAAACACGTACGCCGTCACTTTCTCCCATCCAAAAGTGCTCCCAACAGAAGCCTTTGGGTACACCCGAACTCCCCTGGGGAGCCTTTACACAACCCCACACACAACACGACCGTGCTTTTCATGGCTCTGTTATTCCAAAATGAAAACTGTTCTGAACAAAACGCAGAGTTTTGGGGATATTTCTGTCAGTACAGGCCAAGACCGCAGCCACCACTCCTCCCGTTACTGCCAGGCTCCCCCGGGCAGCGGGGCAGGGCTCTGTGCGCCTTTTTATTATTATTTATTAGCTTTATTGTGACAAAACGCAGAGTTTTGGGGATATTTCTGTCAGTACAGGCCAAGACCGCAGCCACCACTCCTCCCGTTACTGCCAGGCTCTCCCGGGCAGCGGGGCAGAGCTCTGTGCACCTTTTTATTATTATTTATTAGCTTTATTGTGACAAAACGCAGAGTTTTGGGGATATTTCTGTCAGTACAGGCCAAGACCGCAGCCACCACTCCTCCCGTTACTGCCAGGCTCCCCCGGGCAGCGGGGCAGAGCTCTGTGCGCCTTTTTATTATTATTCATTAGCTTTATTGTGACAAAACGCAGAGTTTTGGGGATATTTCTGTCAGTACAGGCCAAGACCGCA
Source organism: Anser brachyrhynchus (assembly GCF_964034855.1). NCBI lineage: Eukaryota > Metazoa > Chordata > Aves > Anseriformes > Anatidae > Anser > Anser brachyrhynchus. The sequence goes on along the minus strand of NC_137721.1, from coordinate 303,295 downwards.
GCCACCACTCCTCCCGTTACTGCCAGGCTCCCCCGGGCAGCGGGGCAGAGCTCTGTGCGCCTTTTTATTATTATTTATTAGCTTTATTGTGACAAAACGCAGAGTTTTGGGGATATTTCTGTCAGTACAGGCCAAGACCGCAGCCACCACTCCTCCCGTTACTGCCAGGCTCTACCGGGCAGCGGGGCAGAGCTCTGTGCGCCTTTTTATTATTATTTATTAGCTTTATTGTGACAAAACGCAGAGTTTTGGGGATATTTCTGTCAGTACAGGCCAAGACCGCAGCCACCACTCCTCCCGTTACTGCCAGGCTCCCCCAGGCAGCGGGGCAGAGCTCTGTGCGCCTTTTTATTATTATTCATTAGCTTTATTGTGACAAAACGCAGAGTTTTGGGGATATTTCTGTCAGTACAGGCCAAGACCGCAGCCACCACTCCTCCCATTACTGCCAGGCTCCCCCGGGCAGCGGGGCAGAGCTCTGTGCGCCTTTTTATTGTTATTTATTAGCTTTATTGTGACAAAACGCAGAGTTTTGGGGCTATTTCTGTCAGTACAGGCCAAGACCGCAGCCACCACTCCTCCCGTTACTGCCAGGCTCCCCCGGGCAGCGGGGCAGGGCTCTGTACGCCTTTTTATTATTATTTATTAGCTTTATTGTGACAAAACGCAGAGTTTTGGGGATATTTCTGTCAGTACAGGCCAAGACCGCAGCCACCACTCCTCCCATTACTGCCAGGCTCCCCCGGGCAGCGGGGCAGAGCTCTGTGCGCCTTTTTATTATTATTTATTAGCTTTATTGTGACAAAACGCAGAGTTTTGGGGATATTTCTGTCAGTACAGGCCAAGACCGCAGCCACCACTCCTCCCGTTACTGCCAGGCTCTCCCGGGCAGCGGGGCAGGGCTCTGTGCGCCTTTTTATTATTATTTATTAGCTTTATTGTGACAAAACGCGGTGTTTGGGGATATTGCTGTCAGCGTGGGCCAAGGCCGCAGCCCACCTTTGAAACTCTAACTCTAACCCTAACCCGAAAATGCCCCCACGGAGCTATCCCTAACCCTAACTGGAACCCTTACCCTAAGCCTAACCCTAACCCTAAAAGGCCCCCGTGTAGCTGAGGTAACCCTAACCCTAACCCTAATTAGGACCCCAGAAAACACGTACGCCGTCACTTTCTCCCATCCAAAAGTGCTCCCAACGGAAGCCTTTGGGTACACCTGGACTCCCTTGGGGACCCCTTACGCAACCCCACAAGCAACAGGACTCTGCGCCTTCTCTCTTTCCAAACAACCCGAAACGTAACCCTAACCGGAACACTGAGCTGAACCCTAAGTAGGACCCAAGACAACACGGACGGCGCCACTTTCTCCCATCCAAAAGTGCTCCCAACAGAAGCCTTTGGGTACACCCGAACTCCCCTGGGGAGCCTTTACACAACCCCACACACAACACGACCGTGCTTTTCATGGCCGTGCTATTCCAAAATGAAAACTGTTCTGAACTGATGGTTTGCTCCACAAACATGCTCTTAGGGCTGGTTGGTTTGCTTGGTTTTTGTTTCGTTTTTTTTTTTTTTAAAACATCCAGAGGCAACAACGGGAGGCTGCAAGAGGAGACGTTCAGGCTGAATATCAGGAAATGTGTCCTTACTTAGAAATGTGGTCTGGCTCTGGAACTAGCTCCCACTGAAAGGTTGCATGGCACAAAGGCTGCCAGAGTTCAAGAAGCGTTTGGACAATGATCTCAGACACTTGGCAGAGCTTAGTGATATGGTTTAGTGGAGGACTGTTAGTGTTAGGTCCGAGGTTGGACTCGGTGATCTTGGAGGTCTCTGCCAACTTAGATGATCCTGTGATTCTGTGAGTAATGGGTGGTTCTGTGTGGAGCCAGGAGTTGGACCTGCTGAGCGTTGTGGGTCCCTTCCACCTTGCTATGACTCTATGATTACAGGACAAAAGAAGGCGATTTAGCCGAACGCCTAATGGGAACGCCATTCATCCTCACAGCATATGAGGCCTTACATCCTGACACCACGCGACACCACACCTCCCAACACCATGAAATGCCAAACACCCCAAGGCAATGGGCGACCAAACATCCCACCAACATGGGGGGCCAACCACCCCAACACCACGGAAGGCCATACCACCCAGCCCCATATAAGGCCATACCGCCCAGCCCCATATAAGGCCATACCGCCCAACTCCATAGAAGGAACTGCCCAACTCCATATAAGGTCATGCTGCCCCTTATAAGGCATACCGCCCAACTCCATATAAGGCCATACCGCCCAACTCCATATAAGGTCATGCTGCCCCTTATAAGGCATACCGCCCAACTCCATATAAGGCCATACCGCCCAACTCCATATGACGTCATGCTGCCCCATGTGAGGCACACCGCCCATCTCCATATGACGTCATGGTGCCCCGCCCTCCATTGTGAGGTCATGCCCGCACACAGTATAAATTGCACGCGCACGCACCCATGGCCAGTAGCAGACGCTGTCTCCGCACCTGTGCGACTGGGACGGAAGGCAGTAGACGCTACAGGGTCAGGGGCTGCCGCCCCTCGCAGACCCAGCGAAGGTGACCGTCAGTGGCCAACGGCCACAGCAGTCACAGGCCAACAAACTTACTTCTTGTACCCGCGGCCATGGTGCGGGACGTTGCAGGCCGGGGACTGACGGGGCCCAGCCGCCCCGCGCCCCGACGGGGCCCAGCGCAGCTCCCCGGCAACCCTGCGCAGCAGGAGGAGCGCCGGCAGGAGCTGCAGGCACTGCGGGCCAAACTGGATGGCGAGCGGCTCCACAACCAGGAGCTGCGGCGCCACTTCGCCGCTGAGATCTCCAAGATGAAGGAGGCGGCAAAGAGGGAGCAGCAGCTGATGGTCCAGCAGCTGCAGTGTGAGTGGGAGAAGCAGCAGGCCCTCGACATCCAGCGGCTGCAGGAGCTGCAGTGGCAGCAGCGCGCAGCGGAGACCCGGCAGCTGCTGCGGTGGAAGGAGGCCGAGCTGCTGGCGGCGCAGGAGATGCTGCAGCAGGAGCGCGACGCTGCCCTGCACCAAGCACGGGAGCTGCAGCGGCAGCTGGCCGACGAGCTGCGAAGGCCCTGCAGGAGCAACACGGCGGCCCACGCCAAGCTCCAGGATGTCCTCAAGGAGCTGCGCTGGGAGACGCACGGGGACCAGCCCGCCCGCATCCGCTACCTCCAGCATGAGCTGGAGCTGGAGAAGAGGCTCTTCATCAAATACATCGTGGCGGGCTTCGAGGGAGAGCAAGAGGACAGCCAGGGGACGACGGGCCGAGAAGACAGAGAAGGGCCCTGGGGCAAGGCACAGCCAAAGAAGCCAACACAGGCTCCGTCCTCCCAGAACACACCTCAGCAGGGAGCCAAGGAAAGCTGCAGCACAGAGCAGGGCAGCAGCCGCCACCCTGTGAAGGACGCTCACGGCCAGGTGAGGAAACAGGCTGAGGAAGCTGGGCGTCTTGAGCCTGGGGAAGACAAGGCTTCGGGGAGACCTCAGGGCGGCCTGCCAGTCCCTAAAGGGGGCTACAGGAAAGCTGGGGAGAGACTCTTTGTCAGGGAGTGCAGTGGGGGGATCAGAGGAACGGCTTGAAGCAGAAAAGGGCAGGTTTGGGTCAGGTATAAGGAAGAAATCCTTCCCCGGGAGGGCGGCGAGGCCCCAGCGCAGGCTGGGGGTGCCCCATCCCTGGGGGGGCCCAAGGCCAGGCTGGACGGGGCTGGGGGCGGCCTGGGCTGGGGGCAGGGGTGGTGCCCATGGCAGGGGCTGGAACGAGGTGGGCTTTGAGCTCCCTTCCAAGCCAACCTTTGCTCTGATTTGGTGTTTGCAGGTGCCAGAGCCTTCCGACGAAGACCTGCTGCTGCCGGGCAGCACGTGCCCCGGGATGATGAAGCAGCACACCCGCCTCCAGCGTGCCCTGAGCGACCTGAAGAGGCTACGCCAGGCCCTGGAGGCAAAGAAATGCCTCGTGAGAGAGGGAAGCACCCAGGAAGCGTGCCAGGAGGTACAGAAGCTCCAGGAAGCCACAGAAAAACTGGTGGCACTTACCGAGCAGCTGGAGGAGAAATGCAGATCCCTGCAGGAGACCATCCACCAGGCCAGCAAGACTCCAGGGCCTCTGCCCAGCCAGAGCTCCGCCGAGGCGCCGCCACCTTGCGAGAGTGCCCCCAGCCCAAGGGAGGAGGTGCTGGTTGCCCAGCTCACGCAGCTGAGCAAGGAAAACAAGAGACTGGAAGAAGAAAATTCTCGCCTCCGAGGGCAGGTGGACTCAGCGATGGAAGTCCAAGCTGAAAGTGCTGACCTGAAGAGGCAGCTACAGCAAGTGGCAAAGGAGCAAAACTCCGCCCTGCGACAGGTCAGCAAGCTTCAGGCCCAGCTGCAAGAGGCAGAGCGCCAGCTGCAAGCGCTCAAGGAAGTTGCAGACAGAGGGCCACAGCTGGAGAGAGAACACCTGGAGGCACAGCTAGCGCTCCACAAGGAAGAGCAGGAGCTCGAGAGCTTGCGGAGGGCTCAGGCAGAAGGGAAGAGGCAGCACGAGGAAGCCTCGCAAATGTTACGAGCCCAGGTGGCTGACCTGGAAGATCGGTGCCACCACCAAACTGAACAACTCCAGCTGCTCGCTGAGGAACTGCAGCGGCTGAAAAGCGAGCAATCCAGCCCTGCCATTACCCATCTGCCACAGTTACCAACTACCACAGGTACCACCCACACAGTCACCTCCAAATCCGAGTCGGCAGAGGACAGCCCAGGGCCCTGCCTTCCTTCAGAGGAGGACGCTGCAGATGAGACCCAAGGAGCGGAAACGCAGCAAGAGTCCTTCATCCTGCAGCTTCCAGTGGGACAAGGACCGTTAAGGATTCGGAAATTCCTGGCTCGGTACAGCTATGACCCTGCTGATAGTCCCAACGAGCAGCCGAAGCTAGAGCTTCCCCTCACCGCAGGACAGTTTGTTTATGTCGTTGGGGAGATGGATGAGGACGGCTGGTATATAGGAGAGCGGACGGACGGCAGAAGAGGGTTCGTCCCCTCCAATCTGGTGGAAGAAGTTCTCGATGACCTCACCTTGACGCCAGTGCCTCCAGAGCTAAGGGATCTCCTTCTGGACACAGATGATGAGGAGAGTTCCACCGACAGCTGCAGCAGCAGTGGCGAAGCCGGGGATGATCCGGACAAAGAAATCTGTCCCGGTGCGCTGGCTGAAGAGCCCCTTGCAGAAGCCTTCCTGAAGGCGCTGCGTGATGGGCCAATCAGTCCCCGTGCGCTGGCTGAAGAGGCCCTTGCAAAAGCCCTCCTGGAGGAGCTGTGTGATGGGCCAATCTTTCCCGGTACGCTGGCTGCAGAGGCCTTTGCAGAAGCCTTCCTGAAGGAGCTGTGGGATGGGCCAATCTGTCCCGTTGCGCTGGCTGAAGAGCCCCTTGCAGAAGCCTTCCTGGAGGAGCTGTGTGATGGGCCAAAAGAGGAAGAAGAAACCTCCAGCGCAGGAAACAGTTATTCCCGCTACCCTTTCTGTCTGTCACCCATTTTGGAGGACGAGGAAGAAGATCGGGATGGGGGTGCCGAGGGTTTCAAAAATCAATAAACTGTGGATAATGATGAACCTGGCCTAGGTGATTCTTCTCCAGAATGTTTATAGAAATGGAAAAGCATTTCTTTGCCCTGCAGCTAACTGCACGCTGCAACAGGTTGGCCAGAGAGGCGGTCGAGTTCTTGGAGGCCTTCAAAAGCCACCTGGATGCGGTCCTGGGGACCTGCTCTGGGTGGCCCTGCCAGAGGTGGGGTTGGGACAGGCGCACTCAGAGCTCCCTTCCCTCAACCTCTGATTCTGGGGACGGAAAAGAGACCCCCAGCGAGGCCCTGCAGAGCCTCAGACCTCCTCGGGGCACTCTGGAGGGCCACAGGGCCTGCGGGGCGCCTTTCACGGCTTGTGGAAGCCCCCCATCACCAGCTCGTGTCACGGGGACTTGTCACAGCCCGGGGCAGTGGGCGCCCAAACCCTTCAGAGGCCGGAGCCACCACGCCGAGGGGGAGCTCCTCCTGTTACTGCCAGGCTCTCCCGGGCAGCGGGGCAGAGCTCTGTGCGCCTTATTATTATTATTTATTAGCTTTATTGTGACAAAACGCATGGGTTTGGGGCTATTTCTGTCAGTACAGGCCAAGACCGCAGCCACCACTCCTCCCGTTACTGCCAGGCTCTCCCGGGCAGCGGGGCAGAGCTCTGTGCGCCTTATTATTATTATTTATTAGCTTTATTGTGACAAAACGCATGGGTTTGGGGCTATTTCTGTCAGTACAGGCCAAGACCGCAGCCACCACTCCTCCCGTTACTGCCAGGCTCTCCCGGGCAGCGGGGCAGGGCTCTGTGCGCCTTTTTATTATTATTTATTAGCTTTATTGTGACAAAACGCAGAGTTTTGGGGCTATTTCTGTCAGTACAGGCCAAGACCGCAGCCACCACTCCTCCCGTTACTGCCAGGCTCTCCCGGGCAGCGGGGCAGTGCTCTGTGCGCCTTTTTATTATTATTTATTAGCTTTATTGTGACAAAACGCGGTGTTTGGGGATATTGCTGTCAGCGTGGGCCAAGGCCGCAGCCCACCTTTGAAACTCTAACTCTAACCCTAACCCGAAAATGCCCCCACGGAGCTATCCCTAACCCTAACTGGAACCCTTACCCTAAGCCTAAGCCTAACCCTAACCCTAAAAGGCCCCCGTGTAGCTGAGGTAACCCTAACCCTAACCCTAATTAGGACCCCAGAAAACACGTACGCCGTCACTTTCTCCCATCCAAAAGTGCTCCCAACGGAAGCCTTTGGGTACACCTGGACTCCCTTGGGGACCCCTTACGCAACCCCACAAGCAACAGGACTCTGCGCCTTCTCTCTTTCCAAACAACCCGAAACGTAACCCTAACCGGAACACTGAGCCGAACCCTAAGTAGGACCCAAGACAACACGGACGGCGCCACTTTCTCCCATCCAAAAGTGCTCCCAACAGAAGCCTTTGGGTACACCCGAACTCCCCTGGGGAGCCTTTACACAACCCCACACACAACACGACCGTGCTTTTCATGGCCGTGCTATTCCAAAATGAAAACTGTTCTGAACTGATGGTTTGCTCCACAAACATGCTCTTAGGGCTGGTTGGTTTGTTTGGTTTTTGTTTCGTTTTTTTTTTTTTTGAAAACATCCAGAGGCAACAACGGGAGGCTGCAAGAGGAGACGTTCAGGCTGGATATGAGGAAATGTGTCCTTACTTAGAAATGTGGTCTGGCTCTGGAACTAGCTCCCGCTGAAAGGTTGCATGGCACAAAGGCTGCCAGAGTTCAAGAAGCGTTTGGACAATGATCTCAGACACATGGCAGAGCTTAGTGATATGGTTTAGTGGAGGACTGTTAGTGTTAGGTCCGAGGTTGGACTCGGTGATCTTGGAGGTCTCTGCCAACTTAGATGATTCTGTGATTCTGTGAGTAATGGGTGGTTCTGTGTGGAGCCAGGAGTTGGACCTGATGAGCGTTGTGGGTCCCTTCCACCTTGCTATGACTCTATGATTACAGGACAAAAGAAGGCGATTTAGCCGAACGCCTAATGGGAACGCCATTCATCCTCACAGCATATGAGGCCTTACATCCTGACACCACGCGACACCACACCTCCCAACACCATGAAATGCCAAACACCCCAAGGCAATGGGCGACCAAACATCCCACCAACATGGGGGGCCAACCACCCCAACACCACGGAAGGCCATACCGCCCAGCCCCATATAAGGCCATACCGCCCAGCCCCATATAAGGCCATACCGCCCAACTCCATATAAGGCCATACCGCCCAACTCCATATGACGTCATGCTGCCCATTATAAGCCATACCGCCCAACTCCATATGACGTCATGCTGCCCCTTATAAGCCATACCGCCCAACTCCATATAAGGCCATACCGCCCAACTCCATATGACGTCATGCTGCCCCATATGAGGCACACCGCCCATCTCCATATAAGGTCATGGTGCCCCGCCCTCCATTGTGAGGTCATGCCCGCACACAGTATAAATTGCACGCGCACGCACCCATGGCCAGTAGCAGACGCTGTCTCCGCACCTGTGCGACTGGGACGGAAGGCAGTAGACGCTACAGGGTCAGGGGCTGCCGCCCCTCGCAGACCCAGCGAAGGTGACCGTCAGTGGCCAACGGCCACAGCAGTCACAGGCCAACAAACTTACTTCTTGTACCCGCGGCCATGGTGCGGGACGTTGCAGGCCGGGGACTGACGGGGCCCAGCCGCCCCGCGCCCCGACGGGGCCCAGCGCAGCTCCCTGGCAACCCTGCGCAGCAGGAGGAGCGCCGGCAGGAGCTGCAGGCACTGCGGGCCAAACTGGATGGCGAGCGGCTCCACAACCAGGAGCTGCGGCGCCACTTCGCCGCTGAGATCTCCAAGATGAAGGAGGCGGCAAAGAGGGAGCAGCAGCTGATGGTCCAGCAGCTGCAGTGTGAGTGGGAGAAGCAGCAGGCCCTCGACATCCAGCGGCTGCAGGAGCTGCAGTGGCAGCAGCGCGCAGCGGAGACCCGGCAGCTGCTGCGGTGGAAGGAGGCCGAGCTGCTGGCGGCGCAGGAGATGCTGCAGCAGGAGCGCGACGCTGCCCTGCACCAAGCACGGGAGCTGCAGCGGCAGCTGGCCGACGAGCTGCGAAGGCCCTGCAGGAGCAACAGGGCGGCCCACGCCAAGCTCCAGGATGTCCTCAAGGAGCTGCGCTGGGAGACGCACGGGGACCAGCCCGCCCGCATCCGCTACCTCCAGCATGAGCTGGAGCTGGAGAAGAGGCTCTTCATAAAATACATCGTGGCGGGCTTCGAGGGAGAGCAAGAGGACAGCCAGGGGACGACGGGCCGAGAAGACAGAGAAGGGCCCTGGGGCAAGGCACAGCCAAAGAAGCCAACACAGGCTCCGTCCTCCCACAACACACCTCAGCAGGGAGCCAAGGAAAGCTGCAGCACAGAGCAGGGCAGCAGCCGCCACCCTGTGAAGGACGCTCACGGCCAGGTGAGGAAACAGGCTGAGGAAGCTGGGCGTCTTGAGCCTGGGGAAGACAAGGCTCCGGGGAGACCTCAGGGCGGCCTGCCAGTCCCTAAAGGGGGCTACAGGAAAGCTGGGGAGAGACTCTTTGTCGGGGAGTGCAGTGGGGGGATCAGAGGAACGGCTTGAAGCAGAAAAGGGCAGGTTTGGGTCAGGTATAAGGAAGAAATCCTTCCCCGGGAGGGCGGCGAGGCCCCAGCGCAGGCTGGGGGTGCCCCATCCCTGGGGGGGCCCAAGGCCAGGCTGGACGGGGCTGGGGGCGGCCTGGGCTGGGGGCAGGGGTGGTGCCCATGGCAGGGGCTGGAACGAGGTGGGCTTTGAGCTCCCTTCCAAGCCAACCCTTTCTCTGATTTGGTGTTTGCAGATGCCAGAGCCTTCCGACGAAGACCTGCTGCTGCCGGGCAGCACGTGCCCCGGGATGATGAAGCAGCACACCCGCCTCCAGCGTGCCCTGAGCGACCTGAAGAGGCTACGCCAGGCCCTGGAGGCAAAGAAATGCCTCTTGAGAGAGGGAAGCACCCAGGAAGCGTGCCAGGAGGTACAGAAGCTCCAGGAAGCCACAGAAAAACTGGTGGTACTTACCGAGCAGCTGGAGGAGAAATGCAGATCCCTGCAGGAGACCATCCACCAGGCCAGCAAGACTCCAGGGCCTCTGCCCAGCCAGAGCTCCGCCGAGGCGCCGCCACCTTGCCAGAGTGCCCCCAGCCCAAGGGAGGAGGTGCTGGTTGCCCAGCTCACGCAGCTGAGCAAGGAAAACAAGAGACTGGAAGAAGAAAATTCTCGCCTCCGAGGGCAGGTGGACTCAGCGATGGAAGTCCAAGCTGAAAGTGCTGACCTGAAGAGGCAGCTACAGCAAGTGGCAAAGGAGCAAAACTCCGCCCTGCGACAGGTCAGCAAGCTTCAGGCCCAGCTGCAAGAGGCAGAGCGCCAGCTGCAAGCGCTCAAGGAAGTTGCAGACAGAGGGCCACAGCTGGAGAGAGAACACCTGGAGGCACAGCTAGCGCTCCACAAGGAAGAGCAGGAGCTCGAGAGCTTGCGGAGGGCTCAGGCAGAAGGGAAGAGGCAGCACGAGGAAGCCTCGCAAATGTTACGAGCCCAGGTGGCTGACCTGGAAGATCGGTGCCACCACCAAACTGAACAACTCCAGCTGCTCGCTGAGGAACTGCAGCGGCTGAAAAGCGAGCAATCCAGCCCTGCCATTACCCATCTGCCACAGTTACCAACTACCACAGGTACCACCCACACAGTCACCTCCAAATCCGAGTCGGCAGAGGACAGCCCAGGGCCCTGCCTTCCTTCAGAGGAGGACGCTGCAGATGAGACCCAAGGAGCGGAAACGCAGCAAGAGTCCTTCATCCTGCAGGTTCCAGTGGGACAAGGACCATTAAGGATTCGGAAATTCCTGGCTCGGTACAGCTATGACCCTGCTGATAGTCCCAACGAGCAGCCGAAGCTAGAGCTTCCCCTCACCGCAGGACAGTTTGTTTATGTCGTTGGGGAGATGGATGAGGACGGCTGGTATATAGGAGAGCGGACGGACGGCAGAAGAGGGTTCGTCCCCTCCAATCTGGTGGAAGAAGTTCTCGATGACCTCACCTTGACGCCAGTGCCTCCAGAGCTAAGGGATCTCCTTCTGGACACAGATGATGAGGAGAGTTCCACCGACAGCTGCAGCAGCAGTGGCGAAGCCGGGGATGATCCGGACAAAGAAATCTGTCCCGGTGCGCTGGCTGAAGAGCCCCTTGCAGAAGCCTTCCTGAAGGCGCTGCGTGATGGGCCAATCAGTCCCCGTGCGCTGGCTGAAGAGGCCCTTGCAAAAGCCCTCCTGGAGGAGCTGTGTGATGGGCCAATCTTTCCCGGTACGCTGGCTGCAGAGGCCTTTGCAGAAGCCTTCCTGAAGGAGCTGTGGGATGGGCCAATCTGTCCCGTTGCGCTGGCTGAAGAGCCCCTTGCAGAAGCCTTCCTGGAGGAGCTGTGTGATGGGCCAAAAGAGGAAGAAGAAACCTCCAGCGCAGGAAACAGTTATTCCCGCTACCCTTTCTGTCTGTCACCCATTTTGGAGGACGAGGAAGAAGATCGGGATGGGGGTGCCGAGGCTTTCAAAAATCAATAAACTGTGGATAATGAGGAACCTGGCCTAGGTGATTCTTCTCCAGAATGTTTATAGAAATGGAAAAGCATTTCTTTGCCCTGCAGCTAACTGCACGCTGCAACAGGTTGGCCAGAGAGGCGGTCGAGTTCTTGGAGGCCTTCAAAAGCCACCTGGATGCGGTCCTGGGGACCTGCTCTGGGTGGCCCTGCCAGAGGTGGGGTTGGGACAGGCGCACTCAGAGCTCCCTTCCCTCAACCTCTGATTCTGGGGACGGAAAAGAGACCCCCAGCAAGGCCCTGCAGAGCCTCAGACCTCCTCGGGGCACTCTGGAGGGCCACAGGGCCTGCGGGGCCCCTTTCACGGCTTGTGGAAGCCCCCCATCACCAGCTCGTGTCACGGGGACTTGTCACAGCCCGGGGCAGTGGGCGCCCAAACCCTTCAGAGGCCGGAGCCACCACGCCGAGGGGGAGCTCCTCCTGTTACTGCCAGGCTCCCCCGGGCAGCGGGGCAGAGCTCTGTGCGCCTTATTATTATTATTTATTAGCTTTATTGTGACAAAACGCATGGGTTTGGGGCTATTTCTGTCAGTACAGGCCAAGACCGCAGCCACCACTCCTCCCGTTACTGCCAGGCTCTCCCGGGCAGCGGGGCAGGGCTCTGTGCGCCTTTTTATTATTATTTATTAGCTTTATTGTGACAAAACGCAGAGTTTTGGGGATATTTCTGTCAGTACAGGCCAAGACCGCAGCCACCACTCCTCCCGTTACTGCCAGGCTCTCCCGGGCAGCGGGGCAGAGCTCTGTGCGCCTTATTATTATTATTTATTAGCTTTATTGTGACAAAACGCATGGGTTTGGGGCTATTTCTGTCAGTACAGGCCAAGACCGCAGCCACCACTCCTCCCGTTACTGCCAGGCTCTCCCGGGCAGCGGGGCAGGGCTCTGTGCGCCTTTTTATTATTATTTATTAGCTTTATTGTGACAAAACGCGGTGTTTGGGGATATTGCTGTCAGCGTGGGCCAAGGCCGCAGCCCACCTTTGAAACTCTAACTCTAACCCTAACCCGAAAATGCCCCCACGGAGCTATCCCTAACCCTAACTGGAACCCTTACCCTAAGCCTAAGCCTAACCCTAACCCTAAAAGGCCCCCGTGTAGCTGAGGTAACCCTAACCCTAACCCTAATTAGGACCCCAGAAAACACGTACGCCGTCACTTTCTCCCATCCAAAAGTGCTCCCAACGGAAGCCTTTGGGTACACCTGGACTCCCTTGGGGACCCCTTACGCAACCCCACAAGCAACAGGACTCTGCGCCTTCTCTCTTTCCAAACAACCCGAAACGTAACCCTAACCGGAACACTGAGCCGAACCCTAAGTAGGACCCAAGACAACACGGACGGCGCCACTTTCTCCCATCCAAAAGTGCTCCCAACAGAAGCCTTTGGGTACACCCGAACTCCCTTGGGGAGCCTTTACACAACCCCACACACAACACGACCGTGCTTTTCATGGCTCTGTTATTCCAAAATGAAAACTGTTCTGAACAAAACGCAGAGTTTTAGGGCTATTTCTGTCAGTACAGGCCAAGACCGCAGCCACCACTCCTCCCGTTACTGCCAGGCTCCCCCGGGCAGCGGGGCAGAGCTCTGTGCGCCTTTTTATTATTATTTATTAGCTTTATTGTGACAAAACGCAGAGTTTTGGGGATATTTCTGTCAGTACAGGCCAAGACCGCAGCCACCACTCCTCCCGTTACTGCCAGGCTCCCCCGGGCAGCGGGGCAGAGCTCTGTGCGCCTTTTTATTATTATTTATTAGCTTTATTGTGACAAAACGCAGAGTTTTGGGGATATTTCTGTCAGTACAGGCCAAGACCGCAGCCACCACTCCTCCCGTTACTGCCAGGCTCTACCGGGCAGCGGGGCAGAGCTCTGTGCGCCTTTTTATTATTATTTATTAGCTTTATTGTGACAAAACGCAGAGTTTTGGGGATATTTCTGTCAGTACAGGCCAAGACCGCAGCCACCACTCCTCCCGTTACTGCCAGGCTCCCCCGGGCAGCGGGGCAGAGCTCTGTGCGCCTTTTTATTATTATTCATTAGCTTTATTGTGACAAAACGCAGAGTTTTGGGGATATTTCTGTCAGTACAGGCCAAGACCGCAGCCACCACTCCTCCCGTTACTGCCAGGCTCCCCCGGGCAGCGGGGCAGAGCTCTGTGCGCCTTTTTATTGTTATTTATTAGCTTTATTGTGACAAAACGCAGAGTTTTGGGGATATTTCTGTCAGTACAGGCCAAGACCGCAGCCACCACTCCTCCCATTACTGCCAGGCTCCCCCGGGCAGCGGGGCAGGGCTCTGTACGCCTTTTTATTATTATTTATTAGCTTTATTGTGACAAAACGCAAAGTTTTGGGGATATTTCTGTCAGTACAGGCCAAGACCGCAGCCACCACTCCTCCCATTACTGCCAGGCTCCCCCGGGCAGCGGGGCAGAGCTCTGTGCGCCTTTTTATTATTATTTATTAGCTTTATTGTGACAAAACGCAGAGTTTTGGGGATATTTCTGTCAGTACAGGCCAAGACCGCAGCCACCACTCCTCCCGTTACTGCCAGGCTCTCCCGGGCAGCGGGGCAGGGCTCTGTGTGCCTTTTTATTATTATTTATTAGCTTTATTGTGACAAAACGCGGTGTTTGGGGATATTGCTGTCAGCGTGGGCCAAGGCCGCAGCCCACCTTTGAAACTCTAACTCTAACCCTAACCCTAAAATGCCCTCACGGAGCTATCCCTAACCCTAACTGGAACCCTTACCCTAAGCCTAAGCCTAACCCTAACCCTAAAAGGCCCCCGTGTAGCTGAGGTAACCCTAACCCTAACCCTAATTAGGACCCCAGAAAACACGTACGCCGTCACTTTCTCCCATCCAAAAGTGCTCCCAACGGAAGCCTTTGGGTACACCTGGACTCCCTTGGGGACCCCTTACGCAACCCCACAAGCAACAGGACTCTGCGCCTTCTCTCTTTCCAAACAACCCGAAACGTAACCCTAACCGGAACACTGAGCCGAACCCTAAGTAGGACCCAAGACAACACGGACGGCGCCACTTTCTCCCATCCAAAAGTGCTCCCAACAGAAGCCTTTGGGTACACCCGAACTCCCTTGGGGAGCCTTTACACAACCCCACACACAACACGACCGTGCTTTTCATGGCCGTGCTATTCCAAAATGAAAACTGTTCTGAACTGATGGTTTGCTCCACAAACATGCTCTTAGGGCTGGTTGGTTTGCTTGGTTTTTGTTTCGTTTTTTTTTTTTTTAAAACATCCAGAGGCAACAACGGGAGGCTGCAAGAAGAGACGTTCAGGCTGAATATCAGGAAATGTGTCCTTACTTAGAAATGTGGTCTGGCTCTGGAACTAGCTCCCGCTGAAAGGTTGCGTGGCACAAAGGCTGCCAGAGTTCAAGAAGCGTTTGGACAATGATCTCAGACACTTGGCAGAGCTTAGTGATATGGTTTAGTGGAGGACTGTTAGTGTTAGGTCCGAGGTTGGACTCGGTGATCTTGGAGGTCTCTGCCAACTTAGATGATCCTGTGATTCTGTGAGTAATGGGTGGTTCTGTGTGGAGCCAGGAGTTGGACCTGCTGAGCGTTGTGGGTCCCTTCCACCTTGCTATGACTCTATGATTACAGGACAAAAGAAGGCGATTTAGCCGAACGCCTAATGGGAACGCCATTCATCCTCACAGCATATGAGGCCTTACATCCTGACACCACGCGACACCACACCTCCCAACACCATGAAATGCCAAACACCCCAAGGCAATGGGCGACCAAACATCCCACCAACATGGGGGGCCAACCACCCCAACACCACGGAAGGCCATACCGCCCAGCCCCATATAAGGCCATACCGCCCAGCCCCATATAAGGCCATACCGCCCAGCCCCATATAAGGCCATACCGCCCAAATCCATATAAGGCCATACCGCCCAGCCCCATATAAGGCCATACCGCCCAACTCCATATAAGGCCATACCGCCCAACTCCATATGACGTCATGCTGCCCCATATGAGGCACACCGCCCATCTCCATATAAGGTCATGGTGCCCCGCCCTCCATTGTGAGGTCATGCCCGCACACAGTATAAATTGCACGCGCACGCACCCATGGCCAGTAGCAGACGCTGTCTCCGCACCTGTGCGACTGGGACGGAAGGCAGTAGACGCTACAGGGTCAGGGGCTGCCGCCCCTCGCAGACCCAGCGAAGGTGACCGTCAGTGGCCAACGGCCACAGCAGTCACAGGCCAACAAACTTCCTTCTTGTACCCGCGGCCATGGTGCGGGACGTTGCAGGCCGGGGACTGACGGGGCCCAGCCGCCCCGCGCCCCGACGGGGCCCAGCGCAGCTCCCTGGCAACCCTGCGCAGCAGGAGGAGCGCCGGCAGGAGCTGCAGGCACTGCGGGCCAAACTGGATGGCGAGCGGCTCCACAACCAGGAGCTGCGGCGCCACTTCGCCGCTGAGATCTCCAAGATGAAGGAGGCGGCAAAGAGGGAGCAGCAGCTGATGGTCCAGCAGCTGCAGTGTGAGTGGGAGAAGCAGCAGGCCCTTGACATCCAGCGGCTGCAGGAGCTGCAGTGGCAGCAGCGCGCAGCGGAGACCCGGCAGCTGCTGCGGTGGAAGGAGGCCGAGCTGCTGGCGGCGCAGGAGATGCTGCAGCAGGAGCGCGACGCTGCCCTGCACCAAGCACGGGAGCTGCAGCGGCAGCTGGCCGACGAGCTGCGAAGGCCCTGCAGGAGCAACAGGGCGGCCCACGCCAAGCTCCAGGATGTCCTCAAGGAGCTGCGCTGGGAGACGCACGGGGACCAGCCCGCCCGCATCCGCTACCTCCAGCATGAGCTGGAGCTGGAGAAGAGGCTCTTCATCAAATACATCGTGGCGGGCTTCGAGGGAGAGCAAGAGGACAGCCAGGGCACGACGGGCCGAGAAGACAGAGAAGGGCCCTGGGGCAAGGCACAGCCAAAAAAGCCAACACAGGCTCCGTCCTCCCAGAACACACCTCAGCAGGGAGCCAAGGAAAGCTGCAGCACAGAGCAGGGCAGCAGCCGCCACCCTGTGAAGGACGCTCACGGCCAGGTGAGGAAACAGGCTGAGGAAGCTGGGCGTCTTGAGCCTGGGGAAGACAAGGCTCCGGGGAGACCTCAGGGCGGCCTGCCAGTCCCTAAAGGGGGCTACAGGAAAGCTGGGGAGAGACTCTTTGTCAGGGAGTGCAGTGGGGGGATCAGAGGAACGGCTTGAAGCAGAAAAGGGCAGGTTTGGGTCAGGTATAAGGAAGAAATCCTTCCCCGGGAGGGCGGCGAGGCCCCAGCGCAGGCTGGGGGTGCCCCATCCCTGGGGGGGCCCAAGGCCAGGCTGGACGGGGCTGGGGGCGGCCTGGGCTGGGGGCAGGGGTGGTGCCCATGGCAGGGGCTGGAACGAGGTGGGCTTTGAGCTCCCTTCCAAGCCAACCTTTGCTCTGATTTGGTGTTTGCAGGTGCCAGAGCCTTCCGACGAAGACCTGCTGCTGCCGGGCAGCACGTGCCCCGGGATGATGAAGCAGCACACCCGCCTCCAGCGTGCCCTGAGCGACCTGAAGAGGCTACGCCAGGCCCTGGAGGCAAAGAAATGCCTCGTGAGAGAGGGAAGCACCCAGGAAGCATGCCAGGAGGTACAGAAGCTCCAGGAAGCCACAGAAAAACTGGTGGCACTTACCGAGCAGCTGGAGGAGAAATGCAGATCCCTGCAGGAGACCATCCACCAGGCCAGCAAGACTCCAGGGCCTCTGCCCAGCCAGAGCTCCGCCGAGGCGCCGCCACCTTGCCAGAGTGCCCCCAGCCCAAGGGAGGAGGTGCTGGTTGCCCAGCTCACGCAGCTGAGCAAGGAAAACAAGAGACTGGAAGAAGAAAATTCTCGCCTCCGAGGGCAGGTGGACTCAGCGATGGAAGTCCAAGCTGAAAGTGCTGACCTGAAGAGGCAGCTACAGCAAGTGGCAAAGGAGCAAAACTCCGCCCTGCGACAGGTCAGCAAGCTTCAGGCCCAGCTGCAAGAGGCAGAGCGCCAGCTGCAAGCGCTCAAGGAAGTTGCAGACAGAGGGCCACAGCTGGAGAGAGAACACCTGGAGGCACAGCTAGCGCTCCACAAGGAAGAGCAGGAGCTCGAGAGCTTGCGGAGGGCTCAGGCAGAAGGGAAGAGGCAGCACGAGGAAGCCTCGCAAATGTTACGAGCCCAGGTGGCTGACCTGGAAGATCGGTGCCACCACCAAACTGAACAACTCCAGCTGCTCGCTGAGGAACTGCAGCGGCTGAAAAGCGAGCAATCCAGCCCTGCCATTACCCATCTGCCACAGTTACCAACTACCACAGGTACCACCCACACAGTCACCTCCAAATCCGAGTCGGCAGAGGACAGCCCAGGGCCCTGCCTTCCTTCAGAGGAGGACGCTGCAGATGAGACCCAAGGAGCGGAAACGCAGCAAGAGTCCTTCATCCTGCAGGTTCCAGTGGGACAAGGACCATTAAGGATTCGGAAATTCCTGGCTCGGTACAGCTATGACCCTGCTGATAGTCCCAACGAGCAGCCGAAGCTAGAGCTTCCCCTCACCGCAGGACAGTTTGTTTATGTCGTTGGGGAGATGGATGAGGATGGCTGGTATATAGGAGAGCGGACGGACGGCAGAAGAGGGTTCGTCCCCTCCAATCTGGTGGAAGAAGTTCTCGATGACCTCACCTTGACGCCAGTGCCTCCAGAGCTAAGGGATCTCCTTCTGGACACAGATGATGAGGAGAGTTCCACCGACAGCTGCAGCAGCAGTGGCGAAGCCGGGGATGATCCGGACAAAGAAATCTGTCCCGGTGCGCTGGCTGAAGAGCCCCTTGCAGAAGCCTTCCTGAAGGCGCTGCGTGATGGGCCAATCAGTCCCCGTGCGCTGGCTGAAGAGGCCCTTGCAAAAGCCCTCCTGGAGGAGCTGTGTGATGGGCCAATCTTTCCCGGTACGCTGGCTGCAGAGGCCTTTGCAGAAGCCTTCCTGAAGGAGCTGTGGGATGGGCCAATCTGTCCCGTTGCGCTGGCTGAAGAGCCCCTTGCAGAAGCCTTCCTGGAGGAGCTGTGTGATGGGCCAAAAGAGGAAGAAGAAACCTCCAGCGCAGGAAACAGTTATTCCCGCTACCCTTTCTGTCTGTCACCCATTTTGGAGGACGAGGAAGAAGATCGGGATGGGGGTGCCGAGGGTTTCAAAAATCAATAAACTGTGGATAATGATGAACCTGGCCTAGGTGATTCTTCTCCAGAATGTTTATAGAAATGGAAAAGCATTTCTTTGCCCTGCAGCTAACTGCACGCTGCAACAGGTTGGCCAGAGAGGCGGTCGAGTTCTTGGAGGCCTTCAAAAGCCACCTGGATGCGGTCCTGGGGACCTGCTCTGGGTGGCCCTGCCAGAGGTGGGGTTGGGACAGGCGCACTCAGAGCTCCCTTCCCTCAACCTCTGATTCTGGGGACGGAAAAGAGACCCCCAGCGAGGCCCTGCAGAGCCTCAGACCTCCTCGGGGCACTCTGGAGGGCCACAGGGCCTGCGGGGCCCCTTTCACGGCTTGTGGAAGCCCCCCATCACCAGCTCGTGTCACGGGGACTTGTCACAGCCCGGGGCAGTGGGCGCCCAAACCCTTCAGAGGCCGGAGCCACCACGTCGAGGGGGAGCTCCTCCTGTTACTGCCAGGCTCTCCCGGGCAGCGGGGCAGAGCTCTGTGCGCCTTATTATTATTATTTATTAGCTTTATTGTGACAAAACGCATGGGTTTGGGGCTATTTCTGTCAGTACAGGCCAAGACCGCAGCCACCACTCCTCCCGTTACTGCCAGGCTCTCCCGGGCAGCGGGGCAGGGCTCTGTGCGCCTTTTTATTATTATTTATTAGCTTTATTGTGACAAAACGCGGTGTTTGGGGATATTGCTGTCAGCATGGGCCAAGGCCGCAGCCCACCTTTGAAACTCTAACTCTAACCCTAACCCTAAAATGCTCCCACGGAGCTATCCCTAACCCTAACTGGAACCCTTACCCTAAGCCTAACCCTAACCCTAACCCTAAAAGGCCCCCGTGTAGCTGAGGTAACCCTAACCCTAACCCTAATTAGGACCCCAGAAAACACGTACGCCGTCACTTTCTCCCATCCAAAAGTGCTCCCAACGGAAGCCTTTGGGTACACCTAGACTCCCTTGGGGACCCCTTACGCAACCCCACAAGCAACAGGACTCTGCGCCTTCTCTCTTTCCAAACAACCCGAAACGTAACCCTAACCGGAACACTGAGCCGAACCCTAAGTAGGACCCAAGACAACACGGACGGCGCCACTTTCTCCCATCCAAAAGTGCTCCCAACAGAAGCCTTTGGGTACACCCGAACTCCCTTGGGGAGCCTTTACACAACCCCACACACAACACGACCGTGCTTTTCATGGCCGTGCTATTCCAAAATGAAAACTGTTCTGAACTGATGGTTTGCTCCACAAACATGCTCTTAGGGCTGGTTGGTTTGCTTGGTTTTTGTTTCGTTTTTTTTTTTTTTTTGAAAACATCCAGAGGCAACAACGGGAGGCTGCAAGAGGAGACGTTCAGGCTGAATATGAGGAAATGTGTCCTTACTTAGAAATGTGGTCTGGCTCTGGAACTAGCTCCCGCTGAAAGGTTGCGTGGCACAAAGGCTGCCAGAGTTCAAGAAGCGTTTGGACAATGATCTCAGACACTTGGCAGAGCTTAGTGATATGGTTTAGTGGAGGACTGTTAGTGTTAGGTCCGAGGTTGGACTCGGTGATCTTGGAGGTCTCTGCCAACTTAGATGATCCTGTGATTCTGTGAGTAATGGGTGGTTCTGTGTGGAGCCAGGAGTTGGACCTGATGAGCGTTGTGGGTCCCTTCCACCTTGCTATGACTCTATGATTACAGGACAAAAGAAGGCGATTTAGCCGAACGCCTAATGGGAACGCCATTCATCCTCACAGCATATGAGGCCTTACATCCTGACACCACGCGACACCACACCTCCCAACACCATGAAATGCCAAACACCCCAAGGCAATGGGCGACCAAACATCCCACCAACATGGGGGGCCAACCACCCCAACACCACGGAAGGCCATACCGCCCAGCCCCATATAAGGCCATACCACCCAGCCCCATATAAGGCCATACCGCCCAGCCCCAAATAAGGCCATACCGCCCAACTCCATATAAGGAACTGCCCAACTCCATATAAGGTCATGCTGCCCCTTATAAGGCATACCGCCCAACTCCATATAAGGCCATACCGCCCAACTCCATATGACGTCATGCTGCCCCATGTGAGGCACACCGCCCATCTCCATATGACGTCATGGTGCCCCGCCCTCCATTGTGAGGTCATGCCCGCACACAGTATAAATTGCACGCGCACGCACCCATGGCCAGTAGCAGACGCTGTCTCCGCACCTGTGCGACTGGAACGGAAGGCAGTAGATGCTACAGGGTCAGGGGCTGCCGCCCCTCGCAGACCCAGCGAAGGTGACCGTCAGTGGCCAACGGCCACAGCAGTCACAGGCCAACAAACTTCCTTCTTGTACCCGCGGCCATGGTGCGGGACGTTGCAGGCCGGGGACTGACGGGGCCCAGCCGCCCCGCGCCCCGACGGGGCCCAGCGCAGCTCCCTGGCAACCCTGCGCAGCAGGAGGAGCGCCGGCAGGAGCTGCAGGCACTGCGGGCCAAACTGGATGGCGAGCGGCTCCACAACCAGGAGCTGCGGCGCCACTTCGCCGCTGAGATCTCCAAGATGAAGGAGGCGGCAAAGAGGGAGCAGCAGCTGATGGTCCAGCAGCTGCAGTGTGAGTGGGAGAAGCAGCAGGCCCTCGACATCCAGCGGCTGCAGGAGCTGCAGTGGCAGCAGCGCGCAGCGGAGACCCGGCAGCTGCTGCGGTGGAAGGAGGCCGAGCTGCTGGCGGCGCAGGAGATGCTGCAGCAGGAGCGCGACGCTGCCCTGCACCAAGCACGGGAGCTGCAGCGGCAGCTGGCCGACGAGCTGCGAAGGCCCTGCAGGAGCAACACGGCGGCCCACGCCAAGCTCCAGGATGTCCTCAAGGAGCTGCGCTGGGAGACGCACGGGGACCAGCCCGCCCGCATCCGCTACCTCCAGCATGAGCTGGAGCTGGAGAAGAGGCTCTTCATCAAATACATCGTGGCGGGCTTCGAGGGAGAGCAAGAGGACAGCCAGGGGACGACGGGCCGAGAAGACAGAGAAGGGCCCTGGGGCAAGGCACAGCCAAAGAAGCCAACACAGGCTCCGTCCTCCCAGAACACACCTCAGCAGGGAGCCAAGGAAAGCTGCAGCACAGAGCAGGGCAGCAGCCGCCACCCTGTGAAGGACGCTCACGGCCAGGTGAGGAAACAGGCTGAGGAAGCTGGGCGTCTTGAGCCTGGGGAAGACGAGGCTCCGGGGAGACCTCAGGGCGGCCTGCCAGTCCCTAAAGGGGGCTACAGGAAAGCTGGGGAGAGACTCTTTGTCGGGGAGTGCAGTGGGGGGATCAGAGGAACGGCTTGAAGCAGAAAAGGGCAGGTTTGGGTCAGGTATAAGGAAGAAATCCTTCCCCGGGAGGGCGGCGAGGCCCCAGCGCAGGCTGGGGGTGCCCCATCCCTGGGGGGGCCCAAGGCCAGGCTGGACGGGGCTGGGGGCGGCCTGGGCTGGGGGCAGGGGTGGTGCCCATGGCAGGGGCTGGAACGAGGTGGGCTTTGAGCTCCCTTCCAAGCCAACCTTTGCTCTGATTTGGTGTTTGCAGGTGCCAGAGCCTTCCGACGAAGACCTGGTGCTGCCGGGCAGCACGTGCCCCGGGATGATGAAGCAGCACACCCGCCTCCAGCGTGCCCTGAGCGACCTGAAGAGGCTACGCCAGGCCCTGGAGGCAAAGAAATGCCTCGTGAGAGAGGGAAGCACCCAGGAAGCGTGCCAGGAGGTACAGAAGCTCCAGGAAGCCACAGAAAAACTGGTGGCACTTACCGAGCAGCTGGAGGAGAAATGCAGATCCCTGCAGGAGACCATCCACCAGGCCAGCAAGACTCCAGGGCCTCTGCCCAGCCAGAGCTCCGCCGAGGCGCCGCCACCTTGCCAGAGTGCCCCCAGCCCAAGGGAGGAGGTGCTGGTTGCCCAGCTCACGCAGCTGAGCAAGGAAAACAAGAGACTGGAAGAAGAAAATTCTCGCCTCCGAGGGCAGGTGGACTCAGCGATGGAAGTCCAAGCTGAAAGTGCTGACCTGAAGAGGCAGCTACAGCAAGTGGCAAAGGAGCAAAACTCCGCCCTGCGACAGGTCAGCAAGCTTCAGGCCCAGCTGCAAGAGGCAGAGCGCCAGCTGCAAGCGCTCAAGGAAGTTGCAGACAGAGGGCCACAGCTGGAGAGAGAACACCTGGAGGCACAGCTAGCGCTCCACAAGGAAGAGCAGGAGCTCGAGAGCTTGCGGAGGGCTCAGGCAGAAGGGAAGAGGCAGCACGAGGAAGCCTCGCAAATGTTACGAGCCCAGGTGGCTGACCTGGAAGATCGGTGCCACCACCAAACTGAACAACTCCAGCTGCTCGCTGAGGAACTGCAGCGGCTGAAAAGCGAGCAATCCAGCCCTGCCATTACCCATCTGCCACAGTTACCAACTACCACAGGTACCACCCACACAGTCACCTCCAAATCCGAGTCGGCAGAGGACAGCCCAGGGCCCTGCCTTCCTTCAGAGGAGGACGCTGCAGATGAGACCCAAGGAGCGGAAACGCAGCAAGAGTCCTTCATCCTGCAGGTTCCAGTGGGACAAGGACCGTTAAGGATTCGGAAATTCCTGGCTCGGTACAGCTATGACCCTGCTGATAGTCCCAACGAGCAGCCGAAGCTAGAGCTTCCCCTCACCGCAGGACAGTTTGTTTATGTCGTTGGGGAGATGGATGAGGACGGCTGGTATATAGGAGAGCGGACGGACGGCAGAAGAGGGTTCGTCCCCTCCAATCTGGTGGAAGAAGTTCTCGATGACCTCACCTTGACGCCAGTGCCTCCAGAGCTAAGGGATCTCCTTCTGGACACAGATGATGAGGAGAGTTCCACCGACAGCTGCAGCAGCAGTGGCGAAGCCGGGGATGATCCGGACAAAGAAATCTGTCCCGGTGCGCTGGCTGAAGAGCCCCTTGCAGAAGCCTTCCTGAAGGCGCTGCGTGATGGGCCAATCAGTCCCCGTGCGCTGGCTGAAGAGGCCCTTGCAAAAGCCCTCCTGGAGGAGCTGTGTGATGGGCCAATCTTTCCCGGTACGCTGGCTGCAGAGGCCTTTGCAGAAGCCTTCCTGAAGGAGCTGTGGGATGGGCCAATCTGTCCCGTTGCGCTGGCTGAAGAGCCCCTTGCAGAAGCCTTCCTGGAGGAGCTGTGTGATGGGCCAAAAGAGGAAGAAGAAACCTCCAGCGCAGGAAACAGTTATTCCCGCTACCCTTTCTGTCTGTCACCCATTTTGGAGGACGAGGAAGAAGATCGGGATGGGGGTGCCGAGGGTTTCAAAAATCAATAAACTGTGGATAATGATGAACCTGGCCTAGGTGATTCTTCTCCAGAATGTTTATAGAAATGGAAAAGCATTTCTTTGCCCTGCAGCTAACTGCACGCTGCAACAGGTTGGCCAGAGAGGCGGTCGAGTTCTTGGAGGCCTTCAAAAGCCACCTGGATGCGGTCCTGGGGACCTGCTCTGGGTGGCCCTGCCAGAGGTGGGGTTGGGACAGGCGCACTCAGAGCTCCCTTCCCTCAACCTCTGATTCTGGGGACGGAAAAGAGACCCCCAGCGAGGCCCTGCAGAGCCTCAGACCTCCTCGGGGCACTCTGGAGGGCCACAGGGCCTGCGGGGCGCCTTTCACGGCTTGTGGAAGCCCCCCATCACCAGCTCGTGTCACGGGGACTTGTCACAGCCCGGGGCAGTGGGCGCCCAAACCCTTCAGAGGCCGGAGCCACCACGCCGAGGGGGAGCTCCTCCTGTTACTGCCAGGCTCTCCCGGGCAGCGGGGCAGAGCTCTGTGCGCCTTATTATTATTATTTATTAGCTTTATTGTGACAAAACGCATGGGTTTGGGGCTATTTCTGTCAGTACAGGCCAAGACCGCAGCCACCACTCCTCCCGTTACTGCCAGGCTCTCCCGGGCAGCGGGGCAGGGCTCTGTGCGCCTTTTTATTATTATTTATTAGCTTTATTGTGACAAAACGCGGTGTTTGGGGATATTGCTGTCAGCGTGGGCCAAGGCCGCAGCCCACCTTTGAAACTCTAACTCTAACCCTAACCCTAAAATGCTCCCACGGAGCTATCCCTAACCCTAACTGGAACCCTTACCCTAAGCCTAAGCCTAACCCTAACCCTAAAAGGCCCCCGTGTAGCTGAGGTAACCCTAACCCTAACCCTAATTAGGACCCCAGAAAACACGTACGCCGTCACTTTCTCCCATCCAAAAGTGCTCCCAACGGAAGCCTTTGGGTACACCTGGACTCCCTTGGGGACCCCTTACGCAACCCCACAAGCAACAGGACTCTGCGCCTTCTCTCTTTCCAAACAACCCGAAACGTAACCCTAACCGGAACACTGAGCCGAACCCTAAGTAGGACCCAAGACAACACGGACGGCGCCACTTTCTCCCATCCAAAAGTGCTCCCAACAGAAGCCTTTGGGTACACCCGAACTCCCTTGGGGAGCCTTTACACAACCCCACACACAACACGACCGTGCTTTCCATGGCCGTGCTATTCCAAAATGAAAACTGTTCTGAACTGATGGTTTGCTCCACAAACATGCTCTTAGGGCTGGTTGGTTTGTTTGGTTTTTGTTTCGTTTTTTTTTTTCTGAAAACATCCAGAGGCAACAACGGGAGGCTGCAAGAGGAGACGTTCAGGCTGAATATGAGGAAATGTGTCCTTACTTAGAAATGTGGTCTGGCTCTGGAACTAGCTCCCGCTGAAAGGTTGCGTGGCACAAAGGCTGCCAGAGTTCAAGAAGCGTTTGGACAATGATCTCAGACACATGGCAGAGCTTAGTGATATGGTTTAGTGGAGGACTGTTAGTGTTAGGTCCGAGGTTGGACTCGGTGATCTTGGAGGTCTCTGCCAACTTAGATGATTCTGTGATTCTGTGAGTAATGGGTGGTTCTGTGTGGAGCCAGGAGTTGGACCTGCTGAGCGTTGTGGGTCCCTTCCACCTTGCTATGACTCTATGATTACAGGACAAAAGAAGGCGATTTAGCCGAGCGCCTAATGGGAACGCCATTCATCCTCACAGCATATGAGGCCTTACATCCTGACACCACGCGACACCACACCTCCCAACACCATGAAATGCCAAACACCCCAAGGCAATGGGCGACCAAACATCCCACCAACATGGGGGGCCAACCACCCCAACACCACGGAAGGCCATACCGCCCAGCCCCATATAAGGCCATACCACCCAGCCCCATATAAGGCCATACCGCCCAGCCCCAAATAAGGCCATACCGCCCAACTCCATATAAGGAACTGCCCAACTCCATATAAGGTCATGCTGCCCCTTATAAGGCATACCGCCCAACTCCATATAAGGCCATACCGCCCAACTCCATATGACGTCATGCTGCCCCATATGAGGCACACCGCCCATCTCCATATGACGTCATGGTGCCCCGCCCTCCATTGTGAGGTCATGCCCGCACACAGTATAAATTGCACGCGCACGCACCCATGGCCAGTAGCAGACGGTGTCTCCGCACCTGTGCGACTGGGACGGAAGGCAGTAGACGCTACAGGGTCAGGGGCTGCCGCCCCTCGCAGACCCAGCGAAGGTGACCGTCAGTGGCCAACGGCCACAGCAGTCACAGGCCAACAAACTTACTTCTTGTACCCGCGGCCATGGTGCGGGACGTTGCAGGCCGGGGACTGACGGGGCCCAGCCGCCCCGCGCCCCGACGGGGCCCAGCGCAGCTCCCCGGCAACCCTGCGCAGCAGGAGGAGCGCCGGCAGGAGCTGCAGGCACTGCGGGCCAAACTGGATGGCGAGCGGCTCCACAACCAGGAGCTGCGGCGCCACTTCGCCGCTGAGATCTCCAAGATGAAGGAGGCGGCAAAGAGGGAGCAGCAGCTGATGGTCCAGCAGCTGCAGTGTGAGTGGGAGAAGCAGCAGGCCCTCGACATCCAGCGGCTGCAGGAGCTGCAGTGGCAGCAGCGCGCAGCGGAGACCCGGCAGCTGCTGCGGTGGAAGGAGGCTGAGCTGCTGGCGGCGCAGGAGATGCTGCAGCAGGAGCGCGACGCTGCCCTGCACCAAGCACGGGAGCTGCAGCGGCAGCTGGCCGACGAGCTGCGAAGGCCCTGCAGGAGCAACACGGCGGCCCACGCCAAGCTCCAGGATGTCCTCAAGGAGCTGCGCTGGGAGACGCACGGGGACCATTCCACCCGCATCCGCTACCTCCAGCATGAGCTGGAGCTGGAGAAGAGGCTCTTCATCAAATACATCGTGGCGGGCTTCGAGGGAGAGCAAGAGGACAGCCAGGGGACGACGGGCCGAGAAGACAGAGAAGGGCCCTGGGGCAAGGCACAGCCAAAGAAGCCAACACAGGCTCCGTCCTCCCAGAACACACCTCAGCAGGGAGCCAAGGAAAGCTGCAGCACAGAGCAGGGCAGCAGCCGCCACCCTGTGAAGGACGCTCACGGCCAGGTGAGGAAACAGGCTGAGGAAGCTGGGCGTCTTGAGCCTGGGGAAGACAAGGCTCCGGGGAGACCTCAGGGCGGCCTGCCAGTCCCTAAAGGGGGCTACAGGAAAGCTGGGGAGAGACTCTTTGTCAGGGAGTGCAGTGGGGGGATCAGAGGAACGGCTTGAAGCAGAAAAGGGCAGGTTTGGGTCAGGTATAAGGAAGAAATCCTTCCCCGGGAGGGCGGCGAGGCCCCAGCGCAGGCTGGGGGTGCCCCATCCCTGGGGGGGCCCAAGGCCAGGCTGGACGGGGCTGGGGGCGGCCTGGGCTGGGGGCAGGGGTGGTGCCCATGGCAGGGGCTGGAACGAGGTGGGCTTTGAGCTCCCTTCCAAGCCAACCTTTGCTCTGATTTGGTGTTTGCAGGTGCCAGAGCCTTCCGACGAAGACCTGCTGCTGCCGGGCAGCACGTGCCCCGGGATGATGAAGCAGCACACCCGCCTCCAGCGTGCCCTGAGCGACCTGAAGAGGCTACGCCAGGCCCTGGAGGCAAAGAAATGCCTCGTGAGAGAGGGAAGCACCCAGGAAGCGTGCCAGGAGGTACAGAAGCTCCAGGAAGCCACAGAAAAACTGGTGGCACTTACCGAGCAGCTGGAGGAGAAATGCAGATCCCTGCAGGAGACCATCCACCAGGCCAGCAAGACTCCAGGGCCTCTGCCCAGCCAGAGCTCCGCCGAGGCGCCGCCACCTTGCGAGAGTGCCCCCAGCCCAAGGGAGGAGGTGCTGGTTGCCCAGCTCACGCAGCTGAGCAAGGAAAACAAGAGACTGGAAGAAGAAAATTCTCGCCTCCGAGGGCAGGTGGACTCAGCGATGGAAGTCCAAGCTGAAAGTGCTGACCTGAAGAGGCAGCTACAGCAAGTGGCAAAGGAGCAAAACTCCGCCCTGCGACAGGTCAGCAAGCTTCAGGCCCAGCTGCAAGAGGCAGAGCGCCAGCTGCAAGCGCTCAAGGAAGTTGCAGACAGAGGGCCACAGCTGGAGAGAGAACACCTGGAGGCACAGCTAGCGCTCCACAAGGAAGAGCAGGAGCTCGAGAGCTTGCGGAGGGCTCAGGCAGAAGGGAAGAGGCAGCACGAGGAAGCCTCGCAAATGTTACGAGCCCAGGTGGCTGACCTGGAAGATCGGTGCCACCACCAAACTGAACAACTCCAGCTGCTCGCTGAGGAACTGCAGCGGCTGAAAAGCGAGCAATCCAGCCCTGCCATTACCCATCTGCCACAGTTACCAACTACCACAGGTACCACCCACACAGTCACCTCCAAATCCGAGTCGGCAGAGGACAGCCCAGGGCCCTGCCTTCCTTCAGAGGAGGACGCTGCAGATGAGACCCAAGGAGCGGAAACGCAGCAAGAGTCCTTCATCCTGCAGGTTCCAGTGGGACAAGGACCGTTAAGGATTCGGAAATTCCTGGCTCGGTACAGCTATGACCCTGCTGATAGTCCCAACGAGCAGCCGAAGCTAGAGCTTCCCCTCACCGCAGGACAGTTTGTTTATGTCGTTGGGGAGATGGATGAGGACGGCTGGTATATAGGAGAGCGGACGGACGGCAGAAGAGGGTTCGTCCCCTCCAATCTGGTGGAAGAAGTTCTCGATGACCTCACCTTGACGCCAGTGCCTCCAGAGCTAAGGGATCTCCTTCTGGACACAGATGATGAGGAGAGTTCCACCGACAGCTGCAGCAGCAGTGGCGAAGCCGGGGATGATCCGGACAAAGAAATCTGTCCCGGTGCGCTGGCTGAAGAGCCCCTTGCAGAAGCCTTCCTGAAGGCGCTGCGTGATGGGCCAATCAGTCCCCGTGCGCTGGCTGAAGAGGCCCTTGCAAAAGCCCTCCTGGAGGAGCTGTGTGATGGGCCAATCTTTCCCGGTACGCTGGCTGCAGAGGCCTTTGCAGAAGCCTTCCTGAAGGAGCTGTGGGATGGGCCAATCTGTCCCGTTGCGCTGGCTGAAGAGCCCCTTGCAGAAGCCTTCCTGGAGGAGCTGTGTGATGGGCCAAAAGAGGAAGAAGAAACCTCCAGCGCAGGAAACAGTTATTCCCGCTACCCTTTCTGTCTGTCACCCATTTTGGAGGACGAGGAAGAAGATCGGGATGGGGGTGCCGAGGGTTTCAAAAATCAATAAACTGTGGATAATGATGAACCTGGCCTAGGTGATTCTTCTCCAGAATGTTTATAGAAATGGAAAAGCATTTCTTTGCCCTGCAGCTAACTGCACGCTGCAACAGGTTGGCCAGAGAGGCGGTCGAGTTCTTGGAGGCCTTCAAAAGCCACCTGGATGCGGTCCTGGGGACCTGCTCTGGGTGGCCCTGCCAGAGGTGGGGTTGGGACAGGCGCACTCAGAGCTCCCTTCCCTCAACCTCTGATTCTGGGGACGGAAAAGAGACCCCCAGCAAGGCCCTGCAGAGCCTCAGACCTCCTCGGGGCACTCTGGAGGGCCACAGGGCCTGCGGGGCCCCTTTCACGGCTTGTGGAAGCCCCCCATCACCAGCTCGTGTCACGGGGACTTGTCACAGCCCGGGGCAGTGGGCGCCCAAACCCTTCAGAGGCCGGAGCCACCACGCCGAGGGGGAGCTCCTCCTGTTACTGCCAGGCTCTCCCGGGCAGCGGGGCAGAGCTCTGTGCGCCTTATTATTATTATTTATTAGCTTTATTGTGACAAAACGCATGGGTTTGGGGCTATTTCTGTCAGTACAGGCCAAGACCGCAGCCACCACTCCTCCCGTTACTGCCAGGCTCTCCCGGGCAGCGGGGCAGGGCTCTGTGCGCCTTTTTATTATTATTTATTAGCTTTATTGTGACAAAACGCGGTGTTTGGGGATATTGCTGTCAGCGTGGGCCAAGGCCGCAGCCCACCTTTGAAACTCTAACTCTAACCCTAACCCTAAAATGCTCCCACGGAGCTATCCCTAACCCTAACTGGAACCCTTACCCTAAGCCTAAGCCTAACCCTAACCCTAAAAGGCCCCCGTGTAGCTGAGGTAACCCTAACCCTAACCCTAATTAGGACCCCAGAAAACACGTACGCCGTCACTTTCTCCCATCCAAAAGTGCTCCCAACGGAAGCCTTTGGGTACACCTGGACTCCCTTGGGGACCCCTTACGCAACCCCACAAGCAACAGGACTCTGCGCCTTCTCTCTTTCCAAACAACCCGAAACGTAACCCTAACCGGAACACTGAGCCGAACCCTAAGTAGGACCCAAGACAACACGGACGGCGCCACTTTCTCCCATCCAAAAGTGCTCCCAACAGAAGCCTTTGGGTACACCCGAACTCCCCTGGGGAGCCTTTACACAACCCCACACACAACACGACCGTGCTTTTCATGGCTATGTTATTCCAAAATGAAAACTGTTCTGAACAAAACGCAGAGTTTTGGGGATGTTTCTGTCAGTACAGGCCAAGACCGCAGCCACCACTCCTCCCGTTACTGCCAGGCTCTCCCGGGCAGCGGGGCAGAGCTCTGTGCGCCTTTTTATTATTATTTATTAGCTTTATTGTGACAAAACGCGGTGTTTGGGGATATTGCTGTCAGCGTGGGCCAAGGCCGCAGCCCACCTTTGAAACTCTAACCCTAACCCGAAAATGCCCCCACGGAGCTATCCCTAACCCTAACTGGAACCCTTACCCTAAGCCTAAGCCTAACCCTAACCCTAAAAGGCCCCCGTGTAGCTGAGGTAACCCTAACCCTAACCCTAATTAGGACCCCAGAAAACACGTACGCCGTCACTTTCTCCCATCCAAAAGTGCTCCCAACAGAAGCCTTTGGGTACACCTGGACTCCCTTGGGGACCCGTTACGCAACCCCACAAGCAACAGGACTCTGCGCCTTCTCTCTTTCCAAACAACCCGAAACGTAACCCTAACCGGAACACTGAGCCGAACCCTAAGTAGGACCCAAGACAACACGGACGGCGCCACTTTCTCCCATCCAAAAGTGCTCCCAACAGAAGCCTTTGGGTACACCCGAACTCCCTTGGGGAGCCTTTACACAACCCCACACACAACACGACCGTGCTTTTCATGGCTATGTTATTCCAAAATGAAAACTGTTCTGAACTGATGGTTTGCTCCACAAACATGCTCTTAGGGCTGGTTGGTTTGTTTGGTTTTTGTTTCGTTTTTTTTTTTTCTGAAAACATCCAGAGGCAACAACGGGAGGCTGCAAGAGGAGACGTTCAGGCTGAATATGAGGAAATGTGTCCTTACTTAGAAATGTGGTCTGGCTCTGGAACTAGCTCCCGCTGAAAGGTTGCATGGCACAAAGGCTGCCAGAGTTCAAGAAGCGTTTGGACAATGATCTCAGACACATGGCAGAGCTTAGTGATATGGTTTAGTGGAGGACTGTTAGTGTTAGGTCCGAGGTTGGACTCGGTGATCTTGGAGGTCTCTGCCGACTTAGATGATTCTGTGATTCTGTGAGTAATGGGTGGTTCTGTGTGGAGCCAGGAGTTGGACCTGCTGAGCGTTGTGGGTCCCTTCCACCTTGCTATGACTCTATGATTACAGGACAAAAGAAGGCGATTTAGCCGAACGCCTAATGGGAACGCCATTCATCCTCACAGCATATGAGGCCTTACATCCCGACACCACGCGACACCACACCTCCCAACACCATGAAATGCCAAACACCCCAAGGCAATGGGCGACCAAACATCCCACCAACATGGGGGGCCAACCACCCCAACACCACGGAAGGCCATACCGCCCAGCCCCATATAAGGCCATACCGCCCAGCCCCATATAAGGCCATACCGCCCAACTCCATATAAGGAACTGCCCAACTCCATATAAGGTCATGCTGCCCCTTATAAGGCATACCGCCCAACTCCATATAAGGCCATACCGCTCAACTCCATATGACGTCATGCTGCCCCATGTGAGGCACACCGCCCATCTCCATATGACGTCATGGTGCCCCGCCCTCCATTGTGAGGTCATGCCAGCACACAGTATAAATTGCACGCGCACGCACCCATGGCCAGTAGCAGACGCTGTCTCCGCACCTGTGCGACTGGGACGGAAGGCAGTAGACGCTACAGGGTCAGGGGCTGCCGCCCCTCGCAGACCCAGCGAAGGTGACCGTCAGTGGCCAACGGCCACAGCAGTCACAGGCCAACAAACTTACTTCTTGTACCCGCGGCCATGGTGCGGGACGTTGCAGGCCGGGGACTGACGGGGCCCAGCCGCCCCGCGCCCCGACGGGGCCCAGCGCAGCTCCCTGGCAACCCTGCGCAGCAGGAGGAGCGCCGGCAGGAGCTGCAGGCACTGCGGGCCAAACTGGATGGCGAGCGGCTCCACAACCAGGAGCTGCGGCGCCACTTCGCCGCTGAGATCTCCAAGATGAAGGAGGCGGCAAAGAGGGAGCAGCAGCTGATGGTCCAGCAGCTGCAGTGTGAGTGGGAGAAGCAGCAGGCCCTCGACATACAGCGGCTGCAGGAGCTGCAGTGGCAGCAGCACGCAGCGGAGACCCGGCAGCTGCTGCGGTGGAAGGAGGCCGAGCTGCTGGCGGCGCAGGAGATGCTGCAGCAGGAGCGCGACGCTGCCCTGCACCAAGCACGGGAGCTGCAGCGGCAGCTGGCCGACGAGCTGCGAAGGCCCTGCAGGAGCAACAGGGCGGCCCACGCCAAGCTCCAGGATGTCCTCAAGGAGCTGCGCTGGGAGACGCACGGGGACCAGCCCGCCCGCATCCGCTACCTCCAGCATGAGCTGGAGCTGGAGAAGAGGCTCTTCATCAAATACATCGTGGCGGGCTTCGAGGGAGAGCAAGAGGACAGCCAGGGGACGACGGGCCGAGAAGACAGAGAAGGGCCCTGGGGCAAGGCACAGCCAAAGAAGCCAACACAGGCTCCGTCCTCCCAGAACACACCTCAGCAGGGAGCCAAGGAAAGCTGCAGCACAGAGCAGGGCAGCAGCCGCCACCCTGTGAAGGACGCTCACGGCCAGGTGAGGAAACAGGCTGAGGAAGCTGGGCGTCTTGAGCCTGGGGAAGACAAGGCTCCGGGGAGACCTCAGGGCGGCCTGCCAGTCCCTAAAGGGGGCTACAGGAAAGCTGGGGAGAGACTCTTTGTCAGGGAGTGCAGTGGGGGGATCAGAGGAACGGCTTGAAGCAGAAAAGGGCAGGTTTGGGTCAGGTATAAGGAAGAAATCCTTCCCCGGGAGGGCGGCGAGGCCCCAGCGCAGGCTGGGGGTGCCCCATCCCTGGGGGGGCCCAAGGCCAGGCTGGACGGGGCTGGGGGCGGCCTGGGCTGGGGGCAGGGGTGGTGCCCATGGCAGGGGCTGGAACGAGGTGGGCTTTGAGCTCCCTTCCAAGCCAACCTTTGCTCTGATTTGGTGTTTGCAGGTGCCAGAGCCTTCCGACGAAGACCTGCTGCTGCCGGGCAGCACGTGCCCCGGGATGATGAAGCAGCACACCCGCCTCCAGCGTGCCCTGAGCGACCTGAAGAGGCTACGCCAGGCCCTGGAGGCAAAGAAATGCCTCGTGAGAGAGGGAAGCACCCAGGAAGCGTGCCAGGAGGTACAGAAGCTCCAGGAAGCCACAGAAAAACTGGTGGCACTTACCGAGCAGCTGGAGGAGAAATGCAGATCCCTGCAGGAGACCATCCACCAGGCCAGCAAGACTCCAGGGCCTCTGCCCAGCCAGAGCTCCGCCGAGGCGCCGCCACCTTGCCAGAGTGCCCC
Source organism: Anser brachyrhynchus (assembly GCF_964034855.1). Taxonomy (NCBI): domain Eukaryota; kingdom Metazoa; phylum Chordata; class Aves; order Anseriformes; family Anatidae; genus Anser; species Anser brachyrhynchus. The sequence continues at coordinate 269,680 of NC_137721.1, read as the reverse complement.
CAGCCCAAGGGAGGAGGTGCTGGTTGCCCAGCTCACGCAGCTGAGCAAGGAAAACAAGAGACTGGAAGAAGAAAATTCTCGCCTCCGAGGGCAGGTGGACTCAGCGATGGAAGTCCAAGCTGAAAGTGCTGACCTGAAGAGGCAGCTACAGCAAGTGGCAAAGGAGCAAAACTCCGCCCTGCGACAGGTCAGCAAGCTTCAGGCCCAGCTGCAAGAGGCAGAGCGCCAGCTGCAAGCGCTCAAGGAAGTTGCAGACAGAGGGCCACAGCTGGAGAGAGAACACCTGGAGGCACAGCTAGCGCTCCACAAGGAAGAGCAGGAGCTCGAGAGCTTGCGGAGGGCTCAGGCAGAAGGGAAGAGGCAGCACGAGGAAGCCTCGCAAATGTTACGAGCCCAGGTGGCTGACCTGGAAGATCGGTGCCACCACCAAACTGAACAACTCCAGCTGCTCGCTGAGGAACTGCAGCGGCTGAAAAGCGAGCAATCCAGCCCTGCCATTACCCATCTGCCACAGTTACCAACTACCACAGGTACCACCCACACAGTCACCTCCAAATCCGAGTCGGCAGAGGACAGCCCAGGGCCCTGCCTTCCTTCAGAGGAGGACGCTGCAGATGAGACCCAAGGAGCGGAAACGCAGCAAGAGTCCTTCATCCTGCAGGTTCCAGTGGGACAAGGACCATTAAGGATTCGGAAATTCCTGGCTCGGTACAGCTATGACCCTGCTGACAGTCCCAACGAGCAGCCGAAGCTAGAGCTTCCCCTCACCGCAGGACAGTTTGTTTATGTCGTTGGGGAGATGGATGAGGACGGCTGGTATATAGGAGAGCGGACGGACGGCAGAAGAGGGTTCGTCCCCTCCAATCTGGTGGAAGAAGTTCTCGATGACCTCACCTTGACGCCAGTGCCTCCAGAGCTAAGGGATCTCCTTCTGGACACAGATGATGAGGAGAGTTCCACCGACAGCTGCAGCAGCAGTGGCGAAGCCGGGGATGATCCGGACAAAGAAATCTGTCCCGGTGCGCTGGCTGAAGAGCCCCTTGCAGAAGCCTTCCTGAAGGCGCTGCGTGATGGGCCAATCAGTCCCCGTGCGCTGGCTGAAGAGGCCCTTGCAAAAGCCCTCCTGGAGGAGCTGTGTGATGGGCCAATCTTTCCCGGTACGCTGGCTGCAGAGGCCTTTGCAGAAGCCTTCCTGAAGGAGCTGTGGGATGGGCCAATCTGTCCCGTTGCGCTGGCTGAAGAGCCCCTTGCAGAAGCCTTCCTGGAGGAGCTGTGTGATGGGCCAAAAGAGGAAGAAGAAACCTCCAGCGCAGGAAACAGTTATTCCCGCTACCCTTTCTGTCTGTCACCCATTTTGGAGGACGAGGAAGAAGATCGGGATGGGGGTGCCGAGGGTTTCAAAAATCAATAAACTGTGGATAATGATGAACCTGGCCTAGGTGATTCTTCTCCAGAATGTTTATAGAAATGGAAAAGCATTTCTTTGCCCTGCAGCTAACTGCACGCTGCAACAGGTTGGCCAGAGAGGCGGTCGAGTTCTTGGAGGCCTTCAAAAGCCACCTGGATGCGGTCCTGGGGACCTGCTCTGGGTGGCCCTGCCAGAGGTGGGGTTGGGACAGGCGCACTCAGAGCTCCCTTCCCTCAACCTCTGATTCTGGGGACGGAAAAGAGACCCCCAGCGAGGCCCTGCAGAGCCTCAGACCTCCTCGGGGCACTCTGGAGGGCCACAGGGCCTGCGGGGCCCCTTTCACGGCTTGTGGAAGCCCCCCATCACCAGCTCGTGTCACGGGGACTTGTCACAGCCCGGGGCAGTGGGCGCCCAAACCCTTCAGAGGCCGGAGCCACCACGCCGAGGGGGAGCTCCTCCTGTTACTGCCAGGCTCTCCCGGGCAGCGGGGCAGAGCTCTGTGCGCCTTATTATTATTATTTATTAGCTTTATTGTGACAAAACGCATGGGTTTGGGGCTATTTCTGTCAGTACAGGCCAAGACCGCAGCCACCACTCCTCCCGTTACTGCCAGGCTCTCCCGGGCAGCGGGGCAGGGCTCTGTGCGCCTTTTTATTATTATTTATTAGCTTTATTGTGACAAAACGCGGTGTTTGGGGATATTGCTGTCAGCGTGGGCCAAGGCCGCAGCCCACCTTTGAAACTCTAACTCTAACCCTAACCCTAAAATGCTCCCACGGAGCTATCCCTAACCCTAACTGGAACCCTTACCCTAAGCCTAAGCCTAACCCTAACCCTAAAAGGCCCCCGTGTAGCTGAGGTAACCCTAACCCTAACCCTAATTAGGACCCCAGAAAACACGTACGCCGTCACTTTCTCCCATCAAAAAGTGCTCCCAACGGAAGCCTTTGGGTACACCTGGACTCCCTTGGGGACCCCTTACGCAACCCCACAAGCAACAGGACTCTGCGCCTTCTCTCTTTCCAAACAACCCGAAACGTAACCCTAACCGGAACACTGAGCCGAACCCTAAGTAGGACCCAAGACAACACGGACGGCGCCACTTTCTCCCATCCAAAAGTGCTCCCAACAGAAGCCTTTGGGTACACCCGAACTCCCCTGGGGAGCCTTTACACAACCCCACACACAACACGACCGTGCTTTTCATGGCTATGTTATTCCAAAATGAAAACTGTTCTGAACAAAACGCAGAGTTTTGGGGATATTTCTGTCAGTACAGGCCAAGACCGCAGCCACCACTCCTCCCGTTACTGCCAGGCTCTCCCGGGCAGCGGGGCAGAGCTCTGTGCGCCTTTTTATTATTATTTATTAGCTTTATTGTGACAAAACGCGGTGTTTGGGGATATTGCTGTCAGCGTGGGCCAAGGCCGCAGCCCACCTTTGAAACTCTAACCCTAACCCTAAAATGCCCCCACGGAGCTATCCCTAACCCTAACTGGAACCCTTACCCTAAGCCTAAGCCTAACCCTAACCCTAAAAGGCCCCCGTGTAGCTGAGGTAACCCTAACCCTAACCCTAATTAGGACCCCAGAAAACACGTACGCCGTCACTTTCTCCCATCCAAAAGTGCTCCCAACAGAAGCCTTTGGGTACACCTGGACTCCCTTGGGGACCCCTTACGCAACCCCACAAGCAACAGGACTCTGCGCCTTCTCTCTTTCCAAACAACCCGAAACGTAACCCTAACCGGAACACTGAGCCGAACCCTAAGTAGGACCCAAGACAACACGGACGGCGCCACTTTCTCCCATCCAAAAGTGCTCCCAACAGAAGCCTTTGGGTACACCCGAACTCCCTTGGGGAGCCTTTACACAACCCCACACACAACACGACCGTGCTTTTCATGGCTATGTTATTCCAAAATGAAAACTGTTCTGAACTGATGGTTTGCTCCACAAACATGCTCTTAGGGCTGGTTGGTTTGTTTGGTTTTTGTTTCGTTTTTTTTTTTCTGAAAACATCCAGAGGCAACAACGGGAGGCTGCAAGAGGAGACGTTCAGGCTGAATATCAGGAAATGTGTCCTTACTTAGAAATGTGGTCTGGCTCTGGAACTAGCTCCCGCTGAAAGGTTGCATGGCACAAAGGCTGCCAGAGTTCAAGAAGCGTTTGGACAATGATCTCAGACACATGGCAGAGCTTAGTGATATGGTTTAGTGGAGGACTGTTAGTGTTAGGTCCGAGGTTGGACTCGGTGATCTTGGAGGTCTCTGCCGACTTAGATGATTCTGTGATTCTGTGAGTAATGGGTGGTTCTGTGTGGAGCCAGGAGTTGGACCTGATGAGCGTTGTGGGTCCCTTCCACCTTGCTATGACTCTATGATTACAGCACAAAAGAAGGCGATTTAGCCGAACGCCTAATGGGAACGCCATTCATCCTCACAGCATATGAGGCCTTACATCCCGACACCACGCGACACCACACCTCCCAACACCATGAAATGCCAAACACCCCAAGGCAATGGGCGACCAAACATCCCACCAACATGGGGGGCCAACCACCCCAACACCACGGAAGGCCATACCGCCCAGCCCCATATAAGGCCATACCGCCCAGCCCCATATAAGGCCATACCGCCCAACTCCATATAAGGAACTGCCCAACTCCATATAAGGTCATGCTGCCCCTTATAAGGCATACCGCCCAACTCCATATAAGGCCATACCGCCCAACTCCATATGACGTCATGCTGCCCCATGTGAGGCACACCGCCCATCTCCATATGACGTCATGGTGCCCCGCCCTCCATTGTGAGGTCATGCCAGCACACAGTATAAATTGCACGCGCACGCACCCATGGCCAGTAGCAGACGCTGTCTCCGCACCTGTGCGACTGGGACGGAAGGCAGTAGACGCTACAGGGTCAGGGGCTGCCGCCCCTCGCAGACCCAGCGAAGGTGACCGTCAGTGGCCAACGGCCACAGCAGTCACAGGCCAACAAACTTCCTTCTTGTACCCGCGGCCATGGTGCGGGACGTTGCAGGCCGGGGACTGACGGGGCCCAGCCGCCCCGCGCCCCGACGGGGCCCAGCGCAGCTCCCTGGCAACCCTGCGCAGCAGGAGGAGCGCCGGCAGGAGCTGCAGGCACTGCGGGCCAAACTGGATGGCGAGCGGCTCCACAACCAGGAGCTGCGGCGCCACTTCGCCGCTGAGATCTCCAAGATGAAGGAGGCGGCAAAGAGGGAGCAGCAGCTGATGGTCCAGCAGCTGCAGTGTGAGTGGGAGAAGCAGCAGGCCCTCGACATCCAGCGGCTGCAGGAGCTGCAGTGGCAGCAGCACGCAGCGGAGACCCGGCAGCTGCTGCGGTGGAAGGAGGCCGAGCTGCTGGCGGCGCAGGAGATGCTGCAGCAGGAGCGCGACGCTGCCCTGCACCAAGCACGGGAGCTGCAGCGGCAGCTGGCCGACGAGCTGCGAAGGCCCTGCAGGAGCAACAGGGCGGCCCACGCCAAGCTCCAGGATGTCCTCAAGGAGCTGCGCTGGGAGACGCACGGGGACCAGCCCGCCCGCATCCGCTACCTCCAGCATGAGCTGGAGCTGGAGAAGAGGCTCTTCATCAAATACATCGTGGCGGGCTTCGAGGGAGAGCAAGAGGACAGCCAGGGGACGACGGGCCGAGAAGACAGAGAAGGGCCCTGGGGCAAGGCACAGCCAAAGAAGCCAACACAGGCTCCGTCCTCCCAGAACACACCTCAGCAGGGAGCCAAGGAAAGCTGCAGCACAGAGCAGGGCAGCAGCCGCCACCCTGTGAAGGACGCTCACGGCCAGGTGAGGAAACAGGCTGAGGAAGCTGGGCGTCTTGAGCCTGGGGAAGACAAGGCTCCGGGGAGACCTCAGGGCGGCCTGCCAGTCCCTAAAGGGGGCTACAGGAAAGCTGGGGAGAGACTCTTTGTCAGGGAGTGCAGTGGGGGGATCAGAGGAACGGCTTGAAGCAGAAAAGGGCAGGTTTGGGTCAGGTATAAGGAAGAAATCCTTCCCCGGGAGGGCGGCGAGGCCCCAGCGCAGGCTGGGGGTGCCCCATCCCTGGGGGGGCCCAAGGCCAGGCTGGACGGGGCTGGGGGCGGCCTGGGCTGGGGGCAGGGGTGGTGCCCATGGCAGGGGCTGGAACGAGGTGGGCTTTGAGCTCCCTTCCAAGCCAACCTTTGCTCTGATTTGGTGTTTGCAGGTGCCAGAGCCTTCCGACGAAGACCTGCTGCTGCCGGGCAGCACGTGCCCCGGGATGATGAAGCAGCACACCCGCCTCCAGCGTGCCCTGAGCGACCTGAAGAGGCTACGCCAGGCCCTGGAGGCAAAGAAATGCCTCGTGAGAGAGGGAAGCACCCAGGAAGCGTGCCAGGAGGTACAGAAGCTCCAGGAAGCCACAGAAAAACTGGTGGCACTTACCGAGCAGCTGGAGGAGAAATGCAGATCCCTGCAGGAGACCATCCACCAGGCCAGCAAGACTCCAGGGCCTCTGCCCAGCCAGAGCTCCGCCGAGGCGCCGCCACCTTGCGAGAGTGCCCCCAGCCCAAGGGAGGAGGTGCTGGTTGCCCAGCTCACGCAGCTGAGCAAGGAAAACAAGAGACTGGAAGAAGAAAATTCTCGCCTCCGAGGGCAGGTGGACTCAGCGATGGAAGTCCAAGCTGAAAGTGCTGACCTGAAGAGGCAGCTACAGCAAGTGGCAAAGGAGCAAAACTCCGCCCTGCGACAGGTCAGCAAGCTTCAGGCCCAGCTGCAAGAGGCAGAGCGCCAGCTGCAAGCGCTCAAGGAAGTTGCAGACAGAGGGCCACAGCTGGAGAGAGAACACCTGGAGGCACAGCTAGCGCTCCACAAGGAAGAGCAGGAGCTCGAGAGCTTGCGGAGGGCTCAGGCAGAAGGGAAGAGGCAGCACGAGGAAGCCTCGCAAATGTTACGAGCCCAGGTGGCTGACCTGGAAGATCGGTGCCACCACCAAACTGAACAACTCCAGCTGCTCGCTGAGGAACTGCAGCGGCTGAAAAGCGAGCAATCCAGCCCTGCCATTACCCATCTGCCACAGTTACCAACTACCACAGGTACCACCCACACAGTCACCTCCAAATCCGAGTCGGCAGAGGACAGCCCAGGGCCCTGCCTTCCTTCAGAGGAGGACGCTGCAGATGAGACCCAAGGAGCGGAAACGCAGCAAGAGTCCTTCATCCTTCAGGTTCCAGTGGGACAAGGACCATTAAGGATTCGGAAATTCCTGGCTCGGTACAGCTATGACCCTGCTGATAGTCCCAACGAGCAGCCGAAGCTAGAGCTTCCCCTCACCGCAGGACAGTTTGTTTATGTCGTTGGGGAGATGGATGAGGACGGCTGGTATATAGGAGAGCGGACGGACGGCAGAAGAGGGTTCGTCCCCTCCAATCTGGTGGAAGAAGTTCTCGATGACCTCACCTTGACGCCAGTGCCTCCAGAGCTAAGGGATCTCCTTCTGGACACAGATGATGAGGAGAGTTCCACCGACAGCTGCAGCAGCAGTGGCGAAGCCGGGGATGATCCGGACAAAGAAATCTGTCCCGGTGCGCTGGCTGAAGAGCCCCTTGCAGAAGCCTTCCTGAAGGCGCTGCGTGATGGGCCAATCAGTCCCCGTGCGCTGGCTGAAGAGGCCCTTGCAAAAGCCCTCCTGGAGGAGCTGTGTGATGGGCCAATCTTTCCCGGTACGCTGGCTGCAGAGGCCTTTGCAGAAGCCTTCCTGAAGGAGCTGTGGGATGGGCCAATCTGTCCCGTTGCGCTGGCTGAAGAGCCCCTTGCAGAAGCCTTCCTGGAGGAGCTGTGTGATGGGCCAAAAGAGGAAGAAGAAACCTCCAGCGCAGGAAACAGTTATTCCCGCTACCCTTTCTGTCTGTCACCCATTTTGGAGGACGAGGAAGAAGATCGGGATGGGGGTGCCGAGGGTTTCAAAAATCAATAAACTGTGGATAATGATGAACCTGGCCTAGGTGATTCTTCTCCAGAATGTTTATAGAAATGGAAAAGCATTTCTTTGCCCTGCAGCTAACTGCACGCTGCAACAGGTTGGCCAGAGAGGCGGTCGAGTTCTTGGAGGCCTTCAAAAGCCACCTGGATGCGGTCCTGGGGACCTGCTCTGGGTGGCCCTGCCAGAGGTGGGGTTGGGACAGGCGCACTCAGAGCTCCCTTCCCTCAACCTCTGATTCTGGGGACGGAAAAGAGACCCCCAGCGAGGCCCTGCAGAGCCTCAGACCTCCTCGGGGCACTCTGGAGGGCCACAGGGCCTGCGGGGCCCCTTTCACGGCTTGTGGAAGCCCCCCATCACCAGCTCGTGTCACGGGGACTTGTCACAGCCCGGGGCAGTGGGCGCCCAAACCCTTCAGAGGCCGGAGCCACCACGCCGAGGGGGAGCTCCTCCTGTTACTGCCAGGCTCTCCCGGGCAGCGGGGCAGAGCTCTGTGCGCCTTATTATTATTATTTATTAGCTTTATTGTGACAAAACGCATGGGTTTGGGGCTATTTCTGTCAGTACAGGCCAAGACCGCAGCCACCACTCCTCCCGTTACTGCCAGGCTCTCCCGGGCAGCGGGGCAGGGCTCTGTGCGCCTTTTTATTATTATTTATTAGCTTTATTGTGACAAAACGCGGTGTTTGGGGATATTGCTGTCAGCGTGGGCCAAGGCCGCAGCCCACCTTTGAAACTCTAACTCTAACCCTAACCCGAAAATGCCCCCACGGAGCTATCCCTAACCCTAACTGGAACCCTTACCCTAAGCCTAAGCCTAACCCTAACCCTAAAAGGCCCCCGTGTAGCTGAGGTAACCCTAACCCTAACCCTAATTAGGACCCCAGAAAACACATACGCCGTCACTTTCTCCCATCCAAAAGTGCTCCCAACGGAAGCCTTTGGGTACACCTGGACTCCCTTGGGGACCCCTTACGCAACCCCACAAGCAACAGGACTCTGCGCCTTCTCTCTTTCCAAACAACCCGAAACGTAACCCTAACCGGAACACTGAGCCGAACCCTAAGTAGGACCCAAGACAACACGGACGGCGCCACTTTCTCCCATCCAAAAGTGCTCCCAACAGAAGCCTTTGGGTACACCCGAACTCCCCTGGGGAGCCTTTACACAACCCCACACACAACACGACCGTGCTTTTCATGGCTATGTTATTCCAAAATTAAAACTGTTCTGAACAAAACGCAGAGTTTTGGGGATATTTCTGTCAGTACAGGCCAAGACCGCAGCCACCACTCCTCCCGTTACTGCCAGGCTCCCCCGGGCAGCGGGGCAGGGCTCTGTGCGCCTTTTTATTATTATTTATTAGCTTTATTGTGACAAAACGCAGAGTTTTGGGGATATTTCTGTCAGTACAGGCCAAGACCGCAGCCACCACTCCTCCCATTACTGCCAGGCTCTCCCGGGCAGCGGGGCAGAGCTCTGTGCGCCTTTTTATTATTATTTATTAGCTTTATTGTGACAAAACGCAGAGTTTTGGGGATATTTCTGTCAGTACAGGCCAAGACCGCAGCCACCACTCCTCCCGTTACTGCCAGGCTCCCCCGGGCAGCGGGGCAGAGCTCTGTGCGCCTTTTTATTGTTATTTATTAGCTTTATTGTGACAAAACGCAGAGTTTTGGGGATATTTCTGTCAGTACAGGCCAAGACCGCAGCCACCACTCCTCCCGTTACTGCCAGGCTCTCCCGGGCAGCGGGGCAGGGCTCTGTGCGCCTTTTTATTATTATTTATTAGCTTTATTGTGACAAAACGCAGAGTTTTGGGGATATTTCTGTCAGTACAGGCCAAGACCGCAGCCACCACTCCTCCCGTTACTGCCAGGCTCTCCCGGGCAGCGGGGCAGAGTTCTGTGCGCCTTTTTATTATTATTTATTAGCTTTATTGTGACAAAACGCAGAGTTTTGGGGATATTTCTGTCAGTACAGGCCAAGACCGCAGCCACCACTCCTCCCGTTACTGCCAGGCTCTCCCGGGCAGCGGGGCAGGGCTCTGTGCGCCTTTTTATTATTATTTATTAGCTGTATTGTGACAAAACGCAGAGTTTTGGGGATATTTCTGTCAGTACAGGCCAAGACCGCAGCCACCACTCCTCCCGTTACTGCCAGGCTCTACCGGGCAGCGGGGCAGAGCTCTGTGCGCCTTTTTATTATTATTTATTAGCTTTATTGTGACAAAACGCAGAGTTTTGGGGATATTTCTGTCAGTACAGGCCAAGACCGCAGCCACCACTCCTCCCGTTACTGCCAGGCTCCCCCAGGCAGCGGGGCAGAGCTCTGTGCGCCTTTTTATTATTATTCATTAGCTTTATTGTGACAAAACGCAGAGTTTTGGGGATATTTCTGTCAGTACAGGCCAAGACCGCAGCCACCACTCCTCCCGTTACTGCCAGGCTCCCCCGGGCAGCGGGGCAGGGCTCTGTACGCCTTTTTATTATTATTTATTAGCTTTATTGTGACAAAACGCAGAGTTTTGGGGATATTTCTGTCAGTACAGGCCAAGACCGCAGCCACCACTCCTCCCATTACTGCCAGGCTCCCCCGGGCAGCGGGGCAGAGCTCTGTGCGCCTTTTTATTATTATTTATTAGCTTTATTGTGACAAAACGCAGAGTTTTGGGGATATTTCTGTCAGTACAGGCCAAGACCGCAGCCACCACTCCTCCCGTTACTGCCAGGCTCTCCCGGGCAGCGGGGCAGGGCTCTGTGCGCCTTTTTATTATTATTTATTAGCTTTATTGTGACAAAACGCGGTGTTTGGGGATATTGCTGTCAGCGTGGGCCAAGGCCACAGCCCGCCTTTGAAACTCTAACTCTAACCCTAACCCGAAAATGCCCCCACGGAGCTATCCCTAACCCTAACTGGAACCCTTACCCTAAGCCTAAGCCTAACCCTAACCCTAAAAGGCCCCCGTGTAGCTGAGGTAACCCTAACCCTAACCCTAATTAGGACCCCAGAAAACACGTACGCCGTCACTTTCTCCCATCAAAAAGTGCTCCCAACGGAAGCCTTTGGGTACACCTGGACTCCCTTGGGGACCCCTTACGCAACCCCACAAGCAACAGGACTCTGCGCCTTCTCTCTTTCCAAACAACCCGAAACGTAACCCTAACCGGAACACTGAGCCGAACCCTAAGTAGGACCCAAGACAACACGGACGGCGCCACTTTCTCCCATCCAAAAGTGCTCCCAACAGAAGCCTTTGGGTACACCCGAACTCCCCTGGGGAGCCTTTACACAACCCCACACACAACACGACCGTGCTTTTCATGGCTATGTTATTCCAAAATGAAAACTGTTCTGAACAAAACGCAGAGTTTTGGGGCTATTTCTGTCAGTACAGGCCAAGACCGCAGCCACCACTCCTCCCGTTACTGCCAGGCTCCCCCGGGCAGCGGGGCAGGGCTCTGTGCGCCTTTTTATTATTATTTATTAGCTTTATTGTGACAAAACGCAGAGTTTTGGGGATATTTCTGTCAGTACAGGCCAAGACCGCAGCCACCACTCCTCCCGTTACTGCCAGGCTCTCCCGGGCAGCGGGGCAGTGCTCTGTGCGCCTTTTTATTATTATTTATTAGCTTTATTGTGACAAAACGCAGAGTTTTGGGGATATTTCTGTCAGTACAGGCCAAGACCGCAGCCACCACTCCTCCCGTTACTGCCAGGCTCCCCCGGGCAGCGGGGCAGAGCTCTGTGCGCCTTTTTATTGTTATTTATTAGCTTTATTGTGACAAAACGCAGAGTTTTGGGGATATTTCTGTCAGTACAGGCCAAGACCGCAGCCACCACTCCTCCCGTTACTGCCAGGCTCTCCCGGGCAGCGGGGCAGGGCTCTGTGCGCCTTTTTATTATTATTTATTAGCTTTATTGTGACAAAACGCAGAGTTTTGGGGATATTTCTGTCAGTACAGGCCAAGACCGCAGCCACCACTCCTCCCGTTACTGCCAGGCTCTCCCGGGCAGCGGGGCAGGGCTCTGTGCGCCTTTTTATTATTATTTATTAGCTTTATTGTGACAAAACGCAGAGTTTTGGGGATATTTCTGTCAGTACAGGCCAAGACCGCAGCCACCACTCCTCCCGTTACTGCCAGGCTCCCCCGGGCAGCGGGGCAGGGCTCTGTGCGCCTTTTTATTATTATTTATTAGCTTTATTGTGACAAAACGCAGAGTTTTGGGGATATTTCTGTCAGTACAGGCCAAGACCGCAGCCACCACTCCTCCCGTTACTGCCAGGCTCTACCGGGCAGCGGGGCAGAGCTCTGTGCGCCTTTTTATTATTATTTATTAGCTTTATTGTGACAAAACGCAGAGTTTTGGGGATATTTCTGTCAGTACAGGCCAAGACCGCAGCCACCACTCCTCCCGTTACTGCCAGGCTCCCCCAGGCAGCGGGGCAGAGCTCTGTGCGCCTTTTTATTATTATTCATTAGCTTTATTGTGACAAAACGCAGAGTTTTGGGGATATTTCTGTCAGTACAGGCCAAGACCGCAGCCACCACTCCTCCCATTACTGCCAGGCTCCCCCGGGCAGCGGGGCAGGGCTCTGTACGCCTTTTTATTATTATTTATTAGCTTTATTGTGACAAAACGCAGAGTTTTGGGGATATTTCTGTCAGTACAGGCCAAGACCGCAGCCACCACTCCTCCCATTACTGCCACGCTCCCCCGGGCAGCGGGGCAGAGCTCTGTGCGCCTTTTTATTATTATTTATTAGCTTTATTGTGACAAAACGCAGAGTTTTGGGGATATTTCTGTCAGTACAGGCCAAGACCGCAGCCACCACTCCTCCCGTTACTGCCAGGCTCTCCCGGGCAGCGGGGCAGGGCTCTGTGCGCCTTTTTATTATTATTTATTAGCTTTATTGTGACAAAACGCGGTGTTTGGGGATATTGCTGTCAGCGTGGGCCAAGGCCACAGCCCGCCTTTGAAACTCTAACTCTAACCCTAACCCGAAAATGCCCCCACGGAGCTATCCCTAACCCTAACTGGAACCCTTACCCTAAGCCTAAGCCTAACCCTAACCCTAAAAGGCCCCCGTGTAGCTGAGGTAACCCTAACCCTAACCCTAATTAGGACCCCAGAAAACACGTACGCCGTCACTTTCTCCCATCCAAAAGTGCTCCCAACGGAAGCCTTTGGGTACACCTGGACTCCCTTGGGGACCCCTTACGCAACCCCACAAGCAACAGGACTCTGCGCCTTCTCTCTTTCCAAACAACCCGAAACGTAACCCTAACCGGAACACTGAGCCGAACCCTAAGTAGGACCCAAGACAACACGGACGGCGCCACTTTCTCCCATCCAAAAGTGCTCCCAACAGAAGCCTTTGGGTACACCCGAACTCCCTTGGGGAGCCTTTACACAACCCCACACACAACACGACCGTGCTTTTCATGGCCGTGCTATTCCAAAATGAAAACTGTTCTGAACTGATGGTTTGCTCCACAAACATGCTCTTAGGGCTGGTTGGTTTGCTTGGTTTTTGTTTCGTTTTTTTTTTTTTCAAAACATCCAGAGGCAACAACAGGAGGCTGCAAGAGGAGACGTTCAGGCTGAATATCAGGAAATGTGTCCTTACTTAGAAATGTGGTCTGGCTCTGGAACTAGCTCCCGCTGAAAGGTTGCGTGGCACAAAGGCTGCCAGAGTTCAAGAAGCGTTTGGACAATGATCTCAGACACTTGGCAGAGCTTAGTGATATGGTTTAGTGGAGGACTGTTAGTGTTAGGTCCGAGGTTGGACTCGGTGATCTTGGAGGTCTCTGCCAACTTAGATGATCCTGTGATTCTGTGAGTAATGGGTGGTTCTGTGTGGAGCCAGGAGTTGGACCTGCTGAGCGTTGTGGGTCCCTTCCACCTTGCTATGACTCTATGATTACAGGACAAAAGAAGGCGATTTAGCCGAACGCCTAATGGGAACGCCATTCATCCTCACAGCATATGAGGCCTTACATCCTGACACCACGCGACACCACACCTCCCAACACCATGAAATGCCAAACACCCCAAGGCAATGGGCGACCAAACATCCCACCAACATGGGGGGCCAACCAACCCAACACCACGGAAGGCCATACCACCCAGCCCCATATAAGGCCATACCGCCCAACTCCATATAAGGCCATACCGCCCAGCCCCATATAAGGAACTGCCCAACTCCATATAAGGTCATGCTGCCCCTTATAAGGCATACCGCCCAACTCCATATAAGGCCATACCGCCCAACTCCATATAAGGCCATACCGCCCAACTCCATATGACGTCATGCTGCCCCATATGAGGCACACCGCCCATCTCCATATGACGTCATGGTGCCCCGCCCTCCTTTGTGAGGTCATGCCCGCACACAGTATAAATTGCACGCGCACGCACCCATGGCCAGTAGCAGACGCTGTCTCCGCACCTGTGCGACTGGGACGGAAGGCAGTAGACGCTACAGGGTCAGGGGCTGCCGCCCCTCGCAGACCCAGCGAAGGTGACCGTCAGTGGCCAACGGCCACAGCAGTCACAGGCCAACAAACTTCCTTCTTGTACCCGCGGCCATGGTGCGGGACGTTGCAGGCCGGGGACTGACGGGGCCCAGCCGCCCCGCGCCCCGACGGGGCCCAGCGCAGCTCCCTGGCAACCCTGCGCAGCAGGAGGAGCGCCGGCAGGAGCTGCAGGCACTGCGGGCCAAACTGGATGGCGAGCGGCTCCACAACCAGGAGCTGCGGCGCCACTTCGCCGCTGAGATCTCCAAGATGAAGGAGGCGGCAAAGAGGGAGCAGCAGCTGATGGTCCAGCAGCTGCAGTGTGAGTGGGAGAAGCAGCAGGCCCTCGACATCCAGCGGCTGCAGGAGCTGCAGTGGCAGCAGCGCGCAGCGGAGACCCGGCAGCTGCTGCGGTGGAAGGAGGCCGAGCTGCTGGCGGCGCAGGAGATGCTGCAGCAGGAGCGCGACGCTGCCCTGCACCAAGCACGGGAGCTGCAGCGGCAGCTGGCCGACGAGCTGCGAAGGCCCTGCAGGAGCAACACGGCGGCCCACGCCAAGCTCCAGGATGTCCTCAAGGAGCTGCGCTGGGAGACGCACGGGGACCAGCCCGCCCGCATCCGCTACCTCCAGCATGAGCTGGAGCTGGAGAAGAGGCTCTTCATCAAATACATCGTGGCGGGCTTCGAGGGAGAGCAAGAGGACAGCCAGGGGACGACGGGCCGAGAAGACAGAGAAGGGCCCTGGGGCAAGGCACAGCCAAAGAAGCCAACACAGGCTCCGTCCTCCCACAACACACCTCAGCAGGGAGCCAAGGAAAGCTGCAGCACAGAGCAGGGCAGCAGCCGCCACCCTGTGAAGGACGCTCACGGCCAGGTGAGGAAACAGGCTGAGGAAGCTGGGCGTCTTGAGCCTGGGGAAGACAAGGCTCCGGGGAGACCTCAGGGCGGCCTGCCAGTCCCTAAAGGGGGCTACAGGAAAGCTGGGGAGAGACTCTTTGTCAGGGAGTGCAGTGGGGGGATCAGAGGAACGGCTTGAAGCAGAAAAGGGCAGGTTTGGGTCAGGTATAAGGAAGAAATCCTTCCCCGGGAGGGTGGCGAGGCCCCAGCGCAGGCTGGGGGTGCCCCATCCCTGGGGGGGCCCAAGGCCAGGCTGGACGGGGCTGGGGGCGGCCTGGGCTGGGGGCAGGGGTGGTGCCCATGGCAGGGGCTGGAACGAGGTGGGCTTTGAGCTCCCTTCCAAGCCAACCTTTGCTCTGATTTGGTGTTTGCAGGTGCCAGAGCCTTCTGACGAAGACCTGGTGCTGCCGGGCAGCACGTGCCCCGGGATGATGAAGCAGCACACCCGCCTCCAGCGTGCCCTGAGCGACCTGAAGAGGCTACGCCAGGCCCTGGAGGCAAAGAAATGCCTCGTGAGAGAGGGAAGCACCCAGGAAGCGTGCCAGGAGGTACAGAAGCTCCAGGAAGCCACAGAAAAACTGGTGGCACTTACCGAGCAGCTGGAGGAGAAATGCAGATCCCTGCAGGAGACCATCCACCAGGCCAGCAAGACTCCAGGGCCTCTGCCCAGCCAGAGCTCCGCCGAGGCGCCGCCACCTTGCGAGAGTGCCCCCAGCCCAAGGGAGGAGGTGCTGGTTGCCCAGCTCACGCAGCTGAGCAAGGAAAACAAGAGACTGGAAGAAGAAAATTCTCGCCTCCGAGGGCAGGTGGACTCAGCGATGGAAGTCCAAGCTGAAAGTGCTGACCTGAAGAGGCAGCTACAGCAAGTGGCAAAGGAGCAAAACTCCGCCCTGCGACAGGTCAGCAAGCTTCAGGCCCAGCTGCAAGAGGCAGAGCGCCAGCTGCAAGCGCTCAAGGAACTTGCAGACAGAGGGCCACAGCTGGAGAGAGAACACCTGGAGGCACAGCTAGCGCTCCACAAGGAAGAGCAGGAGCTCGAGAGCTTGCGGAGGGCTCAGGCAGAAGGGAAGAGGCAGCACGAGGAAGCCTCGCAAATGTTACGAGCCCAGGTGGCTGACCTGGAAGATCGGTGCCACCACCAAACTGAACAACTCCAGCTGCTCGCTGAGGAACTGCAGCGGCTGAAAAGCGAGCAATCCAGCCCTGCCATTACCCATCTGCCACAGTTACCAACTACCACAGGTACCACCCACACAGTCACCTCCAAATCCGAGTCGGCAGAGGACAGCCCAGGGCCCTGCCTTCCTTCAGAGGAGGACGCTGCAGATGAGACCCAAGGAGCGGAAACGCAGCAAGAGTCCTTCATCCTGCAGCTTCCAGTGGGACAAGGACCGTTAAGGATTCGGAAATTCCTGGCTCGGTACAGCTATGACCCTGCTGACAGTCCCAACGAGCAGCCGAAGCTAGAGCTTCCCCTCACCGCAGGACAGTTTGTTTATGTCGTTGGGGAGATGGATGAGGACGGCTGGTATATAGGAGAGCGGACGGACGGCAGAAGAGGGTTCGTCCCCTCCAATCTGGTGGAAGAAGTTCTCGATGACCTCACCTTGACGCCAGTGCCTCCAGAGCTAAGGGATCTCCTTCTGGACACAGATGATGAGGAGAGTTCCACCGACAGCTGCAGCAGCAGTGGCGAAGCCGGGGATGATCCGGACAAAGAAATCTGTCCCGGTGCGCTGGCTGAAGAGCCCCTTGCAGAAGCCTTCCTGAAGGCGCTGCGTGATGGGCCAATCAGTCCCCGTGCGCTGGCTGAAGAGGCCCTTGCAAAAGCCCTCCTGGAGGAGCTGTGTGATGGGCCAATCTTTCCCGGTACGCTGGCTGCAGAGGCCTTTGCAGAAGCCTTCCTGAAGGAGCTGTGGGATGGGCCAATCTGTCCCGTTGCGCTGGCTGAAGAGCCCCTTGCAGAAGCCTTCCTGGAGGAGCTGTGTGATGGGCCAAAAGAGGAAGAAGAAACCTCCAGCGCAGGAAACAGTTATTCCCGCTACCCTTTCTGTCTGTCACCCATTTTGGAGGACGAGGAAGAAGATCGGGATGGGGGTGCCGAGGCTTTCAAAAATCAATAAACTGTGGATAATGATGAACCTGGCCTAGGTGATTCTTCTCCAGAATGTTTATAGAAATGGAAAAGCATTTCTTTGCCCTGCAGCTAACTGCACGCTGCAACAGGTTGGCCAGAGAGGCGGTCGAGTTCTTGGAGGCCTTCAAAAGCCACCTGGATGCGGTCCTGGGGACCTGCTCTGGGTGGCCCTGCCAGAGGTGGGGTTGGGACAGGCGCACTCAGAGCTCCCTTCCCTCAACCTCTGATTCTGGGGACGGAAAAGAGACCCCCAGCGAGGCCCTGCAGAGCCTCAGACCTCCTCGGGGCACTCTGGAGGGCCACAGGGCCTGCGGGGCCCCTTTCACGGCTTGTGGAAGCCCCCCATCACCAGCTCGTGTCACGGGGACTTGTCACAGCCCGGGGCAGTGGGCGCCCAAACCCTTCAGAGGCCGGAGCCACCACGCCGAGGGGGAGCTCCTCCTGTTACTGCCAGGCTCTCCCGGGCAGCGGGGCAGAGCTCTGTGCGCCTTATTATTATTATTTATTAGCTTTATTGTGACAAAACGCATGGGTTTGGGGCTATTTCTGTCAGTACAGGCCAAGACCGCAGCCACCACTCCTCCCGTTACTGCCAGGCTCTCCCGGGCAGCGGGGCAGGGCTCTGTGCGCCTTTTTATTATTATTTATTAGCTTTATTGTGACAAAACGCGGTGTTTGGGGATATTGCTGTCAGCGTGGGCCAAGGCCGCAGCCCACCTTTGAAACTCTAACTCTAACCCTAACCCTAAAATGCTCCCACGGAGCTATCCCTAACCCTAACTGGAACCCTTACCCTAAGCCTAAGCCTAACCCTAACCCTAAAAGGCCCCCGTGTAGCTGAGGTAACCCTAACCCTAACCCTAATTAGGACCCCAGAAAACACGTACGCCGTCACTTTCTCCCATCCAAAAGTGCTCCCAACGGAAGCCTTTGGGTACACCTGGACTCCCTTGGGGACCCCTTACGCAACCCCACAAGCAACAGGACTCTGCGCCTTCTCTCTTTCCAAACAACCCGAAACGTAACCCTAACCGGAACACTGAGCCGAACCCTAAGTAGGACCCAAGACAACACGGACGGCGCCACTTTCTCCCATCCAAAAGTGCTCCCAACAGAAGCCTTTGGGTACACCCGAACTCCCTTGGGGAGCCTTTACACAACCCCACACACAACACGACCGTGCTTTTCATGGCCGTGCTATTCCAAAATGAAAACTGTTCTGAACTGATGGTTTGCTCCACAAACATGCTCTTAGGGCTGGTTGGTTTGTTTGGTTTTTGTTTCGTTTTTTTTTTTTGAAAACATCCAGAGGCAACAACGGGAGGCTGCAAGAGGAGACGTTCAGGCTGAATATCAGGAAATGTGTCCTTACTTAGAAATGTGGTCTGGCTCTGGAACTAGCTCCCGCTGAAAGGTTGCATGGCACAAAGGCTGCCAGAGTTCCAGAAGCGTTTGGACAATGATCTCAGACACATGGCAGAGCTTAGTGATATGGTTTAGTGGAGGACTGTTAGTGTTAGGTCCGAGGTTGGACTCGGTGATCTTGGAGGTCTCTGCCAACTTAGATGATTCTGTGATTCTGTGAGTAATGGGTGGTTCTGTGTGGAGCCAGGAGTTGGACCTGATGAGCGTTGTGGGTCCCTTCCACCTTGCTATGACTCTATGATTACAGGACAAAAGAAGGCGATTTAGCCGAACGCCTAATGGGAACGCCATTCACCCTCACAGCATATGAGGCCTTACATCCCGACACCACGCGACACCACACCTCCCAACACCATGAAATGCCAAACACCCCAAGGCAATGGGCGACCAAACATCCCACCAACATGGGGGGCCAACCACCCCAACACCACGGAAGGCCATACCGCCCAGCCCCATATAAGGCCATACCGCCCAGCCCCATATAAGGCCATACCACCCAGCCCCATATAAGGCCATACCGCCCAACTCCATATAAGGAACTGCCCAACTCCATATAAGGTCATGCTGCCCCTTATAAGGCATACCGCCCAACTCCATATAAGGCCATACCGCCCAACTCCATATGACGTCATGCTGCCCCATATGAGGCACACTGCCCATCTCCATATGACGTCATGGTGCCCCACCCTCCATTGTGAGGTCATGCCCGCACACAGTATAAATTGCACGCGCACGCACCCATGGCCAGTAGCAGACGCTGTCTCCGCACCTGTGCGACTGGGACGGAAGGCAGTAGACGCTACAGGGTCAGGGGCTGCCGCCCCTCGCAGACCCAGCGAAGGTGACCGTCAGTGGCCAACGGCCACAGCAGTCACAGGCCAACAAACTTACTTCTTGTACCCGCGGCCATGGTGCGGGACGTTGCAGGCCGGGGACTGACGGGGCCCAGCCGCCCCGCGCCCCGACGGGGCCCAGCGCAGCTCCCTGGCAACCCTGCGCAGCAGGAGGAGCGCCGGCAGGAGCTGCAGGCACTGCGGGCCAAACTGGATGGCGAGCGGCTCCACAACCAGGAGCTGCGGCGCCACTTCGCCGCTGAGATCTCCAAGATGAAGGAGGCGGCAAAGAGGGAGCAGCAGCTGATGGTCCAGCAGCTGCAGTGTGAGTGGGAGAAGCAGCAGGCCCTCGACATACAGCGGCTGCAGGAGCTGCAGTGGCAGCAGCGCGCAGCGGAGACCCGGCAGCTGCTGCGGTGGAAGGAGGCCGAGCTGCTGGCGGCGCAGGAGATGCTGCAGCAGGAGCGCGACGCTGCCCTGCACCAAGCACGGGAGCTGCAGCGGCAGCTGGCCGACGAGCTGCGAAGGCCCTGCAGGAGCAACACGGCGGCCCACGCCAAGCTCCAGGATGTCCTCAAGGAGCTGCGCTGGGAGACGCACGGGGACCAGCCCGCCCGCATCCGCTACCTCCAGCATGAGCTGGAGCTGGAGAAGAGGCTCTTCATCAAATACATCGTGGCGGGCTTCGAGGGAGAGCAAGAGGACAGCCAGGGGACGACGGGCCGAGAAGACAGAGAAGGGCCCTGGGGCAAGGCACAGCCAAAGAAGCCAACACAGGCTCCGTCCTCCCAGAACACACCTCAGCAGGGAGCCAAGGAAAGCTGCAGCACAGAGCAGGGCAGCAGCCGCCACCCTGTGAAGGACGCTCACGGCCAGGTGAGGAAACAGGCTGAGGAAGCTGGGCGTCTTGAGCCTGGGGAAGACAAGGCTCCGGGGAGACCTCAGGGCGGCCTGCCAGTCCCTAAAGGGGGCTACAGGAAAGCTGGGGAGAGACTCTTTGTCGGGGAGTGCAGTGGGGGGATCAGAGGAACGGCTTGAAGCAGAAAAGGGCAGGTTTGGGTCAGGTATAAGGAAGAAATCCTTCCCCGGGAGGGCGGCGAGGCCCCAGCGCAGGCTGGGGGTGCCCCATCCCTGGGGGGGCCCAAGGCCAGGCTGGACGGGGCTGGGGGCGGCCTGGGCTGGGGGCAGGGGTGGTGCCCATGGCAGGGGCTGGAACGAGGTGGGCTTTGAGCTCCCTTCCAAGCCAACCTTTGCTCTGATTTGGTGTTTGCAGGTGCCAGAGCCTTCCGACGAAGACCTGCTGCTGCCGGGCAGCACGTGCCCCGGGATGATGAAGCAGCACACCCGCCTCCAGCGTGCCCTGAGCGACCTGAAGAGGCTACGCCAGGCCCTGGAGGCAAAGAAATGCCTCGTGAGAGAGGGAAGCACCCAGGAAGCGTGCCAGGAGGTACAGAAGCTCCAGGAAGCCACAGAAAAACTGGTGGCACTTACCGAGCAGCTGGAGGAGAAATGCAGATCCCTGCAGGAGACCATCCACCAGGCCAGCAAGACTCCAGGGCCTCTGCCCAGCCAGAGCTCCGCCGAGGCGCCGCCACCTTGCGAGAGTGCCCCCAGCCCAAGGGAGGAGGTGCTGGTTGCCCAGCTCACGCAGCTGAGCAAGGAAAACAAGAGACTGGAAGAAGAAAATTCTCGCCTCCGAGGGCAGGTGGACTCAGCGATGGAAGTCCAAGCTGAAAGTGCTGACCTGAAGAGGCAGCTACAGCAAGTGGCAAAGGAGCAAAACTCCGCCCTGCGACAGGTCAGCAAGCTTCAGGCCCAGCTGCAAGAGGCAGAGCGCCAGCTGCAAGCGCTCAAGGAAGTTGCAGACAGAGGGCCACAGCTGGAGAGAGAACACCTGGAGGCACAGCTAGCGCTCCACAAGGAAGAGCAGGAGCTCGAGAGCTTGCGGAGGGCTCAGGCAGAAGGGAAGAGGCAGCACGAGGAAGCCTCGCAAATGTTACGAGCCCAGGTGGCTGACCTGGAAGATCGGTGCCACCACCAAACTGAACAACTCCAGCTGCTCGCTGAGGAACTGCAGCGGCTGAAAAGCGAGCAATCCAGCCCTGCCATTACCCATCTGCCACAGTTACCAACTACCACAGGTACCACCCACACAGTCACCTCCAAATCCGAGTCGGCAGAGGACAGCCCAGGGCCCTGCCTTCCTTCAGAGGAGGACGCTGCAGATGAGACCCAAGGAGCGGAAACGCAGCAAGAGTCCTTCATCCTGCAGGTTCCAGTGGGACAAGGACCATTAAGGATTCGGAAATTCCTGGCTCGGTACAGCTATGACCCTGCTGACAGTCCCAACGAGCAGCCGAAGCTAGAGCTTCCCCTCACCGCAGGACAGTTTGTTTATGTCGTTGGGGAGATGGATGAGGACGGCTGGTATATAGGAGAGCGGACGGACGGCAGAAGAGGGTTCGTCCCCTCCAATCTGGTGGAAGAAGTTCTCGATGACCTCACCTTGACGCCAGTGCCTCCAGAGCTAAGGGATCTCCTTCTGGACACAGATGATGAGGAGAGTTCCACCGACAGCTGCAGCAGCAGTGGCGAAGCCGGGGATGATCCGGACAAAGAAATCTGTCCCGGTGCGCTGGCTGAAGAGCCCCTTGCAGAAGCCTTCCTGAAGGCGCTGCGTGATGGGCCAATCAGTCCCCGTGCGCTGGCTGAAGAGGCCCTTGCAAAAGCCCTCCTGGAGGAGCTGTGTGATGGGCCAATCTTTCCCGGTACGCTGGCTGCAGAGGCCTTTGCAGAAGCCTTCCTGAAGGAGCTGTGGGATGGGCCAATCTGTCCCGTTGCGCTGGCTGAAGAGCCCCTTGCAGAAGCCTTCCTGGAGGAGCTGTGTGATGGGCCAAAAGAGGAAGAAGAAACCTCCAGCGCAGGAAACAGTTATTCCCGCTACCCTTTCTGTCTGTCACCCATTTTGGAGGACGAGGAAGAAGATCGGGATGGGGGTGCCGAGGCTTTCAAAAATCAATAAACTGTGGATAATGATGAACCTGGCCTAGGTGATTCTTCTCCAGAATGTTTATAGAAATGGAAAAGCATTTCTTTGCCCTGCAGCTAACTGCACGCTGCAACAGGTTGGCCAGAGAGGCGGTCGAGTTCTTGGAGGCCTTCAAAAGCCACCTGGATGCGGTCCTGGGGACCTGCTCTGGGTGGCCCTGCCAGAGGTGGGGTTGGGACAGGCGCACTCAGAGCTCCCTTCCCTCAACCTCTGATTCTGGGGACGGAAAAGAGACCCCCAGCGAGGCCCTGCAGAGCCTCAGACCTCCTCGGGGCACTCTGGAGGGCCACAGGGCCTGCGGGGCCCCTTTCACGGCTTGTGGAAGCCCCCCATCACCAGCTCGTGTCACGGGGACTTGTCACAGCCCGGGGCAGTGGGCGCCCAAACCCTTCAGAGGCCGGAGCCACCACGTCGAGGGGGAGCTCCTCCTGTTACTGCCAGGCTCTCCCGGGCAGCGGGGCAGAGCTCTGTGCGCCTTATTATTATTATTTATTAGCTTTATTGTGACAAAACGCATGGGTTTGGGGCTATTTCTGTCAGTACAGGCCAAGACCGCAGCCACCACTCCTCCCGTTACTGCCAGGCTCTCCCGGGCAGCGGGGCAGGGCTCTGTGCGCCTTTTTATTATTATTTATTAGCTTTATTGTGACAAAACGCGGTGTTTGGGGATATTGCTGTCAGCGTGGGCCAAGGCCGCAGCCCACCTTTGAAACTCTAACTCTAACCCTAACCCTAAAATGCTCCCACGGAGCTATCCCTAACCCTAACTGGAACCCTTACCCTAAGCCTAAGCCTAACCCTAACCCTAAAAGGCCCCCGTGTAGCTGAGGTAACCCTAACCCTAACCCTAATTAGGACCCCAGAAAACATGTACGCCGTCACTTTCTCCCATCCAAAAGTGCTCCCAACCTAAGCCTTTGGGTACACCTGGACTCCCTTGGGGAGCCCTTACGCAACCCCACACACAACAGGAGTCTGCGCCTTCTCCATTTCCAAACAACCCTAAAAGTATCCATAACTGTAATACTAAACTTCAGCCTAACCTGGATGCTAAAACTTAATCTAACACTAACAATAACCCTACCCTAACTCCAACCCTAACCCTAATCCCAACTCTGAACCTAAATTTTACCCTAACCCTAAACCCTCACCCAAACCCTAGCCCTAACACAGACCCTAACCCTAACCCTACCGCTACCCTTAATCCTAACCCTAATCCTAACCCCCTAACCCCTAACCCTAACCCTAACCCCTAAGGTTAACCCTAACCCTAACCCCTAACACTAACCCTAACACTTAACCCCAAACACTAACACTAACCCTACCCCTACCCCTATTCCTAACCCTAAACCTAGTAGCGGAGCTAACCCTAACCCTAACACTAAGCCTAACCCTAAACCTAATGATGGAGATAACCCTAACCCTAACCCTTACCCTAACCCTAACCCAGGACCCCAGAAAACACGTACGCCGCCACTTACTCCCATCCAAAAGTGCTCCCAACGGAAGCCTTTGGGTACACCTGGACTCCCTTGGGGACCCCTTACACAACCCCACAAGCAACAGGACTCTGCGCCTTCTCTCTTTCCAAACAACCCGAAACGTAACCCTAACCGGAACACTGAGCCGAACCCTAAGTAGGACCCAAGACAACACGGACGGCGCCACTTTCTCCCATCCAAAAGTGCTCCCAACAGAAGCCTTTGGGTACACCCGAACTCCCTTGGGGAGCCTTTACACAACCCCACACACAACACGACCTTGCTTTTCATGGCCGTGCTATTCCAAAATGAAAACTGTTCTGAACTGATGGTTTGCTCCACAAACATGCTCTTAGGGCTGGTTGGTTTGTTTGGTTTTTGTTTCGTTTTTTTTTTTTGAAAACATCCAGAGGCAACAACGGGAGGCTGCAAGAGGAGACGTTCAGGCTGAATATCAGGAAATGTGTCCTTACTTAGAAATGTGGTCTGGCTCTGGAACTAGCTCCCACTGAAAGGTTGCATGGCACAAAGGCTGCCAGAGTTCCAGAAGCGTTTGGACAATGATCTCAGACACATGGCAGAGCTTAGTGATATGGTTTAGTGGAGGACTGTTAGTGTTAGGTCCGAGGTTGGACTCGGTGATCTTGGAGGTCTCTGCCGACTTAGATGATTCTGTGATTCTGTGAGTAATGGGTGGTTCTGTGTGGAGCCAGGAGTTGGACCTGCTGAGCGTTGTGGGTCCCTTCCACCTTGCTATGACTCTATGATTACAGGACAAAAGAAGGCGATTTAGCCGAACGCCTAATGGGAACGCCATTCATCCTCACAGCATATGAGGCCTTACATCCCGACACCACGCGACACCACACCTCCCAACACCATGAAATGCCAAACACCCCAAGGCAATGGGCGACCAAACATCCCACCAACATGGGGGGCCAACCACCCCAACACCACGGAAGGCCATACCACCCAGCCCCATATAAGGCCATACCGCCCAGCCCCATATAAGGCCATACCGCCCAACTCCATATAAGGCCATACCGCCCAACTCCATATAAGGAACTGCCCAACTCCATATAAGGTCATGCTGCCCCTTATAAGGCATACCGCCCAACTCCATATAAGGCCATACCGCCCAACTCCATATAAGGCCATACCGCCCAACTCCATATGACGTCATGCTGCCCCATGTGAGGCACACCGCCCATCTCCATATGACGTCATGGTGCCCCGCCCTCCATTGTGAGGTCATGCCCGCACACAGTATAAATTGCACGCGCACGCACCCATGGCCAGTAGCAGACGCTGTCTCCGCACCTGTGCGACTGGGACGGAAGGCAGTAGACGCTACAGGGTCAGGGGCTGCCGCCCCTCGCAGACCCAGCGAAGGTGACCGTCAGTGGCCAACGGCCACAGCAGTCACAGGCCAACAAACTTCCTTCTTGTACCCGCGGCCATGGTGCGGGACGTTGCAGGCCGGGGACTGACGGGGCCCAGCCGCCCCGCGCCCCGACGGGGCCCAGCGCAGCTCCCTGGCAACCCTGCGCAGCAGGAGGAGCGCCGGCAGGAGCTGCAGGCACTGCGGGCCAAACTGGATGGCGAGCGGCTCCACAACCAGGAGCTGCGGCGCCACTTCGCCGCTGAGATCTCCAAGATGAAGGAGGCGGCAAAGAGGGAGCAGCAGCTGATGGTCCAGCAGCTGCAGTGTGAGTGGGAGAAGCAGCAGGCCCTCGACATACAGCGGCTGCAGGAGCTGCAGTGGCAGCAGCGCGCAGCGGAGACCCGGCAGCTGCTGCGGTGGAAGGAGGCCGAGCTGCTGGCGGCGCAGGAGATGCTGCAGCAGGAGCGCGACGCTGCCCTGCACCAAGCACGGGAGCTGCAGCGGCAGCTGGCCGACGAGCTGCGAAGGCCCTGCAGGAGCAACACGGCGGCCCACGCCAAGCTCCAGGATGTCCTCAAGGAGCTGCGCTGGGAGACGCACGGGGACCAGCCCGCCCGCATCCGCTACCTCCAGCATGAGCTGGAGCTGGAGAAGAGGCTCTTCATCAAATACATCGTGGCGGGCTTCGAGGGAGAGCAAGAGGACAGCCAGGGGACGACGGGCCGAGAAGACAGAGAAGGGCCCTGGGGCAAGGCACAGCCAAAGAAGCCAACGCAGGCTCCGTCCTCCCAGAACACACCTCAGCAGGGAGCCAAGGAAAGCTGCAGCACAGAGCAGGGCAGCAGCTGCCACCCTGTGAAGGACGCTCACGGCCAGGTGAGGAAACAGGCTGAGGAAGCTGGGCGTCTTGAGCCTGGGGAAGACAAGGCTCCGGGGAGACCTCAGGGCGGCCTGCCAGTCCCTAAAGGGGGCTACAGGAAAGCTGGGGAGAGACTCTTTGTCAGGGAGTGCAGTGGGGGGATCAGAGGAACGGCTTGAAGCAGAAAAGGGCAGGTTTGGGTCAGGTATAAGGAAGAAATCCTTCCCCGGGAGGGCGGCGAGGCCCCAGCGCAGGCTGGGGGTGCCCCATCCCTGGGGGGGCCCAAGGCCAGGCTGGACGGGGCTGGGGGCGGCCTGGGCTGGGGGCAGGGGTGGTGCCCATGGCAGGGGCTGGAACGAGGTGGGCTTTGAGCTCCCTTCCAAGCCAACCTTTGCTCTGATTTGGTGTTTGCAGGTGCCAGAGCCTTCCGACGAAGACCTGGTGCTGCCGGGCAGCACGTGCCCCGGGATGATGAAGCAGCACACCCGCCTCCAGCGTGCCCTGAGCGACCTGAAGAGGCTACGCCAGGCCCTGGAGGCAAAGAAATGCCTCGTGAGAGAGGGAAGCACCCAGGAAGCGTGCCAGGAGGTACAGAAGCTCCAGGAAGCCACAGAAAAACTGGTGGCACTTACCGAGCAGCTGGAGGAGAAATGCAGATCCCTGCAGGAGACCATCCACCAGGCCAGCAAGACTCCAGGGCCTCTGCCCAGCCAGAGCTCCGCCGAGGCGCCGCCACCTTGCCAGAGTGCCCCCAGCCCAAGGGAGGAGGTGCTGGTTGCCCAGCTCACGCAGCTGAGCAAGGAAAACAAGAGACTGGAAGAAGAAAATTCTCGCCTCCGAGGGCAGGTGGACTCAGCGATGGAAGTCCAAGCTGAAAGTGCTGACCTGAAGAGGCAGCTACAGCAAGTGGCAAAGGAGCAAAACTCCGCCCTGCGACAGGTCAGCAAGCTTCAGGCCCAGCTGCAAGAGGCAGAGCGCCAGCTGCAAGCGCTCAAGGAACTTGCAGACAGAGGGCCACAGCTGGAGAGAGAACACCTGGAGGCACAGCTAGCGCTCCACAAGGAAGAGCAGGAGCTCGAGAGCTTGCGGAGGGCTCAGGCAGAAGGGAAGAGGCAGCACGAGGAAGCCTCGCAAATGTTACGAGCCCAGGTGGCTGACCTGGAAGATCGGTGCCACCACCAAACTGAACAACTCCAGCTGCTCGCTGAGGAACTGCAGCGGCTGAAAAGCGAGCAATCCAGCCCTGCCATTACCCATCTGCCACAGTTACCAACTACCACAGGTACCACCCACACAGTCACCTCCAAATCCGAGTCGGCAGAGGACAGCCCAGGGCCCTGCCTTCCTTCAGAGGAGGACGCTGCAGATGAGACCCAAGGAGCGGAAACGCAGCAAGAGTCCTTCATCCTGCAGGTTCCAGTGGGACAAGGACCATTAAGGATTCGGAAATTCCTGGCTCGGTACAGCTATGACCCTGCTGATAGTCCCAACGAGCAGCCGAAGCTAGAGCTTCCCCTCACCGCAGGACAGTTTGTTTATGTCGTTGGGGAGATGGATGAGGACGGCTGGTATATAGGAGAGCGGACGGACGGCAGAAGAGGGTTCGTCCCCTCCAATCTGGTGGAAGAAGTTCTCGATGACCTCACCTTGACGCCAGTGCCTCCAGAGCTAAGGGATCTCCTTCTGGACACAGATGATGAGGAGAGTTCCACCGACAGCTGCAGCAGCAGTGGCGAAGCCGGGGATGATCCGGACAAAGAAATCTGTCCCGGTGCGCTGGCTGAAGAGCCCCTTGCAGAAGCCTTCCTGAAGGCGCTGCGTGATGGGCCAATCAGTCCCCGTGCGCTGGCTGAAGAGGCCCTTGCAAAAGCCCTCCTGGAGGAGCTGTGTGATGGGCCAATCTTTCCCGGTACGCTGGCTGCAGAGGCCTTTGCAGAAGCCTTCCTGAAGGAGCTGTGGGATGGGCCAATCTGTCCCGTTGCGCTGGCTGAAGAGCCCCTTGCAGAAGCCTTCCTGGAGGAGCTGTGTGATGGGCCAAAAGAGGAAGAAGAAACCTCCAGCGCAGGAAACAGTTATTCCCGCTACCCTTTCTGTCTGTCACCCATTTTGGAGGACGAGGAAGAAGATCGGGATGGGGGTGCCGAGGCTTTCAAAAATCAATAAACTGTGGATAATGATGAACCTGGCCTAGGTGATTCTTCTCCAGAATGTTTATAGAAATGGAAAAGCATTTCTTTGCCCTGCAGCTAACTGCACGCTGCAACAGGTTGGCCAGAGAGGCGGTCGAGTTCTTGGAGGCCTTCAAAAGCCACCTGGATGCGGTCCTGGGGACCTGCTCTGGGTGGCCCTGCCAGAGGTGGGGTTGGGACAGGCGCACTCAGAGCTCCCTTCCCTCAACCTCTGATTCTGGGGACGGAAAAGAGACCCCCAGCGAGGCCCTGCAGAGCCTCAGACCTCCTCGGGGCACTCTGGAGGGCCACAGGGCCTGCGGGGCCCCTTTCACGGCTTGTGGAAGCCCCCCATCACCAGCTCGTGTCACGGGGACTTGTAACAGCCCGGGGCAGTGGGCGCCCAAACCCTTCAGAGGCCGGAGCCACCACGCCGAGGGGGAGCTCCTCCTGTTACTGCCAGGCTCTCCCGGGCAGCGGGGCAGAGCTCTGTGCGCCTTATTATTATTATTTATTAGCTTTATTGTGACAAAACGCATGGGTTTGGGGCTATTTCTGTCAGTACAGGCCAAGACCGCAGCCACCACTCCTCCCGTTACTGCCAGGCTCTCCCGGGCAGCGGGGCAGGGCTCTGTGCGCCTTTTTATTATTATTTATTAGCTTTATTGTGACAAAACGCGGTGTTTGGGGATATTGCTGTCAGCGTGGGCCAAGGCCGCAGCCCACCTTTGAAACTCTAACTCTAACCCTAACCCGAAAATGCCCCCACGGAGCTATCCCTAACCCTAACTGGAACCCTTACCCTAAGCCTAAGCCTAACCCTAACCCTAAAAGGCCCCCGTGTAGCTGAGGTAACCCTAACCCTAACCCTAATTAGGACCCCAGAAAACACATACGCCGTCACTTTCTCCCATCCAAAAGTGCTCCCAACGGAAGCCTTTGGGTACACCTGGACTCCCTTGGGGACCCCTTACGCAACCCCACAAGCAACAGGACTCTGCGCCTTCTCTCTTTCCAAACAACCCGAAACGTAACCCTAACCGGAACACTGAGCCGAACCCTAAGTAGGACCCAAGACAACACGGACGGCGCCACTTTCTCCCATCCAAAAGTGCTCCCAACAGAAGCCTTTGGGTACACCCGAACTCCCTTGGGGAGCCTTTACACAACCCCACACACAACACGACCGTGCTTTTCATGGCTATGTTATTCCAAAATGAAAACTGTTCTGAACTGATGGTTTGCTCCACAAACATGCTCTTAGGGCTGGTTGGTTTGTTTGGTTTTTGTTTCGTTTTTTTTTTTCTGAAAACATCCAGAGGCAACAACGGGAGGCTGCAAGAGGAGACGTTCAGGCTGAATATGAGGAAATGTGTCCTTACTTAGAAATGTGGTCTGGCTCTGGAACTAGCTCCCGCTGAAAGGTTGCATGGCACAAAGGCTGCCAGAGTTCAAGAAGCGTTTGGACAATGATCTCAGACACATGGCAGAGCTTAGTGATATGGTTTAGTGGAGGACTGTTAGTGTTAGGTCCGAGGTTGGACTCGGTGATCTTGGAGGTCTCTGCCAACTTAGATGATTCTGTGATTCTGTGAGTAATGGGTGGTTCTGTGTGGAGCCAGGAGTTGGACCTGCTGAGCGTTGTGGGTCCCTTCCACCTTGCTATGACTCTATGATTACAGCACAAAAGAAGGCGATTTAGCCGAGCGCCTAATGGGAACGCCATTCATCCTCACAGCATATGAGGCCTTACATCCCGACACCACGCGACACCACACCTCCCAACACCATGAAATGCCAAACACCCCAAGGCAATGGGCGACCAAACATCCCACCAACATGGGGGGCCAACCACCCCAACACCACGGAAGGCCATACCGCCCAGCCCCATATAAGGCCATACCGCCCAGCCCCATATAAGGCCATACCGCCCAGCCCCATATAAGGCCATACCGCCCAACTCCATATAAGGAACTGCCCAACTCCATATAAGGTCATGCTGCCCCTTATAAGGCATACCGCCCAACTCCATATAAGGCCATACCGCCCAACTCCATATGACGTCATGCTGCCCCATGTGAGGCACACCGCCCATCTCCATATGACGTCATGGTGCCCCGCCCTCCATTGTGAGGTCATGCCAGCACACAGTATAAATTGCACGCGCACGCACCCATGGCCAGTAGCAGACGCTGTCTCCGCACCTGTGCGACTGGGACGGAAGGCAGTAGACGCTACAGGGTCAGGGGCTGCCGCCCCTCGCAGACCCAGCGAAGGTGACCGTCAGTGGCCAACGGCCACAGCAGTCACAGGCCAACAAACTTACTTCTTGTACCCGCGGCCATGGTGCGGGACGTTGCAGGCCGGGGACTGACGGGGCCCAGCCGCCCCGCGCCCCGACGGGGCCCAGCGCAGCTCCCTGGCAACCCTGCGCAGCAGGAGGAGCGCCGGCAGGAGCTGCAGGCACTGCGGGCCAAACTGGATGGCGAGCGGCTCCACAACCAGGAGCTGCGGCGCCACTTCGCCGCTGAGATCTCCAAGATGAAGGAGGCGGCAAAGAGGGAGCAGCAGCTGATGGTCCAGCAGCTGCAGTGTGAGTGGGAGAAGCAGCAGGCCCTCGACATCCAGCGGCTGCAGGAGCTGCAGTGGCAGCAGCGCGCAGCGGAGACCCGGCAGCTGCTGCGGTGGAAGGAGGCCGAGCTGCTGGCGGCGCAGGAGATGCTGCAGCAGGAGCGCGACGCTGCCCTGCACCAAGCACGGGAGCTGCAGCGGCAGCTGGCCGACGAGCTGCGAAGGCCCTGCAGGAGCAACACGGCGGCCCACGCCAAGCTCCAGGATGTCCTCAAGGAGCTGCGCTGGGAGACGCACGGGGACCAGCCCGCCCGCATCCGCTACCTCCAGCATGAGCTGGAGCTGGAGAAGAGGCTCTTCATCAAATACATCGTGGCGGGCTTCGAGGGAGAGCAAGAGGACAGCCAGGGGACGACGGGCCGAGAAGACAGAGAAGGGCCCTGGGGCAAGGCACAGCCAAAGAAGCCAACACAGGCTCCGTCCTCCCAGAACACACCTCAGCAGGGAGCCAAGGAAAGCTGCAGCACAGAGCAGGGCAGCAGCCGCCACCCTGTGAAGGACGCTCACGGCCAGGTGAGGAAACAGGCTGAGGAAGCTGGGCGTCTTGAGCCTGGGGAAGACAAGGCTCCGGGGAGACCTCAGGGCGGCCTGCCAGTCCCTAAAGGGGGCTACAGGAAAGCTGGGGAGAGACTCTTTGTCAGGGAGTGCAGTGGGGGGATCAGAGGAACGGCTTGAAGCAGAAAAGGGCAGGTTTGGGTCAGGTATAAGGAAGAAATCCTTCCCCGGGAGGGCGGCGAGGCCCCAGCGCAGGCTGGGGGTGCCCCATCCCTGGGGGGGCCCAAGGCCAGGCTGGACGGGGCTGGGGGCGGCCTGGGCTGGGGGCAGGGGTGGTGCCCATGGCAGGGGCTGGAACGAGGTGGGCTTTGAGCTCCCTTCCAAGCCAACCTTTGCTCTGATTTGGTGTTTGCAGGTGCCAGAGCCTTCCGACGAAGACCTGCTGCTGCCGGGCAGCACGTGCCCCGGGATGATGAAGCAGCACACCCGCCTCCAGCGTGCCCTGAGCGACCTGAAGAGGCTACGCCAGGCCCTGGAGGCAAAGAAATGCCTCGTGAGAGAGGGAAGCACCCAGGAAGCGTGCCAGGAGGTACAGAAGCTCCAGGAAGCCACAGAAAAACTGGTGGCACTTACCGAGCAGCTGGAGGAGAAATGCAGATCCCTGCAGGAGACCATCCACCAGGCCAGCAAGACTCCAGGGCCTCTGCCCAGCCAGAGCTCCGCCGAGGCGCCGCCACCTTGCCAGAGTGCCCCCAGCCCAAGGGAGGAGGTGCTGGTTGCCCAGCTCACGCAGCTGAGCAAGGAAAACAAGAGACTGGAAGAAGAAAATTCTCGCCTCCGAGGGCAGGTGGACTCAGCGATGGAAGTCCAAGCTGAAAGTGCTGACCTGAAGAGGCAGCTACAGCAAGTGGCAAAGGAGCAAAACTCCGCCCTGCGACAGGTCAGCAAGCTTCAGGCCCAGCTGCAAGAGGCAGAGCGCCAGCTGCAAGCGCTCAAGGAACTTGCAGACAGAGGGCCACAGCTGGAGAGAGAACACCTGGAGGCACAGCTAGCGCTCCACAAGGAAGAGCAGGAGCTCGAGAGCTTGCGGAGGGCTCAGGCAGAAGGGAAGAGGCAGCACGAGGAAGCCTCGCAAATGTTACGAGCCCAGGTGGCTGACCTGGAAGATCGGTGCCACCACCAAACTGAACAACTCCAGCTGCTCGCTGAGGAACTGCAGCGGCTGAAAAGCGAGCAATCCAGCCCTGCCATTACCCATCTGACACAGTTACCAACTACCACAGGTACCACCCACACAGTCACCTCCAAATCCGAGTCGGCAGAGGACAGCCCAGGGCCCTGCCTTCCTTCAGAGGAGGACGCTGCAGATGAGACCCAAGGAGCGGAAACGCAGCAAGAGTCCTTCATCCTGCAGCTTCCAGTGGGACAAGGACCATTAAGGATTCGGAAATTCCTGGCTCGGTACAGCTATGACCCTGCTGATAGTCCCAACGAGCAGCCGAAGCTAGAGCTTCCCCTCACCGCAGGACAGTTTGTTTATGTCGTTGGGGAGATGGATGAGGATGGCTGGTATATAGGAGAGCGGACGGACGGCAGAAGAGGGTTCGTCCCCTCCAATCTGGTGGAAGAAGTTCTCGATGACCTCACCTTGACGCCAGTGCCTCCAGAGCTAAGGGATCTCCTTCTGGACACAGATGATGAGGAGAGTTCCACCGACAGCTGCAGCAGCAGTGGCGAAGCCGGGGATGATCCGGACAAAGAAATCTGTCCCGGTGCGCTGGCTGAAGAGCCCCTTGCAGAAGCCTTCCTGAAGGCGCTGCGTGATGGGCCAATCAGTCCCCGTGCGCTGGCTGAAGAGGCCCTTGCAAAAGCCCTCCTGGAGGAGCTGTGTGATGGGCCAATCTTTCCCGGTACGCTGGCTGCAGAGGCCTTTGCAGAAGCCTTCCTGAAGGAGCTGTGGGATGGGCCAATCTGTCCCGTTGCGCTGGCTGAAGAGCCCCTTGCAGAAGCCTTCCTGGAGGAGCTGTGTGATGGGCCAAAAGAGGAAGAAGAAACCTCCAGCGCAGGAAACAGTTATTCCCGCTACCCTTTCTGTCTGTCACCCATTTTGGAGGACGAGGAAGAAGATCGGGATGGGGGTGCCGAGGCTTTCAAAAATCAATAAACTGTGGATAATGATGAACCTGGCCTAGGTGATTCTTCTCCAGAATGTTTATAGAAATGGAAAAGCATTTCTTTGCCCTGCAGCTAACTGCACGCTGCAACAGGTTGGCCAGAGAGGCGGTCGAGTTCTTGGAGGCCTTCAAAAGCCACCTGGATGCGGTCCTGGGGACCTGCTCTGGGTGGCCCTGCCAGAGGTGGGGTTGGGACAGGCGCACTCAGAGCTCCCTTCCCTCAACCTCTGATTCTGGGGACGGAAAAGAGACCCCCAGCGAGGCCCTGCAGAGCCTCAGACCTCCTCGGGGCACTCTGGAGGGCCACAGGGCCTGCGGGGCCCCTTTCACGGCTTGTGGAAGCCCCCCATCACCAGCTCGTGTCACGGGGACTTGTCACAGCCCGGGGCAGTGGGCGCCCAAACCCTTCAGAGGCCGGAGCCACCACGTCGAGGGGGAGCTCCTCCTGTTACTGCCAGGCTCTCCCGGGCAGCGGGGCAGAGCTCTGTGCGCCTTATTATTATTATTTATTAGCTTTATTGTGACAAAACGCATGGGTTTGGGGCTATTTCTGTCAGTACAGGCCAAGACCGCAGCCACCACTCCTCCCGTTACTGCCAGGCTCTCCCGGGCAGCGGGGCAGGGCTCTGTGCGCCTTTTTATTATTATTTATTAGCTTTATTGTGACAAAACGCGGTGTTTGGGGATATTGCTGTCAGCGTGGGCCAAGGCCGCAGCCCACCTTTGAAACTCTAACTCTAACCCTAACCCTAAAATGCTCCCACGGAGCTATCCCTAACCCTAACTGGAACCCTTACCCTAAGCCTAAGCCTAACCCTAACCCTAAAAGGCCCCCGTGTAGCTGAGGTAACCCTAACCCTAACCCTAATTAGGACCCCAGAAAACACGTACGCCGTCACTTTCTCCCATCCAAAAGTGCTCCCAACGGAAGCCTTTGGGTACACCTGGACTCCCTTGGGGACCCCTTACGCAACCCCACAAGCAACAGGACTCTGCGCCTTCTCTCTTTCCAAACAACCCGAAACGTAACCCTAACCGGAACACTGAGCCGAACCCTAAGTAGGACCCAAGACAACACGGACGGCGCCACTTTCTCCCATCCAAAAGTGCTCCCAACAGAAGCCTTTGGGTACACCCGAACTCCCTTGGGGAGCCTTTACACAACCCCACACACAACACGACCGTGCTTTCCATGGCCGTGCTATTCCAAAATGAAAACTGTTCTGAACTGATGGTTTGCTCCACAAACATGCTCTTAGGGCTGGTTGGTTTGTTTGGTTTTTGTTTCGTTTTTTTTTTTCTGAAAACATCCAGAGGCAACAACGGGAGGCTGCAAGAGGAGACGTTCAGGCTGAATATGAGGAAATGTGTCCTTACTTAGAAATGTGGTCTGGCTCTGGAACTAGCTCCCGCTGAAAGGTTGCGTGGCACAAAGGCTGCCAGAGTTCAAGAAGCGTTTGGACAATGATCTCAGACACATGGCAGAGCTTAGTGATATGGTTTAGTGGAGGACTGTTAGTGTTAGGTCCGAGGTTGGACTCGGTGATCTTGGAGGTCTCTGCCAACTTAGATGATTCTGTGATTCTGTGAGTAATGGGTGGTTCTGTGTGGAGCCAGGAGTTGGACCTGCTGAGCGTTGTGGGTCCCTTCCACCTTGCTATGACTCTATGATTACAGGACAAAAGAAGGCGATTTAGCCGAACGCCTAATGGGAACGCCATTCATCCTCACAGCATATGAGGCCTTACATCCCGACACCACGCGACACCACACCTCCCAACACCATGAAATGCCAAACACCCCAAGGCAATGGGCGACCAAACATCCCACCAACATGGGGGGCCAACCACCCCAACACCACGGAAGGCCATACCGCCCAGCCCCATATAAGGCCATACCGCCCAGCCCCATATAAGGCCATACCGCCCAGCCCCATATAAGGCCATACCGCCCAACTCCATATAAGGTCATGCTGCCCCTTATAAGGCATACCGCCCAACTCCATATAAGGCCATACCGCCCAACTCCATATGACGTCATGCTGCCCCATGTGAGGCACACCGCCCATCTCCATATGACGTCATGGTGCCCCGCCCTCCATTGTGAGGTCATGCCCGCACACAGTATAAATTGCACGCGCACGCACCCATGGCCAGTAGCAGACGCTGTCTCCGCACCTGTGCGACTGGGACGGAAGGCAGTAGACGCTACAGGGTCAGGGGCTGCCGCCCCTCGCAGACCCAGCGAAGGTGACCGTCAGTGGCCAACGGCCACAGCAGTCACAGGCCAACAAACTTACTTCTTGTACCCGCGGCCATGGTGCGGGACGTTGCAGGCCGGGGACTGACGGGGCCCAGCTGCCCCGCGCCCCGACGGGGCCCAGCGCAGCTCCCTGGCAACCCTGCGCAGCAGGAAGAGCGCCGGCAGGAGCTGCAGGCACTGCGGGCCAAACTGGATGGCGAGCGGCTCCACAACCAGGAGCTGCGGCGCCACTTCGCCGCTGAGATCTCCAAGATGAAGGAGGCGGCAAAGAGGGAGCAGCAGCTGATGGTCCAGCAGCTGCAGTGTGAGTGGGAGAAGCAGCAGGCCCTCGACATACAGCGGCTGCAGGAGCTGCAGTGGCAGCAGCGCGCAGCGGAGACCCGGCAGCTGCTGCGGTGGAAGGAGGCCGAGCTGCTGGCGGCGCAGGAGATGCTGCAGCAGGAGCGCGACGCTGCCCTGCACCAAGCACGGGAGCTGCAGCGGCAGCTGGCCGACGAGCTGCGAAGGCCCTGCAGGAGCAACACGGCGGCCCACGCCAAGCTCCAGGATGTCCTCAAGGAGCTGCGCTGGGAGACGCACGGGGACCAGCCCGCCCGCATCCGCTACCTCCAGCATGAGC
Organism: Anser brachyrhynchus; assembly: GCF_964034855.1. Lineage (NCBI taxonomy): Eukaryota > Metazoa > Chordata > Aves > Anseriformes > Anatidae > Anser > Anser brachyrhynchus. Next base: position 233,364 of record NC_137721.1, on the reverse strand, counting down.
TGGAGCTGGAGAAGAGGCTCTTCATCAAATACATCGTGGCGGGCTTCGAGGGAGAGCAAGAGGACAGCCAGGGGACGACGGGCCGAGAAGACAGAGAAGGGCCCTGGGGCAAGGCACAGCCAAAGAAGCCAACACAGGCTCCGTCCTCCCAGAACACACCTCAGCAGGGAGCCAAGGAAAGCTGCAGCACAGAGCAGGGCAGCAGCCGCCACCCTGTGAAGGACGCTCACGGCCAGGTGAGGAAACAGGCTGAGGAAGCTGGGCGTCTTGAGCCTGGGGAAGACAAGGCTCCGGGGAGACCTCAGGGCGGCCTGCCAGTCCCTAAAGGGGGCTACAGGAAAGCTGGGGAGAGACTCTTTGTCGGGGAGTGCAGTGGGGGGATCAGAGGAACGGCTTGAAGCAGAAAAGGGCAGGTTTGGGTCAGGTATAAGGAAGAAATCCTTCCCCGGGAGGGCGGCGAGGCCCCAGCGCAGGCTGGGGGTGCCCCATCCCTGGGGGGGCCCAAGGCCAGGCTGGACGGGGCTGGGGGCGGCCTGGGCTGGGGGCAGGGGTGGTGCCCATGGCAGGGGCTGGAACGAGGTGGGCTTTGAGCTCCCTTCCAAGCCAACCTTTGCTCTGATTTGGTGTTTGCAGGTGCCAGAGCCTTCCGACGAAGACCTGCTGCTGCCGGGCAGCACGTGCCCCGGGATGATGAAGCAGCACACCCGCCTCCAGCGTGCCCTGAGCGACCTGAAGAGGCTACGCCAGGCCCTGGAGGCAAAGAAATGCCTCGTGAGAGAGGGAAGCACCCAGGAAGCGTGCCAGGAGGTACAGAAGCTCCAGGAAGCCACAGAAAAACTGGTGGCACTTACCGAGCAGCTGGAGGAGAAATGCAGATCCCTGCAGGAGACCATCCACCAGGCCAGCAAGACTCCAGGGCCTCTGCCCAGCCAGAGCTCCGCCGAGGCGCCGCCACCTTGCGAGAGTGCCCCCAGCCCAAGGGAGGAGGTGCTGGTTGCCCAGCTCACGCAGCTGAGCAAGGAAAACAAGAGACTGGAAGAAGAAAATTCTCGCCTCCGAGGGCAGGTGGACTCAGCGATGGAAGTCCAAGCTGAAAGTGCTGACCTGAAGAGGCAGCTACAGCAAGTGGCAAAGGAGCAAAACTCCGCCCTGCGACAGGTCAGCAAGCTTCAGGCCCAGCTGCAAGAGGCAGAGCGCCAGCTGCAAGCGCTCAAGGAACTTGCAGACAGAGGGCCACAGCTGGAGAGAGAACACCTGGAGGCACAGCTAGCGCTCCACAAGGAAGAGCAGGAGCTCGAGAGCTTGCGGAGGGCTCAGGCAGAAGGGAAGAGGCAGCACGAGGAAGCCTCGCAAATGTTACGAGCCCAGGTGGCTGACCTGGAAGATCGGTGCCACCACCAAACTGAACAACTCCAGCTGCTCGCTGAGGAACTGCAGCGGCTGAAAAGCGAGCAATCCAGCCCTGCCATTACCCATCTGCCACAGTTACCAACTACCACAGGTACCACCCACACAGTCACCTCCAAATCCGAGTCGGCAGAGGACAGCCCAGGGCCCTGCCTTCCTTCAGAGGAGGACGCTGCAGATGAGACCCAAGGAGCGGAAACGCAGCAAGAGTCCTTCATCCTGCAGCTTCCAGTGGGACAAGGACCATTAAGGATTCGGAAATTCCTGGCTCGGTACAGCTATGACCCTGCTGATAGTCCCAACGAGCAGCCGAAGCTAGAGCTTCCCCTCACCGCAGGACAGTTTGTTTATGTCGTTGGGGAGATGGATGAGGACGGCTGGTATATAGGAGAGCGGACGGACGGCAGAAGAGGGTTCGTCCCCTCCAATCTGGTGGAAGAAGTTCTCGATGACCTCACCTTGACGCCAGTGCCTCCAGAGCTAAGGGATCTCCTTCTGGACACAGATGATGAGGAGAGTTCCACCGACAGCTGCAGCAGCAGTGGCGAAGCCGGGGATGATCCGGACAAAGAAATCTGTCCCGGTGCGCTGGCTGAAGAGCCCCTTGCAGAAGCCTTCCTGAAGGCGCTGCGTGATGGGCCAATCAGTCCCCGTGCGCTGGCTGAAGAGGCCCTTGCAAAAGCCCTCCTGAAGGAGCTGTGGGATGGGCCAATCTGTCCTGTTGCGCTGGCTGAAGAGCCCCTTGCAGAAGCCTTCCTGGAGGAGCTGTGTGATGGGCCAAAAGAGGAAGAAGAAACCTCCAGCGCAGGAAACAGTTATTCCCGCTACCCTTTCTGTCTGTCACCCATTTTGGAGGACGAGGAAGAAGATCGGGATGGGGGTGCCGAGGCTTTCAAAAATCAATAAACTGTGGATAATGATGAACCTGGCCTAGGTGATTCTTCTCCAGAATGTTTATAGAAATGGAAAAGCATTTCTTTGCCCTGCAGCTAACTGCACGCTGCAACAGGTTGGCCAGAGAGGCGGTCGAGTTCTTGGAGGCCTTCAAAAGCCACCTGGATGCGGTCCTGGGGACCTGCTCTGGGTGGCCCTGCCAGAGGTGGGGTTGGGACAGGCGCACTCAGAGCTCCCTTCCCTCAACCTCTGATTCTGGGGACGGAAAAGAGACCCCCAGCGAGGCCCTGCAGAGCCTCAGACCTCCTCGGGGCACTCTGGAGGGCCACAGGGCCTGCGGGGCGCCTTTCACGGCTTGTGGAAGCCCCCCATCACCAGCTCGTGTCACGGGGACTTGTCACAGCCCGGGGCAGTGGGCGCCCAAACCCTTCAGAGGCCGGAGCCACCACGCCGAGGGGGAGCTCCTCCTGTTACTGCCAGGCTCTCCCGGGCAGCGGGGCAGAGCTCTGTGCGCCTTATTATTATTATTTATTAGCTTTATTGTGACAAAACGCATGGGTTTGGGGCTATTTCTGTCAGTACAGGCCAAGACCGCAGCCACCACTCCTCCCGTTACTGCCAGGCTCTCCCGGGCAGCGGGGCAGGGCTCTGTGCGCCTTTTTATTATTATTTATTAGCTTTATTGTGACAAAACGCGGTGTTTGGGGATATTGCTGTCAGCGTGGGCCAAGGCCGCAGCCCACCTTTGAAACTCTAACTCTAACCCTAACCCGAAAATGCCCCCACGGAGCTATCCCTAACCCTAACTGGAACCCTTACCCTAAGCCTAAGCCTAACCCTAACCCTAAAAGGCCCCCGTGTAGCTGAGGTAACCCTAACCCTAACTAGGACCCCAGAAAACACATACGCCGTCACTTTCTCCCATCCAAAAGTGCTCCCAACGGAAGCCTTTGGGTACACCTGGACTCCCTTGGGGACCCCTTACGCAACCCCACAAGCAACAGGACTCTGCGCCTTCTCTCTTTCCAAACAACCCGAAACGTAACCCTAACCGGAACACTGAGCCGAACCCTAAGTAGGACCCAAGACAACACGGACGGCGCCACTTTCTCCCATCCAAAAGTGCTCCCAACAGAAGCCTTTGGGTACACCCGAACTCCCTTGGGGAGCCTTTACACAACCCCACACACAACACGACCGTGCTTTTCATGGCTATGTTATTCCAAAATGAAAACTGTTCTGAACTGATGGTTTGCTCCACAAACATGCTCTTAGGGCTGGTTGGTTTGTTTGGTTTTTGTTTCGTTTTTTTTTTTCTGAAAACATCCAGAGGCAACAACGGGAGGCTGCAAGAGGAGACGTTCAGGCTGAATATCAGGAAATGTGTCCTTACTTAGAAATGTGGTCTGGCTCTGGAACTAGCTCCCGCTGAAAGGTTGCATGGCACAAAGGCTGCCAGAGTTCAAGAAGCGTTTGGACAATGATCTCAGACACTTGGCAGAGCTTAGTGATATGGTTTAGTGGAGGACTGTTAGTGTTAGGTCCGAGGTTGGACTCGGTGATCTTGGAGGTCTCTGCCAACTTAGATGATTCTGTGATTCTGTGAGTAATGGGTGGTTCTGTGTGGAGCCAGGAGTTGGACCTGATGAGCGTTGTGGGTCCCTTCCACCTTGCTATGACTCTATGATTACAGCACAAAAGAAGGCGATTTAGCCGAACGCCTAATGGGAACGCCATTCATCCTCACAGCATATGAGGCCTTACATCCCGACACCACGCGACACCACACCTCCCAACACCATGAAATGCCAAACACCCCAAGGCAATGGGCGACCAAACATCCCACCAACATGGGGGGCCAACCACCCCAACACCACGGAAGGCCATACCGCCCAGCCCCATATAAGGCCATACCGCCCAGCCCCATATAAGGCCATACCGCCCAGCCCCATATAAGGCCATACCGCCCAACTCCATATAAGGAACTGCCCAACTCCATATAAGGTCATGCTGCCCCTTATAAGGCATACCGCCCAACTCCATATAAGGCCATACCGCCCAACTCCATATGACGTCATGCTGCCCCATGTGAGGCACACCGCCCATCTCCATATGACGTCATGGTGCCCCGCCCTCCATCGTGAGGTCATGCCAGCACACAGTATAAATTGCACGCGCACGCACCCATGGCCAGTAGCAGACGCTGTCTCCGCACCTGTGCGACTGGGACGGAAGGCAGTAGACGCTACAGGGTCAGGGGCTGCCGCCCCTCGCAGACCCAGTGAAGGTGACCGTCAGTGGCCAACGGCCACAGCAGTCACAGGCCAACAAACTTACTTCTTGTACCCGCGGCCATGGTGCGGGACGTTGCAGGCCGGGGACTGACGGGGCCCAGCCGCCCCGCGCCCCGACGGGGCCCAGCGCAGCTCCCTGGCAACCCTGCGCAGCAGGAGGAGCGCCGGCAGGAGCTGCAGGCACTGCGGGCCAAACTGGATGGCGAGCGGCTCCACAACCAGGAGCTGCGGCGCCACTTCGCCGCTGAGATCTCCAAGATGAAGGAGGCGGCAAAGAGGGAGCAGCAGCTGATGGTCCAGCAGCTGCAGTGTGAGTGGGAGAAGCAGCAGGCCCTCGACATACAGCGGCTGCAGGAGCTGCAGTGGCAGCAGCGCGCAGCGGAGACCCGGCAGCTGCTGCGGTGGAAGGAGGCCGAGCTGCTGGCGGCGCAGGAGATGCTGCAGCAGGAGCGCGACGCTGCCCTGCACCAAGCACGGGAGCTGCAGCGGCAGCTGGCCGACGAGCTGCGAAGGCCCTGCAGGAGCAACACGGCGGCCCACGCCAAGCTCCAGGATGTCCTCAAGGAGCTGCGCTGGGAGACGCACGGGGACCAGCCCGCCCGCATCCGCTACCTCCAGCATGAGCTGGAGCTGGAGAAGAGGCTCTTCATCAAATACATCGTGGCGGGCTTCGAGGGAGAGCAAGAGGACAGCCAGGGGACGACGGGCCGAGAAGACAGAGAAGGGCCCTGGGGCAAGGCACAGCCAAAGAAGCCAACACAGGCTCCGTCCTCCCAGAACACACCTCAGCAGGGAGCCAAGGAAAGCTGCAGCACAGAGCAGGGCAGCAGCCGCCACCCTGTGAAGGACGCTCACGGCCAGGTGAGGAAACAGGCTGAGGAAGCTGGGCGTCTTGAGCCTGGGGAAGACAAGGCTCCGGGGAGACCTCAGGGCGGCCTGCCAGTCCCTAAAGGGGGCTACAGGAAAGCTGGGGAGAGACTCTTTGTCAGGGAGTGCAGTGGGGGGATCAGAGGAACGGCTTGAAGCAGAAAAGGGCAGGTTTGGGTCAGGTATAAGGAAGAAATCCTTCCCCGGGAGGGCGGCGAGGCCCCAGCGCAGGCTGGGGGTGCCCCATCCCTGGGGGGGCCCAAGGCCAGGCTGGACGGGGCTGGGGGCGGCCTGGGCTGGGGGCAGGGGTGGTGCCCATGGCAGGGGCTGGAACGAGGTGGGCTTTGAGCTCCCTTCCAAGCCAACCTTTGCTCTGATTTGGTGTTTGCAGGTGCCAGAGCCTTCCGACGAAGACCTGCTGCTGCCGGGCAGCACGTGCCCCGGGATGATGAAGCAGCACACCCGCCTCCAGCGTGCCCTGAGCGACCTGAAGAGGCTACGCCAGGCCCTGGAGGCAAAGAAATGCCTCGTGAGAGAGGGAAGCACCCAGGAAGCGTGCCAGGAGGTACAGAAGCTCCAGGAAGCCACAGAAAAACTGGTGGCACTTACCGAGCAGCTGGAGGAGAAATGCAGATCCCTGCAGGAGACCATCCACCAGGCCAGCAAGACTCCAGGGCCTCTGCCCAGCCAGAGCTCCGCCGAGGCGCCGCCACCTTGCCAGAGTGCCCCCAGCCCAAGGGAGGAGGTGCTGGTTGCCCAGCTCACGCAGCTGAGCAAGGAAAACAAGAGACTGGAAGAAGAAAATTCTCGCCTCCGAGGGCAGGTGGACTCAGCGATGGAAGTCCAAGCTGAAAGTGCTGACCTGAAGAGGCAGCTACAGCAAGTGGCAAAGGAGCAAAACTCCGCCCTGCGACAGGTCAGCAAGCTTCAGGCCCAGCTGCAAGAGGCAGAGCGCCAGCTGCAAGCGCTCAAGGAAGTTGCAGACAGAGGGCCACAGCTGGAGAGAGAACACCTGGAGGCACAGCTAGCGCTCCACAAGGAAGAGCAGGAGCTCGAGAGCTTGCGGAGGGCTCAGGCAGAAGGGAAGAGGCAGCACGAGGAAGCCTCGCAAATGTTACGAGCCCAGGTGGCTGACCTGGAAGATCGGTGCCACCACCAAACTGAACAACTCCAGCTGCTCGCTGAGGAACTGCAGCGGCTGAAAAGCGAGCAATCCAGCCCTGCCATTACCCATCTGCCACAGTTACCAACTACCACAGGTACCACCCACACAGTCACCTCCAAATCCGAGTCGGCAGAGGACAGCCCAGGGCCCTGCCTTCCTTCAGAGGAGGACGCTGCAGATGAGACCCAAGGAGCGGAAACGCAGCAAGAGTCCTTCATCCTGCAGCTTCCAGTGGGACAAGGACCGTTAAGGATTCGGAAATTCCTGGCTCGGTACAGCTATGACCCTGCTGATAGTCCCAACGAGCAGCCGAAGCTAGAGCTTCCCCTCACCGCAGGACAGTTTGTTTATGTCGTTGGGGAGATGGATGAGGATGGCTGGTATATAGGAGAGCGGACGGACGGCAGAAGAGGGTTCGTCCCCTCCAATCTGGTGGAAGAAGTTCTCGATGACCTCACCTTGACGCCAGTGCCTCCAGAGCTAAGGGATCTCCTTCTGGACACAGATGATGAGGAGAGTTCCACCGACAGCTGCAGCAGCAGTGGCGAAGCCGGGGATGATCCGGACAAAGAAATCTGTCCCGGTGCGCTGGCTGAAGAGCCCCTTGCAGAAGCCTTCCTGAAGGCGCTGCGTGATGGGCCAATCAGTCCCCGTGCGCTGGCTGAAGAGGCCCTTGCAAAAGCCCTCCTGGAGGAGCTGTGTGATGGGCCAATCTTTCCCGGTACGCTGGCTGCAGAGGCCTTTGCAGAAGCCTTCCTGAAGGAGCTGTGGGATGGGCCAATCTGTCCCATTGCGCTGGCTGAAGAGCCCCTTGCAGAAGCCTTCCTGGAGGAGCTGTGTGATGGGCCAAAAGAGGAAGAAGAAACCTCCAGCGCAGGAAACAGTTATTCCCGCTACCCTTTCTGTCTGTCACCCATTTTGGAGGACGAGGAAGAAGATCGGGATGGGGGTGCCGAGGCTTTCAAAAATCAATAAACTGTGGCTAATGATGAACCTGGCCTAGGTGATTCTTCTCCAGAATGTTTATAGAAATGGAAAAGCATTTCTTTGCCCTGCAGCTAACTGCACGCTGCAACAGGTTGGCCAGAGAGGCGGTCGAGTTCTTGGAGGCCTTCAAAAGCCACCTGGATGCGGTCCTGGGGACCTGCTCTGGGTGGCCCTGCCAGAGGTGGGGTTGGGACAGGCGCACTCAGAGCTCCCTTCCCTCAACCTCTGATTCTGGGGACGGAAAAGAGACCCCCAGCGAGGCCCTGCAGAGCCTCAGACCTCCTCGGGGCACTCTGGAGGGCCACAGGGCCTGCGGGGCGCCTTTCACGGCTTGTGGAAGCCCCCCATCACCAGCTCGTGTCACGGGGACTTGTCACAGCCCGGGGCAGTGGGCGCCCAAACCCTTCAGAGGCCGGAGCCACCACGCCGAGGGGGAGCTCCTCCTGTTACTGCCAGGCTCTCCCGGGCAGCGGGGCAGAGCTCTGTGCGCCTTATTATTATTATTTATTAGCTTTATTGTGACAAAACGCATGGGTTTGGGGCTATTTCTGTCAGTACAGGCCAAGACCGCAGCCACCACTCCTCCCGTTACTGCCAGGCTCTCCCGGGCAGCGGGGCAGGGCTCTGTGCGCCTTTTTATTATTATTTATTAGCTTTATTGTGACAAAACGCGGTGTTTGGGGATATTGCTGTCAGCGTGGGCCAAGGCCGCAGCCCACCTTTGAAACTCTAACTCTAACCCTAACCCTAAAATGCTCCCACGGAGCTATCCCTAACCCTAACTGGAACCCTTACCCTAAGCCTAAGCCTAACCCTAACCCTAAAAGGCCCCCGTGTAGCTGAGGTAACCCTAACCCTAACCCTAATTAGGACCCCAGAAAACACGTACGCCGTCACTTTCTCCCATCCAAAAGTGCTCCCAACGGAAGCCTTTGGGTACACCTGGACTCCCTTGGGGACCCCTTACGCAACCCCACAAGCAACAGGACTCTGCGCCTTCTCTCTTTCCAAACAACCCGAAACGTAACCCTAACCGGAACACTGAGCCGAACCCTAAGTAGGACCCAAGACAACACGGACGGCGCCACTTTCTCCCATCCAAAAGTGCTCCCAACAGAAGCCTTTGGGTACACCCGAACTCCCTTGGGGAGCCTTTACACAACCCCACACACAACACGACCGTGCTTTCCATGGCCGTGCTATTCCAAAATGAAAACTGTTCTGAACTGATGGTTTGCTCCACAAACATGCTCTTAGGGCTGGTTGGTTTGTTTGGTTTTTGTTTCGTTTTTTTTTTTCTGAAAACATCCAGAGGCAACAACGGGAGGCTGCAAGAGGAGACGTTCAGGCTGAATATGAGGAAATGTGTCCTTACTTAGAAATGTGGTCTGGCTCTGGAACTAGCTCCCGCTGAAAGGTTGTGTGGCACAAAGGCTGCCAGAGTTCAAGAAGCGTTTGGACAATGATCTCAGACACATGGCAGAGCTTAGTGATATGGTTTAGTGGAGGACTGTTAGTGTTAGGTCCGAGGTTGGACTCGGTGATCTTGGAGGTCTCTGCCAACTTAGATGATTCTGTGATTCTGTGAGTAATGGGTGGTTCTGTGTGGAGCCAGGAGTTGGACCTGCTGAGCGTTGTGGGTCCCTTCCACCTTGCTATGACTCTATGATTACAGGACAAAAGAAGGCGATTTAGCCGAGCGCCTAATGGGAACGCCATTCATCCTCACAGCATATGAGGCCTTACATCCTGACACCACGCGACACCACACCTCCCAACACCATGAAATGCCAAACACCCCAAGGCAATGGGCGACCAAACATCCCACCAACATGGGGGGCCAACCACCCCAACACCACGGAAGGCCATACCGCCCAGCCCCATATAAGGCCATACCGCCCAGCGCCATATAAGGCCATACCACCCAGCCCCATATAAGGCCATACCGCCCAACTCCATATAAGGAACTGCCCAACTCCATATAAGGTCATGCTGCCCCTTATAAGGCATACCGCCCAACTCCATATAAGGCCATACCGCCCAACTCCATATAACGTCATGCTGCCCCATATGAGGCACACCGCCCATCTCCATATGACGTCATGGTGCCCCGCCCTCCATTGTGAGGTCATGCCCGCACACAGTATAAATTGCACGCGCACGCACCCATGGCCAGTAGCAGACGCTGTCTCCGCACCTGTGCGACTGGGACGGAAGGCAGTAGACGCTACAGGGTCAGGGGCTGCCGCCCCTCGCAGACCCAGCGAAGGTGACCGTCAGTGGCCAACGGCCACAGCAGTCACAGGCCAACAAACTTACTTCTTGTACCCGCGGCCATGGTGCGGGACGTTGCAGGCCGGGGACTGACGGGGCCCAGCCGCCCCGCGCCCCGACGGGGCCCAGCGCAGCTCCCTGGCAACCCTGCGCAGCAGGAGGAGCGCCGGCAGGAGCTGCAGGCACTGCGGGCCAAACTGGATGGCGAGCGGCTCCACAACCAGGAGCTGCGGCGCCACTTCGCCGCTGAGATCTCCAAGATGAAGGAGGCGGCAAAGAGGGAGCAGCAGCTGATGGTCCAGCAGCTGCAGTGTGAGTGGGAGAAGCAGCAGGCCCTCGACATACAGCGGCTGCAGGAGCTGCAGTGGCAGCAGCGCGCAGCGGAGACCCGGCAGCTGCTGCGGTGGAAGGAGGCCGAGCTGCTGGCGGCGCAGGAGATGCTGCAGCAGGAGCGCGACGCTGCCCTGCACCAAGCACGGGAGCTGCAGCGGCAGCTGGCCGACGAGCTGCGAAGGCCCTGCAGGAGCAACACGGCGGCCCACGCCAAGCTCCAGGATGTCCTCAAGGAGCTGCGCTGGGAGACGCACGGGGACCAGCCCGCCCGCATCCGCTACCTCCAGCATGAGCTGGAGCTGGAGAAGAGGCTCTTCATCAAATACATCGTGGCGGGCTTCGAGGGAGAGCAAGAGGACAGCCAGGGGACGACGGGCCGAGAAGACAGAGAAGGGCCCTGGGGCAAGGCACAGCCAAAGAAGCCAACACAGGCTCCGTCCTCCCAGAACACACCTCAGCAGGGAGCCAAGGAAAGCTGCAGCACAGAGCAGGGCAGCAGCCGCCACCCTGTGAAGGACGCTCACGGCCAGGTGAGGAAACAGGCTGAGGAAGCTGGGCGTCTTGAGCCTGGGGAAGACAAGGCTCCGGGGAGACCTCAGGGCGGCCTGCCAGTCCCTAAAGGGGGCTACAGGAAAGCTGGGGAGAGACTCTTTGTCAGGGAGTGCAGTGGGGGGATCAGAGGAACGGCTTGAAGCAGAAAAGGGCAGGTTTGGGTCAGGTATAAGGAAGAAATCCTTCCCCGGGAGGGCGGCGAGGCCCCAGCGCAGGCTGGGGGTGCCCCATCCCTGGGGGGGCCCAAGGCCAGGCTGGACGGGGCTGGGGGCGGCCTGGGCTGGGGGCAGGGGTGGTGCCCATGGCAGGGGCTGGAACGAGGTGGGCTTTGAGCTCCCTTCCAAGCCAACCTTTGCTCTGATTTGGTGTTTGCAGGTGCCAGAGCCTTCCGACGAAGACCTGCTGCTGCCGGGCAGCACGTGCCCCGGGATGATGAAGCAGCACACCCGCCTCCAGCGTGCCCTGAGCGACCTGAAGAGGCTACGCCAGGCCCTGGAGGCAAAGAAATGCCTCGTGAGAGAGGGAAGCACCCAGGAAGCGTGCCAGGAGGTACAGAAGCTCCAGGAAGCCACAGAAAAACTGGTGGCACTTACCGAGCAGCTGGAGGAGAAATGCAGATCCCTGCAGGAGACCATCCACCAGGCCAGCAAGACTCCAGGGCCTCTGCCCAGCCAGAGCTCCGCCGAGGCGCCGCCACCTTGCCAGAGTGCCCCCAGCCCAAGGGAGGAGGTGCTGGTTGCCCAGCTCACGCAGCTGAGCAAGGAAAACAAGAGACTGGAAGAAGAAAATTCTCGCCTCCGAGGGCAGGTGGACTCAGCGATGGAAGTCCAAGCTGAAAGTGCTGACCTGAAGAGGCAGCTACAGCAAGTGGCAAAGGAGCAAAACTCCGCCCTGCGACAGGTCAGCAAGCTTCAGGCCCAGCTGCAAGAGGCAGAGCGCCAGCTGCAAGCGCTCAAGGAACTTGCAGACAGAGGGCCACAGCTGGAGAGAGAACACCTGGAGGCACAGCTAGCGCTCCACAAGGAAGAGCAGGAGCTCGAGAGCTTGCGGAGGGCTCAGGCAGAAGGGAAGAGGCAGCACGAGGAAGCCTCGCAAATGTTACGAGCCCAGGTGGCTGACCTGGAAGATCGGTGCCACCACCAAACTGAACAACTCCAGCTGCTCGCTGAGGAACTGCAGCGGCTGAAAAGCGAGCAATCCAGCCCTGCCATTACCCATCTGCCACAGTTACCAACTACCACAGGTACCACCCACACAGTCACCTCCAAATCCGAGTCGGCAGAGGACAGCCCAGGGCCCTGCCTTCCTTCAGAGGAGGACGCTGCAGATGAGACCCAAGGAGCGGAAACGCAGCAAGAGTCCTTCATCCTGCAGCTTCCAGTGGGACAAGGACCGTTAAGGATTCGGAAATTCCTGGCTCGGTACAGCTATGACCCTGCTGATAGTCCCAACGAGCAGCCGAAGCTAGAGCTTCCCCTCACCGCAGGACAGTTTGTTTATGTCGTTGGGGAGATGGATGAGGATGGCTGGTATATAGGAGAGCGGACGGACGGCAGAAGAGGGTTCGTCCCCTCCAATCTGGTGGAAGAAGTTCTCGATGACCTCACCTTGACGCCAGTGCCTCCAGAGCTAAGGGATCTCCTTCTGGACACAGATGATGAGGAGAGTTCCACCGACAGCTGCAGCAGCAGTGGCGAAGCCGGGGATGATCCGGACAAAGAAATCTGTCCCGGTGCGCTGGCTGAAGAGCCCCTTGCAGAAGCCTTCCTGAAGGCGCTGCGTGATGGGCCAATCAGTCCCCGTGCGCTGGCTGAAGAGGCCCTTGCAAAAGCCCTCCTGGAGGAGCTGTGTGATGGGCCAATCTTTCCCGGTACGCTGGCTGCAGAGGCCTTTGCAGAAGCCTTCCTGAAGGAGCTGTGGGATGGGCCAATCTGTCCCGTTGCGCTGGCTGAAGAGCCCCTTGCAGAAGCCTTCCTGGAGGAGCTGTGTGATGGGCCAAAAGAGGAAGAAGAAACCTCCAGCGCAGGAAACAGTTATTCCCGCTACCCTTTCTGTCTGTCACCCATTTTGGAGGACGAGGAAGAAGATCGGGATGGGGGTGCCGAGGCTTTCAAAAATCAATAAACTGTGGATAATGATGAACCTGGCCTAGGTGATTCTTCTCCAGAATGTTTATAGAAATGGAAAAGCATTTCTTTGCCCTGCAGCTAACTGCACGCTGCAACAGGTTGGCCAGAGAGGCGGTCGAGTTCTTGGAGGCCTTCAAAAGCCACCTGGATGCGGTCCTGGGGACCTGCTCTGGGTGGCCCTGCCAGAGGTGGGGTTGGGACAGGCGCACTCAGAGCTCCCTTCCCTCAACCTCTGATTCTGGGGACGGAAAAGAGACCCCCAGCGAGGCCCTGCAGAGCCTCAGACCTCCTCGGGGCACTCTGGAGGGCCACAGGGCCTGCGGGGCCCCTTTCACGGCTTGTGGAAGCCCCCCATCACCAGCTCGTGTCACGGGGACTTGTCACAGCCCGGGGCAGTGGGCGCCCAAACCCTTCAGAGGCCGGAGCCACCACGCCGAGGGGGAGCTCCTCCTGTTACTGCCAGGCTCTCCCGGGCAGCGGGGCAGAGCTCTGTGCGCCTTATTATTATTATTTATTAGCTTTATTGTGACAAAACGCATGGGTTTGGGGATATTGCTGTCAGCGTGGGCCAAGGCCGCAGCCCACCTTTGAAACTCTAACTCTAACCCTAACCCTAAAATGCTCCCACGGAGCTATCCCTAACCCTAACTGGAACCCTTACCCTAAGCCTAACCCTAACCCTAACCCTAAAAGGCCCCTGTGTAGCTGAGGTAACCCTAACCCTAACCCTAATTAGGACCCCAGAAAACACGTACGCCGTCACTTTCTCCCATCCAAAAGTGCTCCCAACAGAAGCCTTTGGGTACACCCGAACTCCCCTGGGGAGCCTTTACACAACCCCACACACAACACGACCGTGCTTTTCATGGCTATTTTATTCCAAAATGAAAACTGTTCTGAACAAAACGCAGAGTTTTGGGGATATTTCTGTCAGTACAGGCCAAGACCGCAGCCACCACTCCTCCCATTACTGCCAGGCTCCCCCGGGCAGCGGGGCAGGGCTATGTAGGCCTTTTTATTATTATTTATTAGCTTTATTGTGACAAAACACAGAGTTTTGGGGCTATTTCTGTCAGTACAGGCCAAGACCGCAGCCACCACTCCTCCCGTTACTGCCAGGCTCTCCCGGGCAGCGGGGCAGGGCTCTGTGCGCCTTTTTATTATTATTTATTAGCTTTATTGTGACAAAACGCAGAGTTTTGGGGATATTTCTGTCAGTACAGGCCAAGACCGCAGCCACCACTCCTCCCGTTACTGCCAGGCTCTCCCGGGCAGCGGGGCAGAGCTCTGTGCGCCTTGTTATTATTATTTATTAGCTTTATTGTGACAAAACGCAGAGTTTTGGGGATATTTCTGTCAGTACAGGCCAAGACCGCAGCCACCACTCCTCCCGTTACTGCCAGGCTCCCCCGGGCAGCGGGGCAGGGCTCTGTGCGCCTTTTTATTATTATTTATTAGCTTTATTGTGACAAAACGCAGAGTTTTGGGGATATTTCTGTCAGTACAGGCCAAGACCGCAGCCACCACTCCTCCCGTTACTGCCAGGCTCTCCCGGGCAGCGGGGCAGAGCTCTGTGCGCCTTTTTATTATTATTTATTAGCTTTATTGTGACAAAACGCAGAGTTTTGGGGATATTTCTGTCAGTACAGGCCAAGACCGCAGCCACCACTCCTCCCGTTACTGCCAGGCTCTCCCGGGCAGCGGGGCAGAGCTCTGTGCGCCTTTTTATTATTATTTATTAGCTTTATTGTGACAAAACGCAGAGTTTTGGGGATATTTCTGTCAGTACAGGCCAAGACCGCAGCCACCACTCCTCCCGTTACTGCCAGGCTCCCCCGGGCAGCGGGGCAGAGCTCTGTGCGCCTTTTTATTATTATTTATTAGCTTTATTGTGACAAAACGCAGAGTTTTGGGGATATTTCTGTCAGTACAGGCCAAGACCGCAGCCACCACTCCTCCCGTTACTGCCAGGCTCTCCCGGGCAGCGGGGCAGGGCTCTGTGCGCCTTTTTATTATTATTTATTAGCTTTATTGTGACAAAACGCGGTGTTTGGGGATATTGCTGTCAGCGTGGGCCAAGGCCGCAGCCCACCTTTGAAACTCTAACTCTAACCCTAACCCGAAAATGCCCCCACGGAGCTATCCCTAACCCTAACTGGAACCCTTACCCTAAGCCTAAGCCTAACCCTAACCCTAAAAGGCCCCCGTGTAGCTGAGGTAACCCTAACCCTAATTAGGACCCCAGAAAACACGTACGCCGTCACTTTCTCCCATCCAAAAGTGCTCCCAACGGAAGCCTTTGGGTACACCTGGACTCCCTTGGGGACCCCTTACGCAACCCCACAAGCAACAGGACTCTGCGCCTTCTCTCTTTCCAAACAACCCGAAACGTAACCCTAACCGGAACACTGAGCCGAACCCTAAGTAGGACCCAAGACAACACGGACGGCGCCACTTTCTCCCATCCAAAAGTGCTCCCAACAGAAGCCTTTGGGTACACCCGAACTCCCTTGGGGAGCCTTTACACAACCCCACACACAACACGACCGTGCTTTTCATGGCCGTGCTATTCCAAAATGAAAACTGTTCTGAACTGATGGTTTGCTCCACAAACATGCTCTTAGGGCTGGTTGGTTTGCTTGGTTTTTGTTTCGTTTTTTTTTTTTTTTAAAACATCCAGAGGCAACAACGGGAGGCTGCAAGAGGAGACGTTCAGGCTGAATATCAGGAAATGTGTCCTTACTTAGAAATGTGGTCTGGCTCTGGAACTAGCTCCCACTGAAAGGTTGCATGGCACAAAGGCTGCCAGAGTTCAAGAAGCGTTTGGACAATGATCTCAGACACTTGGCAGAGCTTAGTGATATGGTTTAGTGGAGGACTGTTAGTGTTAGGTCCGAGGTTGGACTCGGTGATCTTGGAGGTCTCTGCCAACTTAGATGATCCTGTGATTCTGTGAGTAATGGGTGGTTCTGTGTGGAGCCAGGAGTTGGACCTGCTGAGCGTTGTGGGTCCCTTCCACCTTGCTATGACTCTATGATTACAGGACAAAAGAAGGCGATTTAGCCGAACGCCTAATGGGAACGCCATTCATCCTCACAGCATATGAGGCCTTACATCCTGACACCACGCGACACCAGACCTCCCAACACCATGAAATGCCAAACACCCCAAGGCAATGGGCGACCAAACATCCCACCAACATGGGGGGCCAACCACCCCAACACCACGGAAGGCCATACCACCCAGCCCCATATAAGGCCATACCGCCCAGCCCCATATAAGGCCATACCGCCCAACTCCATATAAGGAACTGCCCAACTCCATATAAGGTCATGCTGCCCCTTATAAGGCATACCGCCCAACTCCATATAAGGCCATACCGCCCAACTCCATATAAGGTCATGCTGCCCCTTATAAGGCATACCGCCCAACTCCATATAAGGCCATACCGCCCAACTCCATATGACGTCATGCTGCCCCATGTGAGGCACACCGCCCATCTCCATATGACGTCATGGTGCCCCGCCCTCCATTGTGAGGTCATGCCCGCACACAGTATAAATTGCACGCGCACGCACCCATGGCCAGTAGCAGACGCTGTCTCCGCACCTGTGCGACTGGGACGGAAGGCAGTAGACGCTACAGGGTCAGGGGCTGCCGCCCCTCGCAGACCCAGCGAAGGTGACCGTCAGTGGCCAACGGCCACAGCAGTCACAGGCCAACAAACTTACTTCTTGTACCCGCGGCCATGGTGCGGGACGTTGCAGGCCGGGGACTGACGGGGCCCAGCCGCCCCGCGCCCCGACGGGGCCCAGCGCAGCTCCCTGGCAACCCTGCGCAGCAGGAGGAGCGCCGGCAGGAGCTGCAGGCACTGCGGGCCAAACTGGATGGCGAGCGGCTCCACAACCAGGAGCTGCGGCGCCACTTCGCCGCTGAGATCTCCAAGATGAAGGAGGCGGCAAAGAGGGAGCAGCAGCTGATGGTCCAGCAGCTGCAGTGTGAGTGGGAGAAGCAGCAGGCCCTCGACATCCAGCGGCTGCAGGAGCTGCAGTGGCAGCAGCGCGCAGCGGAGACCCGGCAGCTGCTGCGGTGGAAGGAGGCCGAGCTGCTGGCGGCGCAGGAGATGCTGCAGCAGGAGCGCGACGCTGCCCTGCACCAAGCACGGGAGCTGCAGCGGCAGCTGGCCGACGAGCTGCGAAGGCCCTGCAGGAGCAACACGGCGGCCCACGCCAAGCTCCAGGATGTCCTCAAGGAGCTGCGCTGGGAGACGCACGGGGACCAGCCCGCCCGCATCCGCTACCTCCAGCATGAGCTGGAGCTGGAGAAGAGGCTCTTCATCAAATACATCGTGGCGGGCTTCGAGGGAGAGCAAGAGGACAGCCAGGGGACGACGGGCCGAGAAGACAGAGAAGGGCCCTGGGGCAAGGCACAGCCAAAGAAGCCAACACAGGCTCCGTCCTCCCAGAACACACCTCAGCAGGGAGCCAAGGAAAGCTGCAGCACAGAGCAGGGCAGCAGCCGCCACCCTGTGAAGGACGCTCACGGCCAGGTGAGGAAACAGGCTGAGGAAGCTGGGCGTCTTGAGCCTGGGGAAGACAAGGCTCCGGGGAGACCTCAGGGCGGCCTGCCAGTCCCTAAAG
This sequence comes from Anser brachyrhynchus, assembly GCF_964034855.1. NCBI lineage: Eukaryota > Metazoa > Chordata > Aves > Anseriformes > Anatidae > Anser > Anser brachyrhynchus. The sequence continues at coordinate 215,822 of NC_137721.1, read as the reverse complement.
GGGGCTACAGGAAAGCTGGGGAGAGACTCTTTGTCAGGGAGTGCAGTGGGGGGATCAGAGGAACGGCTTGAAGCAGAAAAGGGCAGGTTTGGGTCAGGTATAAGGAAGAAATCCTTCCCCGGGAGGGCGGCGAGGCCCCAGCGCAGGCTGGGGGTGCCCCATCCCTGGGGGGGCCCAAGGCCAGGCTGGACGGGGCTGGGGGCGGCCTGGGCTGGGGGCAGGGGTGGTGCCCATGGCAGGGGCTGGAACGAGGTGGGCTTTGAGCTCCCTTCCAAGCCAACCTTTGCTCTGATTTGGTGTTTGCAGGTGCCAGAGCCTTCCGACGAAGACCTGCTGCTGCCGGGCAGCACGTGCCCCGGGATGATGAAGCAGCACACCCGCCTCCAGCGTGCCCTGAGCGACCTGAAGAGGCTACGCCAGGCCCTGGAGGCAAAGAAATGCCTCGTGAGAGAGGGAAGCACCCAGGAAGCGTGCCAGGAGGTACAGAAGCTCCAGGAAGCCACAGAAAAACTGGTGGCACTTACCGAGCAGCTGGAGGAGAAATGCAGATCCCTGCAGGAGACCATCCACCAGGCCAGCAAGACTCCAGGGCCTCTGCCCAGCCAGAGCTCCGCCGAGGCGCCGCCACCTTGCCAGAGTGCCCCCAGCCCAAGGGAGGAGGTGCTGGTTGCCCAGCTCACGCAGCTGAGCAAGGAAAACAAGAGACTGGAAGAAGAAAATTCTCGCCTCCGAGGGCAGGTGGACTCAGCGATGGAAGTCCAAGCTGAAAGTGCTGACCTGAAGAGGCAGCTACAGCAAGTGGCAAAGGAGCAAAACTCCGCCCTGCGACAGGTCAGCAAGCTTCAGGCCCAGCTGCAAGAGGCAGAGCGCCAGCTGCAAGCGCTCAAGGAAGTTGCAGACAGAGGGCCACAGCTGGAGAGAGAACACCTGGAGGCACAGCTAGCGCTCCACAAGGAAGAGCAGGAGCTCGAGAGCTTGCGGAGGGCTCAGGCAGAAGGGAAGAGGCAGCACGAGGAAGCCTCGCAAATGTTACGAGCCCAGGTGGCTGACCTGGAAGATCGGTGCCACCACCAAACTGAACAACTCCAGCTGCTCGCTGAGGAACTGCAGCGGCTGAAAAGCGAGCAATCCAGCCCTGCCATTACCCATCCGCCACAGTTACCAACTACCACAGGTACCACCCACACAGTCACCTCCAAATCCGAGTCGGCAGAGGACAGCCCAGGGCCCTGCCTTCCTTCAGAGGAGGACGCTGCAGATGAGACCCAAGGAGCGGAAACGCAGCAAGAGTCCTTCATCCTGCAGCTTCCAGTGGGACAAGGACCGTTAAGGATTCGGAAATTCCTGGCTCGGTACAGCTATGACCCTGCTGATAGTCCCAACGAGCAGCCGAAGCTAGAGCTTCCCCTCACCGCAGGACAGTTTGTTTATGTCGTTGGGGAGATGGATGAGGATGGCTGGTATATAGGAGAGCGGACGGACGGCAGAAGAGGGTTTGTCCCCTCCAATCTGGTGGAAGAAGTTCTCGATGACCTCACCTTGACGCCAGTGCCTCCAGAGCTAAGGGATCTCCTTCTGGACACAGATGATGAGGAGAGTTCCACCGACAGCTGCAGCAGCAGTGGCGAAGCCGGGGATGATCCGGACAAAGAAATCTGTCCCGGTGCGCTGGCTGAAGAGCCCCTTGCAGAAGCCTTCCTGAAGGCGCTGCGTGATGGGCCAATCAGTCCCCGTGCGCTGGCTGAAGAGGCCCTTGCAAAAGCCCTCCTGGAGGAGCTGTGTGATGGGCCAATCTTTCCCGGTACGCTGGCTGCAGAGGCCTTTGCAGAAGCCTTCCTGAAGGAGCTGTGTGATGGGCCAATCTGTCCCGTTGCGCTGGCTGAAGAGCCCCTTGCAGAAGCCTTCCTGGAGGAGCTGTGTGATGGGCCAAAAGAGGAAGAAGAAACCTCCAGCGCAGGAAACAGTTATTCCCGCTACCCTTTCTGTCTGTCACCCATTTTGGAGGACGAGGAAGAAGATCGGGATGGGGGTGCCGAGGCTTTCAAAAATCAATAAACTGTGGCTAATGATGAACCTGGCCTAGGTGATTCTTCTCCAGAATGTTTATAGAAATGGAAAAGCATTTCTTTGCCCTGCAGCTAACTGCACGCTGCAACAGGTTGGCCAGAGAGGCGGTCGAGTTCTTGGAGGCCTTCAAAAGCCACCTGGATGCGGTCCTGGGGACCTGCTCTGGGTGGCCCTGCCAGAGGTGGGGTTGGGACAGGCGCACTCAGAGCTCCCTTCCCTCAACCTCTGATTCTGGGGACGGAAAAGAGACCCCCAGCGAGGCCCTGCAGAGCCTCAGACCTCCTCGGGGCACTCTGGAGGGCCACAGGGCCTGCGGGGCCCCTTTCACGGCTTGTGGAAGCCCCCCATCACCAGCTCGTGTCACGGGGACTTGTCACAGCCCGGGGCAGTGGGCGCCCAAACCCTTCAGAGGCCGGAGCCACCACGCCGAGGGGGAGCTCCTCCTGTTACTGCCAGGCTCTCCCGGGCAGCGGGGCAGAGCTCTGTGCGCCTTATTATTATTATTTATTAGCTTTATTGTGACAAAACGCATGGGTTTGGGGCTATTTCTGTCAGTACAGGCCAAGACCGCAGCCACCACTCCTCCCGTTACTGCCAGGCTCCCCCGGGCAGCGGGGCAGGGCTCTGTGCGCCTTTTTATTATTATTTATTAGCTTTATTGTGACAAAACGCAGAGTTTTGGGGCTATTTCTGTCAGTACAGGCCAAGACCGCAGCCACCACTCCTCCCGTTACTGCCAGGCTCTCCCGGGCAGCGGGGCAGGGCTCTGTGCGCCTTTTTATTATTATTTATTAGCTTTATTGTGACAAAACGCGGTGTTTGGGGATATTGCTGTCAGCATGGGCCAAGGCCGCAGCCCACCTTTGAAACTCTAACTCTAACCCTAACCCGAAAATGCCCCCACGGAGCTATCCCTAACCCTAACTGGAACCCTTACCCTAAGCCTAAGCCTAACCCTAACCCTAAAAGGCCCCCGTGTAGCTGAGGTAACCCTAACCCTAACCCTAATTAGGACCCCAGAAAACACGTACGCCGCCACTTTCTCCCATCCAAAAGTGCTCCCAACGGAAGCCTTTGGGTACACCTGGACTCCCTTGGGGACCCCTTACACAACCCCACAAGCAACAGGACTCTGCGCCTTCTCTCTTTCCAAACAACCCGAAACGTAACCCTAACCGGAACACTGAGCCGAACCCTAAGTAGGACCCAAGACAACACGGACGGCGCCACTTTCTCCCATCCAAAAGTGCTCCCAACAGAAGCCTTTGGGTACACCCGAACTCCCTTGGGGAGCCTTTACACAACCCCACACACAACACGACCGTGCTTTTCATGGCCGTGCTATTCCAAAATGAAAACTGTTCTGAACTGATGGTTTGCTCCACAAACATGCTCTTAGGGCTGGTTGGTTTGTTTGGTTTTTGTTTCGTTTTTTTTTTTTTTGAAAACATCCAGAGGCAACAACGGGAGGCTGCAAGAGGAGACGTTCAGGCTGAATATGAGGAAATGTGTCCTTACTTAGAAATGTGGTCTGGCTCTGGAACTAGCTCCCGCTGAAAGGTTGCATGGCACAAAGGCTGCCAGAGTTCAAGAAGCGTTTGGACAATGATCTCAGACACATGGCAGAGCTTAGTGATATGGTTTAGTGGAGGACTGTTAGTGTTAGGTCCGAGGTTGGACTCGGTGATCTTGGAGGTCTCTGCCAACTTAGATGATTCTGTGATTCTGTGAGTAATGGGTGGTTCTGTGTGGAGCCAGGAGTTGGACCTGATGAGCGTTGTGGGTCCCTTCCACCTTGCTATGACTCTATGATTACAGGACAAAAGAAGGCGATTTAGCCGAGCGCCTAATGGGAACGCCATTCATCCTCACAGCATATGAGGCCTTACATCCCGACACCACGCGACACCACACCTCCCAACACCATGAAATGCCAAACACCCCAAGGCAATGGGCGACCAAACATCCCACCAACATGGGGGGCCAACCACCCCAACACCACGGAAGGCCATACCGCCCAGCCCCATATAAGGCCATACCGCCCAGCCCCATATAAGGCCATACCGCCCAACTCCATATAAGGCCATACCGCCCAACTCCATATGACGTCATGCTGCCCATTATAAGCCATACCGCCCAACTCCATATAAGGCCATACCGCCCAACTCCATATGACGTCATGCTGCCCCATATGAGGCACACCGCCCATCTCCATATAAGGTCATGGTGCCCCGCCCTCCATTGTGAGGTCATGCCCGCACACAGTATAAATTGCACGCGCACGCACCCATGGCCAGTAGCAGACGCTGTCTCCGCACCTGTGCGACTGGGACGGAAGGCAGTAGACGCTACAGGGTCAGGGGCTGCCGCCCCTCGCAGACCCAGCGAAGGTGACCGTCAGTGGCCAACGGCCACAGCAGTCACAGGCCAACAAACTTACTTCTTGTACCCGCGGCCATGGTGCGGGACGTTGCAGGCCGGGGACTGACGGGGCCCAGCCGCCCCGCGCCCCGACGGGGCCCAGCGCAGCTCCCTGGCAACCCTGCGCAGCAGGAGGAGCGCCGGCAGGAGCTGCAGGCACTGCGGGCCAAACTGGATGGCGAGCGGCTCCACAACCAGGAGCTGCGGCGCCACTTCGCCGCTGAGATCTCCAAGATGAAGGAGGCGGCAAAGAGGGAGCAGCAGCTGATGGTCCAGCAGCTGCAGTGTGAGTGGGAGAAGCAGCAGGCCCTCGACATACAGCGGCTGCAGGAGCTGCAGTGGCAGCAGCGCGCAGCGGAGACCCGGCAGCTGCTGCGGTGGAAGGAGGCCGAGCTGCTGGCGGCGCAGGAGATGCTGCAGCAGGAGCGCGACGCTGCCCTGCACCAAGCACGGGAGCTGCAGCGGCAGCTGGCCGACGAGCTGCGAAGGCCCTGCAGGAGCAACACGGCGGCCCACGCCAAGCTCCAGGATGTCCTCAAGGAGCTGCGCTGGGAGACGCACGGGGACCAGCCCGCCCGCATCCGCTACCTCCAGCATGAGCTGGAGCTGGAGAAGAGGCTCTTCATCAAATACATCGTGGCGGGCTTCGAGGGAGAGCAAGAGGACAGCCAGGGGACGACGGGCCGAGAAGACAGAGAAGGGCCCTGGGGCAAGGCACAGCCGAAGAAGCCAACACAGGCTCCGTCCTCCCAGAACACACCTCAGCAGGGAGCCAAGGAAAGCTGCAGCACAGAGCAGGGCAGCAGCCGCCACCCTGTGAAGGACGCTCACGGCCAGGTGAGGAAACAGGCTGAGGAAGCTGGGCGTCTTGAGCCTGGGGAAGACAAGGCTCCGGGGAGACCTCAGGGCGGCCTGCCAGTCCCTAAAGGGGGCTACAGGAAAGCTGGGGAGAGACTCTTTGTCAGGGAGTGCAGTGGGGGGATCAGAGGAACGGCTTGAAGCAGAAAAGGGCAGGTTTGGGTCAGGTATAAGGAAGAAATCCTTCCCCGGGAGGGCGGCGAGGCCCCAGCGCAGGCTGGGGGTGCCCCATCCCTGGGGGGGCCCAAGGCCAGGCTGGACGGGGCTGGGGGCGGCCTGGGCTGGGGGCAGGGGTGGTGCCCATGGCAGGGGCTGGAACGAGGTGGGCTTTGAGCTCCCTTCCAAGCCAACCCTTTCTCTGATTTGGTGTTTGCAGATGCCAGAGCCTTCCGACGAAGACCTGGTGCTGCCGGGCAGCACGTGCCCCGGGATGATGAAGCAGCACACCCGCCTCCAGCGTGCCCTGAGCGACCTGAAGAGGCTACGCCAGGCCCTGGAGGCAAAGAAATGCCTCTTGAGAGAGGGAAGCACCCAGGAAGCGTGCCAGGAGGTACAGAAGCTCCAGGAAGCCACAGAAAAACTGGTGGTACTTACCGAGCAGCTGGAGGAGAAATGCAGATCCCTGCAGGAGACCATCCACCAGGCCAGCAAGACTCCAGGGCCTCTGCCCAGCCAGAGCTCCGCCGAGGCGCCGCCACCTTGCCAGAGTGCCCCCAGCCCAAGGGAGGAGGTGCTGGTTGCCCAGCTCACGCAGCTGAGCAAGGAAAACAAGAGACTGGAAGAAGAAAATTCTCGCCTCCGAGGGCAGGTGGACTCAGCGATGGAAGTCCAAGCTGAAAGTGCTGACCTGAAGAGGCAGCTACAGCAAGTGGCAAAGGAGCAAAACTCCGCCCTGCGACAGGTCAGCAAGCTTCAGGCCCAGCTGCAAGAGGCAGAGCGCCAGCTGCAAGCGCTCAAGGAAGTTGCAGACAGAGGGCCACAGCTGGAGAGAGAACACCTGGAGGCACAGCTAGCGCTCCACAAGGAAGAGCAGGAGCTCGAGAGCTTGCGGAGGGCTCAGGCAGAAGGGAAGAGGCAGCACGAGGAAGCCTCGCAAATGTTACGAGCCCAGGTGGCTGACCTGGAAGATCGGTGCCACCACCAAACTGAACAACTCCAGCTGCTCGCTGAGGAACTGCAGCGGCTGAAAAGCGAGCAATCCAGCCCTGCCATTACCCATCCGCCACAGTTACCAACTACCACAGGTACCACCCACACAGTCACCTCCAAATCCGAGTCGGCAGAGGACAGCCCAGGGCCCTGCCTTCCTTCAGAGGAGGACGCTGCAGATGAGACCCAAGGAGCGGAAACGCAGCAAGAGTCCTTCATCCTGCAGCTTCCAGTGGGACAAGGACCATTAAGGATTCGGAAATTCCTGGCTCGGTACAGCTATGACCCTGCTGATAGTCCCAACGAGCAGCCGAAGCTAGAGCTTCCCCTCACCGCAGGACAGTTTGTTTATGTCGTTGGGGAGATGGATGAGGACGGCTGGTATATAGGAGAGCGGACGGACGGCAGAAGAGGGTTCGTCCCCTCCAATCTGGTGGAAGAAGTTCTCGATGACCTCACCTTGACGCCAGTGCCTCCAGAGCTAAGGGATCTCCTTCTGGACACAGATGATGAGGAGAGTTCCACCGACAGCTGCAGCAGCAGTGGCGAAGCCGGGGATGATCCGGACAAAGAAATCTGTCCCGGTGCGCTGGCTGAAGAGCCCCTTGCAGAAGCCTTCCTGAAGGCGCTGCGTGATGGGCCAATCAGTCCCCGTGCGCTGGCTGAAGAGGCCCTTGCAAAAGCCCTCCTGGAGGAGCTGTGTGATGGGCCAATCTTTCCCGGTACGCTGGCTGCAGAGGCCTTTGCAGAAGCCTTCCTGAAGGAGCTGTGGGATGGGCCAATCTGTCCCGTTGCGCTGGCTGAAGAGCCCCTTGCAGAAGCCTTCCTGGAGGAGCTGTGTGATGGGCCAAAAGAGGAAGAAGAAACCTCCAGCGCAGGAAACAGTTATTCCCGCTACCCTTTCTGTCTGTCACCCATTTTGGAGGACGAGGAAGAAGATCGGGATGGGGGTGCCGAGGCTTTCAAAAATCAATAAACTGTGGCTAATGATGAACCTGGCCTAGGTGATTCTTCTCCAGAATGTTTATAGAAATGGAAAAGCATTTCTTTGCCCTGCAGCTAACTGCACGCTGCAACAGGTTGGCCAGAGAGGCGGTCGAGTTCTTGGAGGCCTTCAAAAGCCACCTGGATGCGGTCCTGGGGACCTGCTCTGGGTGGCCCTGCCAGAGGTGGGGTTGGGACAGGCGCACTCAGAGCTCCCTTCCCTCAACCTCTGATTCTGGGGACGGAAAAGAGACCCCCAGCGAGGCCCTGCAGAGCCTCAGACCTCCTCGGGGCACTCTGGAGGGCCACAGGGCCTGCGGGGCCCCTTTCACGGCTTGTGGAAGCCCCCCATCACCAGCTCGTGTCACGGGGACTTGTCACAGCCCGGGGCAGTGGGCGCCCAAACCCTTCAGAGGCCGGAGCCACCACGCCGAGGGGGAGCTCCTCCTGTTACTGCCAGGCTCCCCCGGGCAGCGGGGCAGAGCTCTGTGCGCCTTATTATTATTATTTATTAGCTTTATTGTGACAAAACGCATGGGTTTGGGGCTATTTCTGTCAGTACAGGCCAAGACCGCAGCCACCACTCAGCCCGTTACTGCCAGGCTCTCCCGGGCAGCGGGGCAGAGCTCTGTGCACCTTATTATTATTATTTATTAGCTTTATTGTGACAAAACGCATGGGTTTGGGGCTATTTCTGTCAGTACAGGCCAAGACCGCAGCCACCACTCCTCCCGTTACTGCCAGGCTCTCCCGGGCAGCGGGGCAGAGCTCTGTGCGCCTTTTTATTATTATTTATTAGCTTTATTGTGACAAAACGCGGTGTTTGGGGATATTGCTGTCAGCGTGGGCCAAGGCCGCAGCCCACCTTTGAAACTCTAACTCTAACCCTAACCCGAAAATGCCCCCACGGAGCTATCCCTAACCCTAACTGGAACCCTTACCCTAAGCCTAAGCCTAACCCTAACCCTAAAAGGCCCCCGTGTAGCTGAGGTAACCCTAACCCTAACCCTAATTAGGACCCCAGAAAACACGTACGCCGTCACTTTCTCCCATCAAAAAGTGCTCCCAACGGAAGCCTTTGGGTACACCTGGACTCCCTTGGGGACCCCTTACGCAACCCCACAAGCAACAGGACTCTGCGCCTTCTCTCTTTCCAAACAACCCGAAACGTAACCCTAACCGGAACACTGAGCCGAACCCTAAGTAGGACCCAAGACAACACGGACGGCGCCACTTTCTCCCATCCAAAAGTGCTCCCAACAGAAGCCTTTGGGTACACCCGAACTCCCTTGGGGAGCCTTTACACAACCCCACACACAACACGACTGTGCTTTCCATGGCCGTGCTATTCCAAAATGAAAACTGTTCTGAACTGATGGTTTGCACCACAAACATGCTCTTAGGGCTGGTTGGTTTGCTTGGTTTTTGTTTCGTTTTTTTTTTTTGAAAACATCCAGAGGCAACAACGGGAGGCTGCAAGAGGAGACGTTCAGGCTGAATATCAGGAAATGTGTCCTTACTTAGAAATGTGGTCTGGCTCTGGAACTAGCTCCCGCTGAAAGGTTGCATGGCACAAAGGCTGCCAGAGTTCAAGAAGCGTTTGGACAATGATCTCAGACACATGGCAGAGCTTAGTGATATGGTTTAGTGGAGGACTGTTAGTGTTAGGTCCGAGGTTGGACTCGGTGATCTTGGAGGTCTCTGCCAACTTAGATGATTCTGTGATTCTGTGAGTAATGGGTGGTTCTGTGTGGAGCCAGGAGTTGGACCTGATGAGCGTTGTGGGTCCCTTCCACCTTGCTATGACTCTATGATTACAGGACAAAAGAAGGCGATTTAGCCGAGCGCCTAATGGGAACGCCATTCATCCTCACAGCATATGAGGCCTTACATCCTGACACCACGCGACACCACACCTCCCAACACCATGAAATGCCAAACACCCCAAGGCAATGGGCGACCAAACATCCCACCAACATGGGGGGCCAACCACCCCAACACCACGGAAGGCCATACCGCCCAGCCCCATATAAGGCCATACCGCCCAGCCCCATATAAGGCCATACCGCCCAACTCCATATAAGGCCATACCGCCCAACTCCATATGACGTCATGCTGCCCATTATAAGCCATACCGCCCAACTCCATATGACGTCATGCTGCCCCTTATAAGCCACACCGCCCAACTCCATATAAGGCCATACCGCCCAACTCCATATGACGTCATGCTGCCCCATATGAGGCACACCGCCCATCTCCATATAAGGTCATGGTGCCCCGCCCTCCATTGTGAGGTCATGCCCGCACACAGTATAAATTGCACGCGCACGCACCCATGGCCAGTAGCAGACGCTGTCTCCGCACCTGTGCGACTGGGACGGAAGGCAGTAGACGCTACAGGGTCAGGGGCTGCCGCCCCTCGCAGACCCAGCGAAGGTGACCGTCAGTGGCCAACGGCCACAGCAGTCACAGGCCAACAAACTTACTTCTTGTACCCGCGGCCATGGTGCGGGACGTTGCAGGCCGGGGACTGACGGGGCCCAGCCGCCCCGCGCCCCGACGGGGCCCAGCGCAGCTCCCTGGCAACCCTGCGCAGCAGGAGGAGCGCCGGCAGGAGCTGCAGGCACTGCGGGCCAAACTGGATGGCGAGCGGCTCCACAACCAGGAGCTGCGGCGCCACTTCGCCGCTGAGATCTCCAAGATGAAGGAGGCGGCAAAGAGGGAGCAGCAGCTGATGGTCCAGCAGCTGCAGTGTGAGTGGGAGAAGCAGCAGGCCCTCGACATCCAGCGGCTGCAGGAGCTGCAGTGGCAGCAGCGCGCAGCGGAGACCCGGCAGCTGCTGCGGTGGAAGGAGGCCGAGCTGCTGGCGGCGCAGGAGATGCTGCAGCAGGAGCGCGACGCTGCCCTGCACCAAGCACGGGAGCTGCAGCGGCAGCTGGCCGACGAGCTGCGAAGGCCCTGCAGGAGCAACACGGCGGCCCACGCCAAGCTCCAGGATGTCCTCAAGGAGCTGCGCTGGGAGACGCACGGGGACCAGCCCGCCCGCATCCGCTACCTCCAGCATGAGCTGGAGCTGGAGAAGAGGCTCTTCATCAAATACATCGTGGCGGGCTTCGAGGGAGAGCAAGAGGACAGCCAGGGGACGACGGGCCGAGAAGACAGAGAAGGGCCCTGGGGCAAGGCACAGCCAAAGAAGCCAACGCAGGCTCCGTCCTCCCAGAACACACCTCAGCAGGGAGCCAAGGAAAGCTGCAGCACAGAGCAGGGCAGCAGCTGCCACCCTGTGAAGGACGCTCACGGCCAGGTGAGGAAACAGGCTGAGGAAGCTGGGCGTCTTGAGCCTGGGGAAGACAAGGCTCCGGGGAGACCTCAGGGCGGCCTGCCAGTCCCTAAAGGGGGCTACAGGAAAGCTGGGGAGAGACTCTTTGTCAGGGAGTGCAGTGGGGGGATCAGAGGAACGGCTTGAAGCAGAAAAGGGCAGGTTTGGGTCAGGTATAAGGAAGAAATCCTTCCCCGGGAGGGCGGCGAGGCCCCAGCGCAGGCTGGGGGTGCCCCATCCCTGGGGGGGCCCAAGGCCAGGCTGGACGGGGCTGGGGGCGGCCTGGGCTGGGGGCAGGGGTGGTGCCCATGGCAGGGGCTGGAACGAGGTGGGCTTTGAGCTCCCTTCCAAGCCAACCTTTGCTCTGATTTGGTGTTTGCAGGTGCCAGAGCCTTCCGACGAAGACCTGCTGCTGCCGGGCAGCACGTGCCCCGGGATGATGAAGCAGCACACCCGCCTCCAGCGTGCCCTGAGCGACCTGAAGAGGCTACGCCAGGCCCTGGAGGCAAAGAAATGCCTCGTGAGAGAGGGAAGCACCCAGGAAGCGTGCCAGGAGGTACAGAAGCTCCAGGAAGCCACAGAAAAACTGGTGGCACTTACCGAGCAGCTGGAGGAGAAATGCAGATCCCTGCAGGAGACCATCCACCAGGCCAGCAAGACTCCAGGGCCTCTGCCCAGCCAGAGCTCCGCCGAGGCGCCGCCACCTTGCGAGAGTGCCCCCAGCCCAAGGGAGGAGGTGCTGGTTGCCCAGCTCACGCAGCTGAGCAAGGAAAACAAGAGACTGGAAGAAGAAAATTCTCGCCTCCGAGGGCAGGTGGACTCAGCGATGGAAGTCCAAGCTGAAAGTGCTGACCTGAAGAGGCAGCTACAGCAAGTGGCAAAGGAGCAAAACTCCGCCCTGCGACAGGTCAGCAAGCTTCAGGCCCAGCTGCAAGAGGCAGAGCGCCAGCTGCAAGCGCTCAAGGAAGTTGCAGACAGAGGGCCACAGCTGGAGAGAGAACACCTGGAGGCACAGCTAGCGCTCCACAAGGAAGAGCAGGAGCTCGAGAGCTTGCGGAGGGCTCAGGCAGAAGGGAAGAGGCAGCACGAGGAAGCCTCGCAAATGTTACGAGCCCAGGTGGCTGACCTGGAAGATCGGTGCCACCACCAAACTGAACAACTCCAGCTGCTCGCTGAGGAACTGCAGCGGCTGAAAAGCGAGCAATCCAGCCCTGCCATTACCCATCTGCCACAGTTACCAACTACCACAGGTACCACCCACACAGTCACCTCCAAATCCGAGTCGGCAGAGGACAGCCCAGGGCCCTGCCTTCCTTCAGAGGAGGACGCTGCAGATGAGACCCAAGGAGCGGAAACGCAGCAAGAGTCCTTCATCCTGCAGGTTCCAGTGGGACAAGGACCATTAAGGATTCGGAAATTCCTGGCTCGGTACAGCTATGACCCTGCTGATAGTCCCAACGAGCAGCCGAAGCTAGAGCTTCCCCTCACCGCAGGACAGTTTGTTTATGTCGTTGGGGAGATGGATGAGGATGGCTGGTATATAGGAGAGCGGACGGACGGCAGAAGAGGGTTCGTCCCCTCCAATCTGGTGGAAGAAGTTCTCGATGACCTCACCTTGACGCCAGTGCCTCCAGAGCTAAGGGATCTCCTTCTGGACACAGATGATGAGGAGAGTTCCACCGACAGCTGCAGCAGCAGTGGCGAAGCCGGGGATGATCCGGACAAAGAAATCTGTCCCGGTGCGCTGGCTGAAGAGCCCCTTGCAGAAGCCTTCCTGAAGGCGCTGCGTGATGGGCCAATCAGTCCCCGTGCGCTGGCTGAAGAGGCCCTTGCAAAAGCCCTCCTGGAGGAGCTGTGTGATGGGCCAATCTTTCCCGGTACGCTGGCTGCAGAGGCCTTTGCAGAAGCCTTCCTGAAGGAGCTGTGGGATGGGCCAATCTGTCCCGTTGCGCTGGCTGAAGAGCCCCTTGCAGAAGCCTTCCTGGAGGAGCTGTGTGATGGGCCAAAAGAGGAAGAAGAAACCTCCAGCGCAGGAAACAGTTATTCCCGCTACCCTTTCTGTCTGTCACCCATTTTGGAGGACGAGGAAGAAGATCGGGATGGGGGTGCCGAGGCTTTCAAAAATCAATAAACTGTGGATAATGATGAACCTGGCCTAGGTGATTCTTCTCCAGAATGTTTATAGAAATGGAAAAGCATTTCTTTGCCCTGCAGCTAACTGCACGCTGCAACAGGTTGGCCAGAGAGGCGGTCGAGTTCTTGGAGGCCTTCAAAAGCCACCTGGATGCGGTCCTGGGGACCTGCTCTGGGTGGCCCTGCCAGAGGTGGGGTTGGGACAGGCGCACTCAGAGCTCCCTTCCCTCAACCTCTGATTCTGGGGACGGAAAAGAGACCCCCAGCGAGGCCCTGCAGAGCCTCAGACCTCCTCGGGGCACTCTGGAGGGCCACAGGGCCTGCGGGGCCCCTTTCACGGCTTGTGGAAGCCCCCCATCACCAGCTCGTGTCACAGGGACTTGTAACAGCCCGGGGCAGTGGGCGCCCAAACCCTTCAGAGGCCGGAGCCACCACGCCGAGGGGGAGCTCCTCCTGTTACTGCCAGGCTCTCCCGGGCAGCGGGGCAGAGCTCTGTGCGCCTTATTATTATTATTTATTAGCTTTATTGTGACAAAACGCATGGGTTTGGGGCTATTTCTGTCAGTACAGGCCAAGACCGCAGCCACCACTCCTCCCGTTACTGCCAGGCTCTCCCGGGCAGCGGGGCAGGGCTCTGTGCGCCTTTTTATTATTATTTATTAGCTTTATTGTGACAAAACGCGGTGTTTGGGGATATTGCTGTCAGCGTGGGCCAAGGCCGCAGCCCACCTTTGAAACTCTAACTCTAACCCTAACCCGAAAATGCCCCCACGGAGCTATCCCTAACCCTAACTGGAACCCTTACCCTAAGCCTAAGCCTAACCCTAACCCTAAAAGGCCCCCGTGTAGCTGAGGTAACCCTAACCCTAACCCTAATTAGGACCCCAGAAAACACGTACGCCGTCACTTTCTCCCATCCAAAAGTGCTCCCAACGGAAGCCTTTGTGTACACCTGGACTCCCTTGGGGACCCCTTACGCAACCCCACAAGCAACAGGACTCTGCGCCTTCTCTCTTTCCAAACAACCCGAAACGTAACCCTAACCGGAACACTGAGCCGAACCCTAAGTAGGACCCAAGACAACACGGACGGCGCCACTTTCTCCCATCCAAAAGTGCTCCCAACAGAAGCCTTTGGGTACACCCGAACTCCCTTGGGGAGCCTTTACACAACCCCACACACAACACGACCGTGCTTTTCATGGCTATGTTATTCCAAAATGAAAACTGTTCTGAACTGATGGTTTGCTCCACAAACATGCTCTTAGGGCTGGTTGGTTTGTTTGGTTTTTGTTTCGTTTTTTTTTTTTTTGAAAACATCCAGAGGCAACAACGGGAGGCTGCAAGAGGAGACGTTCAGGCTGAATATCAGGAAATGTGTCCTTACTTAGAAATGTGGTCTGGCTCTGGAACTAGCTCCCGCTGAAAGGTTGCATGGCACAAAGGCTGCCAGAGTTCAAGAAGCGTTTGGACAATGATCTCAGACACTTGGCAGAGCTTAGTGATATGGTTTAGTGGAGGACTGTTAGTGTTAGGTCCGAGGTTGGACTCGGTGATCTTGGAGGTCTCTGCCAACTTAGATGATTCTGTGATTCTGTGAGTAATGGGTGGTTCTGTGTGGAGCCAGGAGTTGGACCTGATGAGCGTTGTGGGTCCCTTCCACCTTGCTATGACTCTATGATTACAGCACAAAAGAAGGCGATTTAGCCGAACGCCTAATGGGAACGCCATTCATCCTCACAGCATATGAGGCCTTACATCCCGACACCACGCGACACCACACCTCCCAACACCATGAAATGCCAAACACCCCAAGGCAATGGGCGACCAAACATCCCACCAACATGGGGGGCCAACCACCCCAACACCACGGAAGGCCATACCGCCCAGCCCCATATAAGGCCATACCGCCCAGCCCCATATAAGGCCATACCGCCCAACTCCATATAAGGCCATACCGCCCAACTCCATATAAGGAACTGCCCAACTCCATATAAGGTCATGCTGCCCCTTATAAGGCATACCGCCCAACTCCATATAAGGCCATACCGCCCAACTCCATATGACGTCATGCTGCCCCATGTGAGGCACACCGCCCATCTCCATATGACGTCATGGTGCCCCGCCCTCCATTGTGAGGTCATGCCCGCACACAGTATAAATTGCACGCGCACGCACCCATGGCCAGTAGCAGACGCTGTCTCCGCACCTGTGCGACTGGGACGGAAGGCAGTAGACGCTACAGGGTCAGGGGCTGCCGCCCCTCGCAGACCCAGCGAAGGTGACCGTCAGTGGCCAACGGCCACAGCAGTCACAGGCCAACAAACTTACTTCTTGTACCCGCGGCCATGGTGCGGGACGTTGCAGGCCGGGGACTGACGGGGCCCAGCCGCCCCGCGCCCCGACGGGGCCCAGCGCAGCTCCCTGGCAACCCTGCGCAGCAGGAGGAGCGCCGGCAGGAGCTGCAGGCACTGCGGGCCAAACTGGATGGCGAGCGGCTCCACAACCAGGAGCTGCGGCGCCACTTCGCCGCTGAGATCTCCAAGATGAAGGAGGCGGCAAAGAGGGAGCAGCAGCTGATGGTCCAGCAGCTGCAGTGTGAGTGGGAGAAGCAGCAGGCCCTCGACATACAGCGGCTGCAGGAGCTGCAGTGGCAGCAGCGCGCAGCGGAGACCCGGCAGCTGCTGCGGTGGAAGGAGGCCGAGCTGCTGGCGGCGCAGGAGATGCTGCAGCAGGAGCGCGACGCTGCCCTGCACCAAGCACGGGAGCTGCAGCGGCAGCTGGCCGACGAGCTGCGAAGGCCCTGCAGGAGCAACACGGCGGCCCACGCCAAGCTCCAGGATGTCCTCAAGGAGCTGCGCTGGGAGACGCACGGGGACCAGCCCGCCCGCATCCGCTACCTCCAGCATGAGCTGGAGCTGGAGAAGAGGCTCTTCATCAAATACATCGTGGCGGGCTTCGAGGGAGAGCAAGAGGACAGCCAGGGGACGACGGGCCGAGAAGACAGAGAAGGGCCCTGGGGCAAGGCACAGCCAAAGAAGCCAACACAGGCTCCGTCCTCCCAGAACACACCTCAGCAGGGAGCCAAGGAAAGCTGCAGCACAGAGCAGGGCAGCAGCCGCCACCCTGTGAAGGACGCTCACGGCCAGGTGAGGAAACAGGCTGAGGAAGCTGGGCGTCTTGAGCCTGGGGAAGACAAGGCTCCGGGGAGACCTCAGGGCGGCCTGCCAGTCCCTAAAGGGGGCTACAGGAAAGCTGGGGAGAGACTCTTTGTCAGGGAGTGCAGTGGGGGGATCAGAGGAACGGCTTGAAGCAGAAAAGGGCAGGTTTGGGTCAGGTATAAGGAAGAAATCCTTCCCCGGGAGGGCGGCGAGGCCCCAGCGCAGGCTGGGGGTGCCCCATCCCTGGGGGGGCCCAAGGCCAGGCTGGACGGGGCTGGGGGCGGCCTGGGCTGGGGGCAGGGGTGGTGCCCATGGCAGGGGCTGGAACGAGGTGGGCTTTGAGCTCCCTTCCAAGCCAACCTTTGCTCTGATTTGGTGTTTGCAGGTGCCAGAGCCTTCCGACGAAGACCTGCTGCTGCCGGGCAGCACGTGCCCCGGGATGATGAAGCAGCACACCCGCCTCCAGCGTGCCCTGAGCGACCTGAAGAGGCTACGCCAGGCCCTGGAGGCAAAGAAATGCCTCGTGAGAGAGGGAAGCACCCAGGAAGCGTGCCAGGAGGTACAGAAGCTCCAGGAAGCCACAGAAAAACTGGTGGCACTTACCGAGCAGCTGGAGGAGAAATGCAGATCCCTGCAGGAGACCATCCACCAGGCCAGCAAGACTCCAGGGCCTCTGCCCAGCCAGAGCTCCGCCGAGGCGCCGCCACCTTGCGAGAGTGCCCCCAGCCCAAGGGAGGAGGTGCTGGTTGCCCAGCTCACGCAGCTGAGCAAGGAAAACAAGAGACTGGAAGAAGAAAATTCTCGCCTCCGAGGGCAGGTGGACTCAGCGATGGAAGTCCAAGCTGAAAGTGCTGACCTGAAGAGGCAGCTACAGCAAGTGGCAAAGGAGCAAAACTCCGCCCTGCGACAGGTCAGCAAGCTTCAGGCCCAGCTGCAAGAGGCAGAGCGCCAGCTGCAAGCGCTCAAGGAACTTGCAGACAGAGGGCCACAGCTGGAGAGAGAACACCTGGAGGCACAGCTAGCGCTCCACAAGGAAGAGCAGGAGCTCGAGAGCTTGCGGAGGGCTCAGGCAGAAGGGAAGAGGCAGCACGAGGAAGCCTCGCAAATGTTACGAGCCCAGGTGGCTGACCTGGAAGATCGGTGCCACCACCAAACTGAACAACTCCAGCTGCTCGCTGAGGAACTGCAGCGGCTGAAAAGCGAGCAATCCAGCCCTGCCATTACCCATCTGCCACAGTTACCAACTACCACAGGTACCACCCACACAGTCACCTCCAAATCCGAGTCGGCAGAGGACAGCCCAGGGCCCTGCCTTCCTTCAGAGGAGGACGCTGCAGATGAGACCCAAGGAGCGGAAACGCAGCAAGAGTCCTTCATCCTGCAGGTTCCAGTGGGACAAGGACCATTAAGGATTCGGAAATTCCTGGCTCGGTACAGCTATGACCCTGCTGATAGTCCCAACGAGCAGCCGAAGCTAGAGCTTCCCCTCACCGCAGGACAGTTTGTTTATGTCGTTGGGGAGATGGATGAGGATGGCTGGTATATAGGAGAGCGGACGGACGGCAGAAGAGGGTTCGTCCCCTCCAATCTGGTGGAAGAAGTTCTCGATGACCTCACCTTGACGCCAGTGCCTCCAGAGCTAAGGGATCTCCTTCTGGACACAGATGATGAGGAGAGTTCCACCGACAGCTGCAGCAGCAGTGGCGAAGCCGGGGATGATCCGGACAAAGAAATCTGTCCCGGTGCGCTGGCTGAAGAGCCCCTTGCAGAAGCCTTCCTGAAGGCGCTGCGTGATGGGCCAATCAGTCCCCGTGCGCTGGCTGAAGAGGCCCTTGCAAAAGCCCTCCTGGAGGAGCTGTGTGATGGGCCAATCTTTCCCGGTACGCTGGCTGCAGAGGCCTTTGCAGAAGCCTTCCTGAAGGAGCTGTGGGATGGGCCAATCTGTCCCGTTGCGCTGGCTGAAGAGCCCCTTGCAGAAGCCTTCCTGGAGGAGCTGTGTGATGGGCCAAAAGAGGAAGAAGAAACCTCCAGCGCAGGAAACAGTTATTCCCGCTACCCTTTCTGTCTGTCACCCATTTTGGAGGACGAGGAAGAAGATCGGGATGGGGGTGCCGAGGCTTTCAAAAATCAATAAACTGTGGATAATGATGAACCTGGCCTAGGTGATTCTTCTCCAGAATGTTTATAGAAATGGAAAAGCATTTCTTTGCCCTGCAGCTAACTGCACGCTGCAACAGGTTGGCCAGAGAGGCGGTCGAGTTCTTGGAGGCCTTCAAAAGCCACCTGGATGCGGTCCTGGGGACCTGCTCTGGGTGGCCCTGCCAGAGGTGGGGTTGGGACAGGCGCACTCAGAGCTCCCTTCCCTCAACCTCTGATTCTGGGGACGGAAAAGAGACCCCCAGCGAGGCCCTGCAGAGCCTCAGACCTCCTCGGGGCACTCTGGAGGGCCACAGGGCCTGCGGGGCGCCTTTCACGGCTTGTGGAAGCCCCCCATCACCAGCTCGTGTCACGGGGACTTGTCACAGCCCGGGGCAGTGGGCGCCCAAACCCTTCAGAGGCCGGAGCCACCACGCCGAGGGGGAGCTCCTCCTGTTACTGCCAGGCTCTCCCGGGCAGCGGGGCAGAGCTCTGTGCGCCTTATTATTATTATTTATTAGCTTTATTGTGACAAAACGCATGGGTTTGGGGCTATTTCTGTCAGTACAGGCCAAGACCGCAGCCACCACTCCTCCCGTTACTGCCAGGCTCTCCCGGGCAGCGGGGCAGGGCTCTGTGCGCCTTTTTATTATTATTTATTAGCTTTATTGTGACAAAACGCGGTGTTTGGGGATATTGCTGTCAGCGTGGGCCAAGGCCGCAGCCCACCTTTGAAACTCTAACTCTAACCCTAACCCTAAAATGCTCCCACGGAGCTATCCCTAACCCTAACTGGAACCCTTACCCTAAGCCTAAGCCTAACCCTAACCCTAAAAGGCCCCCGTGTAGCTGAGGTAACCCTAACCCTAACCCTAATTAGGACCCCAGAAAACACGTACGCCGTCACTTTCTCCCATCCAAAAGTGCTCCCAACGGAAGCCTTTGGGTACACCTGGACTCCCTTGGGGACCCCTTACGCAACCCCACAAGCAACAGGACTCTGCGCCTTCTCTCTTTCCAAACAACCCGAAACGTAACCCTAACCGGAACACTGAGCCGAACCCTAAGTAGGACCCAAGACAACACGGACGGCGCCACTTTCTCCCATCCAAAAGTGCTCCCAACAGAAGCCTTTGGGTACACCCGAACTCCCTTGGGGAGCCTTTACACAACCCCACACACAACACGACCGTGCTTTCCATGGCCGTGCTATTCCAAAATGAAAACTGTTCTGAACTGATGGTTTGCTCCACAAACATGCTCTTAGGGCTGGTTGGTTTGTTTGGTTTTTGTTTCGTTTTTTTTTTTCTGAAAACATCCAGAGGCAACAACGGGAGGCTGCAAGAGGAGACGTTCAGGCTGAATATGAGGAAATGTGTCCTTACTTAGAAATGTGGTCTGGCTCTGGAACTAGCTCCCGCTGAAAGGTTGCGTGGCACAAAGGCTGCCAGAGTTCAAGAAGCGTTTGGACAATGATCTCAGACACATGGCAGAGCTTAGTGATATGGTTTAGTGGAGGACTGTTAGTGTTAGGTCCGAGGTTGGACTCGGTGATCTTGGAGGTCTCTGCCGACTTAGATGATTCTGTGATTCTGTGAGTAATGGGTGGTTCTGTGTGGAGCCAGGAGTTGGACCTGATGAGCGTTGTGGGTCCCTTCCACCTTGCTATGACTCTATGATTACAGGACAAAAGAAGGCGATTTAGCCGAACGCCTAATGGGAACGCCATTCATCCTCACAGCATATGAGGCCTTACATCCCGACACCACGCGACACCACACCTCCCAACACCATGAAATGCCAAACACCCCAAGGCAATGGGCGACCAAACATCCCACCAACATGGGGGGCCAACCACCCCAACACCACGGAAGGCCATACCGCCCAGCCCCATATAAGGCCATACCGCCCAGCCCCATATAAGGCCATACCACCCAGCCCCATATAAGGCCATACCACCCAGCCCCATATAAGGCCATACCGCCCAACTCCATATAAGGAACTGCCCAACTCCATATAAGGTCATGCTGCCCCTTATAAGGCATACCGCCCAACTCCATATAAGGCCATACCGCCCAACTCCATATGACGTCATGCTGCCCCATGTGAGGCACACCGCCCATCTCCATATGACGTCATGGTGCCCCGCCCTCCATTGTGAGGTCATGCCCGCACACAGTATAAATTGCACGCGCACGCACCCATGGCCAGTAGCAGACGCTGTCTCCGCACCTGTGCGACTGGGACGGAAGGCAGTAGACGCTACAGGGTCAGGGGCTGCCGCCCCTCGCAGACCCAGCGAAGGTGACCGTCAGTGGCCAACGGCCACAGCAGTCACAGGCCAACAAACTTACTTCTTGTACCCGCGGCCATGGTGCGGGACGTTGCAGGCCGGGGACTGACGGGGCCCAGCCGCCCCGCGCCCCGACGGGGCCCAGCGCAGCTCCCTGGCAACCCTGCGCAGCAGGAGGAGCGCCGGCAGGAGCTGCAGGCACTGCGGGCCAAACTGGATGGCGAGCGGCTCCACAACCAGGAGCTGCGGCGCCACTTCGCCGCTGAGATCTCCAAGATGAAGGAGGCGGCAAAGAGGGAGCAGCAGCTGATGGTCCAGCAGCTGCAGTGTGAGTGGGAGAAGCAGCAGGCCCTCGACATACAGCGGCTGCAGGAGCTGCAGTGGCAGCAGCGCGCAGCGGAGACCCGGCAGCTGCTGCGGTGGAAGGAGGCCGAGCTGCTGGCGGCGCAGGAGATGCTGCAGCAGGAGCGCGACGCTGCCCTGCACCAAGCACGGGAGCTGCAGCGGCAGCTGGCCGACGAGCTGCGAAGGCCCTGCAGGAGCAACACGGCGGCCCACGCCAAGCTCCAGGATGTCCTCAAGGAGCTGCGCTGGGAGACGCACGGGGACCAGCCCGCCCGCATCCGCTACCTCCAGCATGAGCTGGAGCTGGAGAAGAGGCTCTTCATCAAATACATCGTGGCGGGCTTCGAGGGAGAGCAAGAGGACAGCCAGGGCACGACGGGCCGAGAAGACAGAGAAGGGCCCTGGGGCAAGGCACAGCCAAAGAAGCCAACACAGGCTCCGTCCTCCCAGAACACACCTCAGCAGGGAGCCAAGGAAAGCTGCAGCACAGAGCAGGGCAGCAGCCGCCACCCTGTGAAGGACGCTCACGGCCAGGTGAGGAAACAGGCTGAGGAAGCTGGGCGTCTTGAGCCTGGGGAAGACAAGGCTCCGGGGAGACCTCAGGGCGGCCTGCCAGTCCCTAAAGGGGGCTACAGGAAAGCTGGGGAGAGACTCTTTGTCAGGGAGTGCAGTGGGGGGATCAGAGGAACGGCTTGAAGCAGAAAAGGGCAGGTTTGGGTCAGGTATAAGGAAGAAATCCTTCCCCGGGAGGGCGGCGAGGCCCCAGCGCAGGCTGGGGGTGCCCCATCCCTGGGGGGGCCCAAGGCCAGGCTGGACGGGGCTGGGGGCGGCCTGGGCTGGGGGCAGGGGTGGTGCCCATGGCAGGGGCTGGAACGAGGTGGGCTTTGAGCTCCCTTCCAAGCCAACCTTTGCTCTGATTTGGTGTTTGCAGGTGCCAGAGCCTTCCGACGAAGACCTGGTGCTGCCGGGCAGCACGTGCCCCGGGATGATGAAGCAGCACACCCGCCTCCAGCGTGCCCTGAGCGACCTGAAGAGGCTACGCCAGGCCCTGGAGGCAAAGAAATGCCTCGTGAGAGAGGGAAGCACCCAGGAAGCGTGCCAGGAGGTACAGAAGCTCCAGGAAGCCACAGAAAAACTGGTGGCACTTACCGAGCAGCTGGAGGAGAAATGCAGATCCCTGCAGGAGACCATCCACCAGGCCAGCAAGACTCCAGGGCCTCTGCCCAGCCAGAGCTCCGCCGAGGCGCCGCCACCTTGCGAGAGTGCCCCCAGCCCAAGGGAGGAGGTGCTGGTTGCCCAGCTCACGCAGCTGAGCAAGGAAAACAAGAGACTGGAAGAAGAAAATTCTCGCCTCCGAGGGCAGGTGGACTCAGCGATGGAAGTCCAAGCTGAAAGTGCTGACCTGAAGAGGCAGCTACAGCAAGTGGCAAAGGAGCAAAACTCCGCCCTGCGACAGGTCAGCAAGCTTCAGGCCCAGCTGCAAGAGGCAGAGCGCCAGCTGCAAGCGCTCAAGGAAGTTGCAGACAGAGGGCCACAGCTGGAGAGAGAACACCTGGAGGCACAGCTAGCGCTCCACAAGGAAGAGCAGGAGCTCGAGAGCTTGCGGAGGGCTCAGGCAGAAGGGAAGAGGCAGCACGAGGAAGCCTCGCAAATGTTACGAGCCCAGGTGGCTGACCTGGAAGATCGGTGCCACCACCAAACTGAACAACTCCAGCTGCTCGCTGAGGAACTGCAGCGGCTGAAAAGCGAGCAATCCAGCCCTGCCATTACCCATCTGCCACAGTTACCAACTACCACAGGTACCACCCACACAGTCACCTCCAAATCCGAGTCGGCAGAGGACAGCCCAGGGCCCTGCCTTCCTTCAGAGGAGGACGCTGCAGATGAGACCCAAGGAGCGGAAACGCAGCAAGAGTCCTTCATCCTGCAGGTTCCAGTGGGACAAGGACCGTTAAGGATTCGGAAATTCCTGGCTCGGTACAGCTATGACCCTGCTGATAGTCCCAACGAGCAGCCGAAGCTAGAGCTTCCCCTCACCGCAGGACAGTTTGTTTATGTCGTTGGGGAGATGGATGAGGATGGCTGGTATATAGGAGAGCGGACGGACGGCAGAAGAGGGTTCGTCCCCTCCAATCTGGTGGAAGAAGTTCTCGATGACCTCACCTTGACGCCAGTGCCTCCAGAGCTAAGGGATCTCCTTCTGGACACAGATGATGAGGAGAGTTCCACCGACAGCTGCAGCAGCAGTGGTGAAGCCGGGGATGATCCGGACAAAGAAATCTGTCCCGGTGCGCTGGCTGAAGAGCCCCTTGCAGAAGCCTTCCTGAAGGCGCTGCGTGATGGGCCAATCAGTCCCCGTGCGCTGGCTGAAGAGGCCCTTGCAAAAGCCCTCCTGGAGGAGCTGTGTGATGGGCCAATCTTTCCCGGTACGCTGGCTGCAGAGGCCTTTGCAGAAGCCTTCCTGAAGGAGCTGTGGGATGGGCCAATCTGTCCCGTTGCGCTGGCTGAAGAGCCCCTTGCAGAAGCCTTCCTGGAGGAGCTGTGTGATGGGCCAAAAGAGGAAGAAGAAACCTCCAGCGCAGGAAACAGTTATTCCCGCTACCCTTTCTGTCTGTCACCCATTTTGGAGGACGAGGAAGAAGATCGGGATGGGGGTGCCGAGGCTTTCAAAAATCAATAAACTGTGGATAATGATGAACCTGGCCTAGGTGATTCTTCTCCAGAATGTTTATAGAAATGGAAAAGCATTTCTTTGCCCTGCAGCTAACTGCACGCTGCAACAGGTTGGCCAGAGAGGCGGTCGAGTTCTTGGAGGCCTTCAAAAGCCACCTGGATGCGGTCCTGGGGACCTGCTCTGGGTGGCCCTGCCAGAGGTGGGGTTGGGACAGGCGCACTCAGAGCTCCCTTCCCTCAACCTCTGATTCTGGGGACGGAAAAGAGACCCCCAGCGAGGCCCTGCAGAGCCTCAGACCTCCTCGGGGCACTCTGGAGGGCCACAGGGCCTGCGGGGCGCCTTTCACGGCTTGTGGAAGCCCCCCATCACCAGCTCGTGTCACGGGGACTTGTCACAGCCCGGGGCAGTGGGCGCCCAAACCCTTCAGAGGCCGGAGCCACCACGCCGAGGGGGAGCTCCTCCTGTTACTGCCAGGCTCTCCCGGGCAGCGGGGCAGAGCTCTGTGCGCCTTATTATTATTATTTATTAGCTTTATTGTGACAAAACGCATGGGTTTGGGGCTATTTCTGTCAGTACAGGCCAAGACCGCAGCCACCACTCCTCCCGTTACTGCCAGGCTCTCCCGGGCAGCGGGGCAGGGCTCTGTGCGCCTTTTTATTATTATTTATTAGCTTTATTGTGACAAAACGCAGAGTTTTGGGGCTATTTCTGTCAGTACAGGCCAAGACCGCAGCCACCACTCCTCCCGTTACTGCCAGGCTCTCCCGGGCAGCGGGGCAGGGCTCTGTGCGCCTTTTTATTATTATTTATTAGCTTTATTGTGACAAAACGCGGTGTTTGGGGATATTGCTGTCAGCGTGGGCCAAGGCCGCAGCCCACCTTTGAAACTCTAACTCTAACCCTAACCCGAAAATGCCCCCACGGAGCTATCCCTAACCCTAACTGGAACCCTTACCCTAAGCCTAAGCCTAACCCTAACCCTAAAAGGCCCCCGTGTAGCTGAGGTAACCCTAACCCTAACCCTAATTAGGACCCCAGAAAACACGTACGCCGCCACTTTCTCCCATCCAAAAGTGCTCCCAACGGAAGCCTTTGGGTACACCTGGACTCCCTTGGGGACCCCTTACACAACCCCACAAGCAACAGGACTCTGCGCCTTCTCTCTTTCCAAACAACCCGAAACGTAACCCTAACCGGAACACTGAGCCGAACCCTAAGTAGGACCCAAGACAACACGGACGGCGCCACTTTCTCCCATCCAAAAGTGCTCCCAACAGAAGCCTTTGGGTACACCCGAACTCCCTTGGGGAGCCTTTACACAACGCCACACACAACACGACCGTGCTTTTCATGGCCGTGCTATTCCAAAATGAAAACTGTTCTGAACTGATGGTTTGCTCCACAAACATGCTCTTAGGGCTGGTTGGTTTGTTTGGTTTTTGTTTCGTTTTTTTTTTTTTTGAAAACATCCAGAGGCAACAACGGGAGGCTGCAAGAGGAGACGTTCAGGCTGAATATGAGGAAATGTGTCCTTACTTAGAAATGTGGTCTGGCTCTGGAACTAGCTCCCGCTGAAAGGTTGCATGGCACAAAGGCTGCCAGAGTTCAAGAAGCGTTTGGACAATGATCTCAGACACATGGCAGAGCTTAGTGATATGGTTTAGTGGAGGACTGTTAGTGTTAGGTCCGAGGTTGGACTCGGTGATCTTGGAGGTCTCTGCCAACTTAGATGATTCTGTGATTCTGTGAGTAATGGGTGGTTCTGTGTGGAGCCAGGAGTTGGACCTGATGAGCGTTGTGGGTCCCTTCCACCTTGCTATGACTCTATGATTACAGGACAAAAGAAGGCGATTTAGCCGAACGCCTAATGGGAACGCCATTCATCCTCACAGCATATGAGGCCTTACATCCCGACACCACGCGACACCACACCTCCCAACACCATGAAATGCCAAACACCCCAAGGCAATGGGCGACCAAACATCCCACCAACATGGGGGGCCAACCACCCCAACACCACGGAAGGCCATACCGCCCAGCCCCATATAAGGCCATACCGCCCAGCCCCATATAAGGCCATACCGCCCAACTCCATATAAGGCCATACCGCCCAACTCCATATGACGTCATGCTGCCCATTATAAGCCATACCGCCCAACTCCATATGACGTCATGCTGCCCCTTATAAGCCATACCGCCCAACTCCATATAAGGCCATACCGCCCAACTCCATATGACGTCATGCTGCCCCATATGAGGCACACCGCCCATCTCCATATAAGGTCATGGTGCCCCGCCCTCCATTGTGAGGTCATGCCCGCACACAGTATAAATTGCACGCGCACGCACCCATGGCCAGTAGCAGACGCTGTCTCCGCACCTGTGCGACTGGGACGGAAGGCAGTAGACGCTACAGGGTCAGGGGCTGCCGCCCCTCGCAGACCCAGCGAAGGTGACCGTCAGTGGCCAACGGCCACAGCAGTCACAGGCCAACAAACTTCCTTCTTGTACCCGCGGCCATGGTGCGGGACGTTGCAGGCCGGGGACTGACGGGGCCCAGCCGCCCCGCGCCCCGACGGGGCCCAGCGCAGCTCCCTGGCAACCCTGCGCAGCAGGAGGAGCGCCGGCAGGAGCTGCAGGCACTGCGGGCCAAACTGGATGGCGAGCGGCTCCACAACCAGGAGCTGCGGCGCCACTTCGCCGCTGAGATCTCCAAGATGAAGGAGGCGGCAAAGAGGGAGCAGCAGCTGATGGTCCAGCAGCTGCAGTGTGAGTGGGAGAAGCAGCAGGCCCTCGACATACAGCGGCTGCAGGAGCTGCAGTGGCAGCAGCGCGCAGCGGAGACCCGGCAGCTGCTGCGGTGGAAGGAGGCCGAGCTGCTGGCGGCGCAGGAGATGCTGCAGCAGGAGCGCGACGCTGCCCTGCACCAAGCACGGGAG
This sequence comes from Anser brachyrhynchus, assembly GCF_964034855.1. Lineage (NCBI taxonomy): Eukaryota > Metazoa > Chordata > Aves > Anseriformes > Anatidae > Anser > Anser brachyrhynchus. The sequence goes on along the minus strand of NC_137721.1, from coordinate 189,344 downwards.
CTGCAGCGGCAGCTGGCCGACGAGCTGCGAAGGCCCTGCAGGAGCAACACGGCGGCCCACGCCAAGCTCCAGGATGTCCTCAAGGAGCTGCGCTGGGAGACGCACGGGGACCAGCCCGCCCGCATCCGCTACCTCCAGCATGAGCTGGAGCTGGAGAAGAGGCTCTTCATCAAATACATCGTGGCGGGCTTCGAGGGAGAGCAAGAGGACAGCCAGGGGACGACGGGCCGAGAAGACAGAGAAGGGCCCTGGGGCAAGGCACAGCCAAAGAAGCCAACACAGGCTCCGTCCTCCCAGAACACACCTCAGCAGGGAGCCAAGGAAAGCTGCAGCACAGAGCAGGGCAGCAGCCGCCACCCTGTGAAGGACGCTCACGGCCAGGTGAGGAAACAGGCTGAGGAAGCTGGGCGTCTTGAGCCTGGGGAAGACAAGGCTCCGGGGAGACCTCAGGGCGGCCTGCCAGTCCCTAAAGGGGGCTACAGGAAAGCTGGGGAGAGACTCTTTGTCAGGGAGTGCAGTGGGGGGATCAGAGGAACGGCTTGAAGCAGAAAAGGGCAGGTTTGGGTCAGGTATAAGGAAGAAATCCTTCCCCGGGAGGGCGGCGAGGCCCCAGCGCAGGCTGGGGGTGCCCCATCCCTGGGGGGGCCCAAGGCCAGGCTGGACGGGGCTGGGGGCGGCCTGGGCTGGGGGCAGGGGTGGTGCCCATGGCAGGGGCTGGAACGAGGTGGGCTTTGAGCTCCCTTCCAAGCCAACCTTTGCTCTGATTTGGTGTTTGCAGATGCCAGAGCCTTCCGACGAAGACCTGGTGCTGCCGGGCAGCACGTGCCCCGGGATGATGAAGCAGCACACCCGCCTCCAGCGTGCCCTGAGCGACCTGAAGAGGCTACGCCAGGCCCTGGAGGCAAAGAAATGCCTCGTGAGAGAGGGAAGCACCCAGGAAGCGTGCCAGGAGGTACAGAAGCTCCAGGAAGCCACAGAAAAACTGGTGGCACTTACCGAGCAGCTGGAGGAGAAATGCAGATCCCTGCAGGAGACCATCCACCAGGCCAGCAAGACTCCAGGGCCTCTGCCCAGCCAGAGCTCCGCCGAGGCGCCGCCACCTTGCGAGAGTGCCCCCAGCCCAAGGGAGGAGGTGCTGGTTGCCCAGCTCACGCAGCTGAGCAAGGAAAACAAGAGACTGGAAGAAGAAAATTCTCGCCTCCGAGGGCAGGTGGACTCAGCGATGGAAGTCCAAGCTGAAAGTGCTGACCTGAAGAGGCAGCTACAGCAAGTGGCAAAGGAGCAAAACTCCGCCCTGCGACAGGTCAGCAAGCTTCAGGCCCAGCTGCAAGAGGCAGAGCGCCAGCTGCAAGCGCTCAAGGAACTTGCAGACAGAGGGCCACAGCTGGAGAGAGAACACCTGGAGGCACAGCTAGCGCTCCACAAGGAAGAGCAGGAGCTCGAGAGCTTGCGGAGGGCTCAGGCAGAAGGGAAGAGGCAGCACGAGGAAGCCTCGCAAATGTTACGAGCCCAGGTGGCTGACCTGGAAGATCGGTGCCACCACCAAACTGAACAACTCCAGCTGCTCGCTGAGGAACTGCAGCGGCTGAAAAGCGAGCAATCCAGCCCTGCCATTACCCATCTGCCACAGTTACCAACTACCACAGGTACCACCCACACAGTCACCTCCAAATCCGAGTCGGCAGAGGACAGCCCAGGGCCCTGCCTTCCTTCAGAGGAGGACGCTGCAGATGAGACCCAAGGAGCGGAAACGCAGCAAGAGTCCTTCATCCTGCAGGTTCCAGTGGGACAAGGACCGTTAAGGATTCGGAAATTCCTGGCTCGGTACAGCTATGACCCTGCTGACAGTCCCAACGAGCAGCCGAAGCTAGAGCTTCCCCTCACCGCAGGACAGTTTGTTTATGTCGTTGGGGAGATGGATGAGGACGGCTGGTATATAGGAGAGCGGACGGACGGCAGAAGAGGGTTCGTCCCCTCCAATCTGGTGGAAGAAGTTCTCGATGACCTCACCTTGACGCCAGTGCCTCCAGAGCTAAGGGATCTCCTTCTGGACACAGATGATGAGGAGAGTTCCACCGACAGCTGCAGCAGCAGTGGCGAAGCCGGGGATGATCCGGACAAAGAAATCTGTCCCGGTGCGCTGGCTGAAGAGCCCCTTGCAGAAGCCTTCCTGAAGGCGCTGCGTGATGGGCCAATCAGTCCCCGTGCGCTGGCTGAAGAGGCCCTTGCAAAAGCCCTCCTGGAGGAGCTGTGTGATGGGCCAATCTTTCCCGGTACGCTGGCTGCAGAGGCCTTTGCAGAAGCCTTCCTGAAGGAGCTGTGGGATGGGCCAATCTGTCCCGTTGCGCTGGCTGAAGAGCCCCTTGCAGAAGCCTTCCTGGAGGAGCTGTGTGATGGGCCAAAAGAGGAAGAAGAAACCTCCAGCGCAGGAAACAGTTATTCCCGCTACCCTTTCTGTCTGTCACCCATTTTGGAGGACGAGGAAGAAGATCGGGATGGGGGTGCCGAGGGTTTCAAAAATCAATAAACTGTGGCTAATGATGAACCTGGCCTAGGTGATTCTTCTCCAGAATGTTTATAGAAATGGAAAAGCATTTCTTTGCCCTGCAGCTAACTGCACGCTGCAACAGGTTGGCCAGAGAGGCGGTCGAGTTCTTGGAGGCCTTCAAAAGCCACCTGGATGCGGTCCTGGGGACCTGCTCTGGGTGGCCCTGCCAGAGGTGGGGTTGGGACAGGCGCACTCAGAGCTCCCTTCCCTCAACCTCTGATTCTGGGGACGGAAAAGAGACCCCCAGCGAGGCCCTGCAGAGCCTCAGACCTCCTCGGGGCACTCTGGAGGGCCACAGGGCCTGCGGGGCCCCTTTCACGGCTTGTGGAAGCCCCCCATCACCAGCTCGTGTCACGGGGACTTGTCACAGCCCGGGGCAGTGGGCGCCCAAACCCTTCAGAGGCCGGAGCCACCACGCCGAGGGGGAGCTCCTCCTGTTACTGCCAGGCTCTCCCGGGCAGCGGGGCAGAGCTCTGTGCGCCTTATTATTATTATTTATTAGCTTTATTGTGACAAAACGCATGGGTTTGGGGCTATTTCTGTCAGTACAGGCCAAGACCGCAGCCACCACTCCTCCCGTTACTGCCAGGCTCTCCCGGGCAGCGGGGCAGGGCTCTGTGCGCCTTTTTATTATTATTTATTAGCTTTATTGTGACAAAACGCGGTGTTTGGGGATATTGCTGTCAGCGTGGGCCAAGGCCGCAGCCCACCTTTGAAACTCTAACTCTAACCCTAACCCGAAAATGCCCCCACGGAGCTATCCCTAACCCTAACTGGAACCCTTACCCTAAGCCTAACCCTAACCCTAACCCTAAAAGGCCCCCGTGTAGCTGAGGTAACCCTAACCCTAACCCTAATTAGGACCCCAGAAAACACATACGCCGTCACTTTCTCCCATCAAAAAGTGCTCCCAACGGAAGCCTTTGGGTACACCTGGACTCCCTTGGGGACCCCTTACGCAACCCCACAAGCAACAGGACTCTGCGCCTTCTCTCTTTCCAAACAACCCGAAACGTAACCCTAACCGGAACACTGAGCCGAACCCTAAGTAGGACCCAAGACAACACGGACGGCGCCACTTTCTCCCATCCAAAAGTGCTCCCAACAGAAGCCTTTGGGTACACCCGAACTCCCTTGGGGAGCCTTTACACAACGCCACACACAACACGACCGTGCTTTTCATGGCCGTGCTATTCCAAAATGAAAACTGTTCTGAACTGATGGTTTGCTCCACAAACATGCTCTTAGGGCTGGTTGGTTTGTTTGGTTTTTGTTTCGTTTTTTTGTTTTTGAAAACATCCAGAGGCAACAACGGGAGGCTGCAAGAGGAGACGTTCAGGCTGAATATCAGGAAATGTGTCCTTACTTAGAAATGTGGTCTGGCTCTGGAACTAGCTCCCGCTGAAAGGTTGCATGGCACAAAGGCTGCCAGAGTTCAAGAAGCGTTTGGACAATGATCTCAGACACATGGCAGAGCTTAGTGATATGGTTTAGTGGAGGACTGTTAGTGTTAGGTCCGAGGTTGGACTCGGTGATCTTGGAGGTCTCTGCCAACTTAGATGATTCTGTGATTCTGTGAGTAATGGGTGGTTCTGTGTGGAGCCAGGAGTTGGACCTGCTGAGCGTTGTGGGTCCCTTCCACCTTGCTATGACTCTATGATTACAGGACAAAAGAAGGCGATTTAGCCGAACGCCTAATGGGAACGCCATTCATCCTCACAGCATATGAGGCCTTACATCCTGACACCACGCGACACCACACCTCCCAACACCATGAAATGCCAAACACCCCAAGGCAATGGGCGACCAAACATCCCACCAACATGGGGGGCCAACCACCCCAACACCACGGAAGGCCATACCGCCCAGCCCCATATAAGGCCATACCGCCCAGCCCCATATAAGGCCATACCGCCCAACTCCATATAAGGAACTGCCCAACTCCATATAAGGTCATGCTGCCCCTTATAAGGCATACCGCCCAACTCCATATAAGGCCATACCGCCCAACTCCATATGACGTCATGCTGCCCCATGTGAGGCACACCGCCCATCTCCATATGACGTCATGGTGCCCCGCCCTCCATTGTGAGGTCATGCCCGCACACAGTATAAATTGCACGCGCACGCACCCATGGCCAGTAGCAGACGCTGTCTCCGCACCTGTGCGACTGGGACGGAAGGCAGTAGACGCTACAGGGTCAGGGGCTGCCGCCCCTCGCAGACCCAGCGAAGGTGACCGTCAGTGGCCAACGGCCACAGCAGTCACAGGCCAACAAACTTACTTCTTGTACCCGCGGCCATGGTGCGGGACGTTGCAGGCCGGGGACTGACGGGGCCCAGCCGCCCCGCGCCCCGACGGGGCCCAGCGCAGCTCCCTGGCAACCCTGCGCAGCAGGAGGAGCGCCGGCAGGAGCTGCAGGCACTGCGGGCCAAACTGGATGGCGAGCGGCTCCACAACCAGGAGCTGCGGCGCCACTTCGCCGCTGAGATCTCCAAGATGAAGGAGGCGGCAAAGAGGGAGCAGCAGCTGATGGTCCAGCAGCTGCAGTGTGAGTGGGAGAAGCAGCAGGCCCTCGACATACAGCGGCTGCAGGAGCTGCAGTGGCAGCAGCGCGCAGCGGAGACCCGGCAGCTGCTGCGGTGGAAGGAGGCCGAGCTGCTGGCGGCGCAGGAGATGCTGCAGCAGGAGCGCGACGCTGCCCTGCACCAAGCACGGGAGCTGCAGCGGCAGCTGGCCGACGAGCTGCGAAGGCCCTGCAGGAGCAACAGGGCGGCCCACGCCAAGCTCCAGGATGTCCTCAAGGAGCTGCGCTGGGAGACGCACGGGGACCAGCCCGCCCGCATCCGCTACCTCCAGCATGAGCTGGAGCTGGAGAAGAGGCTCTTCATCAAATACATCGTGGCGGGCTTCGAGGGAGAGCAAGAGGACAGCCAGGGCACGACGGGCCGAGAAGACAGAGAAGGGCCCTGGGGCAAGGCACAGCCAAAGAAGCCAACACAGGCTCCGTCCTCCCACAACACACCTCAGCAGGGAGCCAAGGAAAGCTGCAGCACAGAGCAGGGCAGCAGCCGCCACCCTGTGAAGGACGCTCACGGCCAGGTGAGGAAACAGGCTGAGGAAGCTGGGCGTCTTGAGCCTGGGGAAGACAAGGCTCCGGGGAGACCTCAGGGCGGCCTGCCAGTCCCTAAAGGGGGCTACAGGAAAGCTGGGGAGAGACTCTTTGTCAGGGAGTGCAGTGGGGGGATCAGAGGAACGGCTTGAAGCAGAAAAGGGCAGGTTTGGGTCAGGTATAAGGAAGAAATCCTTCCCCGGGAGGGCGGCGAGGCCCCAGCGCAGGCTGGGGGTGCCCCATCCCTGGGGGGGCCCAAGGCCAGGCTGGACGGGGCTGGGGGCGGCCTGGGCTGGGGGCAGGGGTGGTGCCCATGGCAGGGGCTGGAACGAGGTGGGCTTTGAGCTCCCTTCCAAGCCAACCCTTTCTCTGATTTGGTGTTTGCAGGTGCCAGAGCCTTCCGACGAAGACCTGGTGCTGCCGGGCAGCACGTGCCCCGGGATGATGAAGCAGCACACCCGCCTCCAGCGTGCCCTGAGCGACCTGAAGAGGCTACGCCAGGCCCTGGAGGCAAAGAAATGCCTCTTGAGAGAGGGAAGCACCCAGGAAGCGTGCCAGGAGGTACAGAAGCTCCAGGAAGCCACAGAAAAACTGGTGGCACTTACCGAGCAGCTGGAGGAGAAATGCAGATCCCTGCAGGAGACCATCCACCAGGCCAGCAAGACTCCAGGGCCTCTGCCCAGCCAGAGCTCCGCCGAGGCGCCGCCACCTTGCCAGAGTGCCCCCAGCCCAAGGGAGGAGGTGCTGGTTGCCCAGCTCACGCAGCTGAGCAAGGAAAAAAACAGACTGGAAGAAGAAAATTCTCGCCTCCGAGGGCAGGTGGACTCAGCGATGGAAGTCCAAGCTGAAAGTGCTGACCTGAAGAGGCAGCTACAGCAAGTGGCAAAGGAGCAAAACTCCGCCCTGCGACAGGTCAGCAAGCTTCAGGCCCAGCTGCAAGAGGCAGAGCGCCAGCTGCAAGCGCTCAAGGAAGTTGCAGACAGAGGGCCACAGCTGGAGAGAGAACACCTGGAGGCACAGCTAGCGCTCCACAAGGAAGAGCAGGAGCTCGAGAGCTTGCAGAGGGCTCAGGCAGAAGGGAAGAGGCAGCACGAGGAAGCCTCGCAAATGTTACGAGCCCAGGTGGCTGACCTGGAAGATCGGTGCCACCACCAAACTGAACAACTCCAGCTGCTCGCTGAGGAACTGCAGCGGCTGAAAAGCGAGCAATCCAGCCCTGCCATTACCCATCCGCCACAGTTACCAACTACCACAGGTACCACCCACACAGTCACCTCCAAATCCGAGTCGGCAGAGGACAGCCCAGGGCCCTGCCTTCCTTCAGAGGAGGACGCTGCAGATGAGACCCAAGGAGCGGAAACGCAGCAAGAGTCCTTCATCCTGCAGCTTCCAGTGGGACAAGGACCATTAAGGATTCGGAAATTCCTGGCTCGGTACAGCTATGACCCTGCTGATAGTCCCAACGAGCAGCCGAAGCTAGAGCTTCCCCTCACCGCAGGACAGTTTGTTTATGTCGTTGGGGAGATGGATGAGGACGGCTGGTATATAGGAGAGCGGACGGACGGCAGAAGAGGGTTCGTCCCCTCCAATCTGGTGGAAGAAGTTCTCGATGACCTCACCTTGACGCCAGTGCCTCCAGAGCTAAGGGATCTCCTTCTGGACACAGATGATGAGGAGAGTTCCACCGACAGCTGCAGCAGCAGTGGCGAAGCCGGGGATGATCCGGACAAAGAAATCTGTCCCGGTGCGCTGGCTGAAGAGCCCCTTGCAGAAGCCTTCCTGAAGGCGCTGCGTGATGGGCCAATCAGTCCCCGTGCGCTGGCTGAAGAGGCCCTTGCAGAAGCCCTCCTGGAGGAGCTGTGTGATGGGCCAATCTTTCCTGGTACGCTGGCTGCAGAGGCCTTTGCAGAAGCCTTCCTGAAGGAGCTGTGTGATGGGCCAATCTGTCCCGTTGCGCTGGCTGAAGAGCCCCTTGCAGAAGCCTTCCTGGAGGAGCTGTGTGATGGGCCAAAAGAGGAAGAAGAAACCTCCAGCGCAGGAAACAGTTATTCCCGCTACCCTTTCTGTCTGTCACCCATTTTGGAGGACGAGGAAGAAGATCGGGATGGGGGTGCCGAGGGTTTCAAAAATCAATAAACTGTGGATAATGATGAACCTGGCCTAGGTGATTCTTCTCCAGAATGTTTATAGAAATGGAAAAGCATTTCTTTGCCCTGCAGCTAACTGCACGCTGCAACAGGTTGGCCAGAGAGGCGGTCGAGTTCTTGGAGGCCTTCAAAAGCCACCTGGATGCGGTCCTGGGGACCTGCTCTGGGTGGCCCTGCCAGAGGTGGGGTTGGGACAGGCGCACTCAGAGCTCCCTTCCCTCAACCTCTGATTCTGGGGACGGAAAAGAGACCCCCAGCGAGGCCCTGCAGAGCCTCAGACCTCCTCGGGGCACTCTGGAGGGCCACAGGGCCTGCGGGGCCCCTTTCACGGCTTGTGGAAGCCCCCCATCACCAGCTCGTGTCACGGGGACTTGTCACAGCCCGGGGCAGTGGGCGCCCAAACCCTTCAGAGGCCGGAGCCACCACGCCGAGGGGGAGCTCCTCCTGTTACTGCCAGGCTCTCCCGGGCAGCGGGGCAGAGCTCTGTGCGCCTTATTATTATTATTTATTAGCTTTATTGTGACAAAACGCATGGGTTTGGGGCTATTTCTGTCAGTACAGGCCAAGACCGCAGCCACCACTCCTCCCGTTACTGCCAGGCTCTCCCGGGCAGCGGGGCAGGGCTCTGTGCGCCTTTTTATTATTATTTATTAGCTTTATTGTGACAAAACGCAGAGTTTTGGGGATATTTCTGTCAGTACAGGCCAAGACCGCAGCCACCACTCCTCCCGTTACTGCCAGGCTCTCCCGGGCAGCGGGGCAGGGCTCTGTGCGCCTTTTTATTATTATTTATTAGCTTTATTGTGACAAAACGCAGAGTTTTGGGGATATTTCTGTCAGTACAGGCCAAGACCGCAGCCACCACTCCTCCCGTTACTGCCAGGCTCTCCCGGGCAGCGGGGCAGGGCTCTGTGCGCCTTTTTATTATTATTTATTAGCTTTATTGTGACAAAACGCGGTGTTTGGGGATATTGCTGTCAGCGTGGGCCAAGGCCGCAGCCCACCTTTGAAACTCTAACTCTAACCCTAACCCGAAAATGCCCCCACGGAGCTATCCCTAACCCTAACTGGAACCCTTACCCTAAGCCTAACCCAAACCCTAACCCTAAAAGGCCCCCGTGTAGCTGAGGTAACCCTAACCCTAACCCTAATTAGGACCCCAGAAAACACGTACGCCGTCACTTTCTCCCATCCAAAAGTGCTCCCAACGGAAGCCTTTGGGTACACCTGGACTCCCTTGGGGACCCCTTACGCAACCCCACAAGCAACAGGACTCTGCGCCTTCTCTCTTTCCAAACAACCCGAAACGTAACCCTAACCGGAACACTGAGCCGAACCCTAAGTAGGACCCAAGACAACACGGACGGCGCCACTTTCTCCCATCCAAAAGTGCTCCCAACAGAAGCCTTTGGGTACACCCGAACTCCCTTGGGGAGCCTTTACACAACCCCACACACAACACGACCGTGCTTTTCATGGCCGTGCTATTCCAAAATGAAAACTGTTCTGAACTGATGGTTTGCTCCACAAACATGCTCTTAGGGCTGGTTGGTTTGTTTGGTTTTTGTTTCGTTTTTTTTTTTCTGAAAACATCCAGAGGCAACAACGGGAGGCTGCAAGAGGAGACGTTCAGGCTGAATATCAGGAAATGTGTCCTTACTTAGAAATGTGGTCTGGCTCTGGAACTAGCTCCCGCTGAAAGGTTGCGTGGCACAAAGGCTGCCAGAGTTCAAGAAGCGTTTGGACAATGATCTCAGACACATGGCAGAGCTTAGTGATATGGTTTAGTGGAGGACTGTTAGTGTTAGGTCCGAGGTTGGACTCGGTGATCTTGGAGGTCTCTGCCAACTTAGATGATTCTGTGATTCTGTGAGTAATGGGTGGTTCTGTGTGGAGCCAGGAGTTGGACCTGATGAGCGTTGTGGGTCCCTTCCACCTTGCTATGACTCTATGATTACAGGACAAAAGAAGGCGATTTAGCCGAACGCCTAATGGGAACGCCATTCATCCTCACAGCATATGAGGCCTTACATCCTGACACCACGCGACACCACACCTCCCAACACCATGAAATGCCAAACACCCCAAGGCAATGGGCGACCAAACATCCCACCAACATGGGGGGCCAACCACCCCAACACCACGGAAGGCCATACCGCCCAGCCCCATATAAGGCCATACCGCCCAGCCCCATATAAGGCCATACCACCCAGCCCCATATAAGGCCATACCGCCCAACTCCATATAAGGAACTGCCCAACTCCATATAAGGTCATGCTGCCCCTTATAAGGCATACCGCCCAACTCCATATAAGGCCATACCGCCCAACTCCATATGACGTCATGCTGCCCCATATGAGGCACACCGCCCATCTCCATATGACGTCATGGTGCCCCGCCCTCCATTGTGAGGTCATGCCCGCACACAGTATAAATTGCACGCGCACGCACCCATGGCCAGTAGCAGACGCTGTCTCCGCACCTGTGCGACTGGGACGGAAGGCAGTAGACGCTACAGGGTCAGGGGCTGCCGCCCCTCGCAGACCCAGCGAAGGTGACCGTCAGTGGCCAACGGCCACAGCAGTCACAGGCCAACAAACTTACTTCTTGTACCCGCGGCCATGGTGCGGGACGTTGCAGGCCGGGGACTGACGGGGCCCAGCCGCCCCGCGCCCCGACGGGGCCCAGCGCAGCTCCCTGGCAACCCTGCGCAGCAGGAGGAGCGCCGGCAGGAGCTGCAGGCACTGCGGGCCAAACTGGATGGCGAGCGGCTCCACAACCAGGAGCTGCGGCGCCACTTCGCCGCTGAGATCTCCAAGATGAAGGAGGCGGCAAAGAGGGAGCAGCAGCTGATGGTCCAGCAGCTGCAGTGTGAGTGGGAGAAGCAGCAGGCCCTCGACATCCAGCGGCTGCAGGAGCTGCAGTGGCAGCAGCGCGCAGCGGAGACCCGGCAGCTGCTGCGGTGGAAGGAGGCCGAGCTGCTGGCGGCGCAGGAGATGCTGCAGCAGGAGCGCGACGCTGCCCTGCACCAAGCACGGGAGCTGCAGCGGCAGCTGGCCGACGAGCTGCGAAGGCCCTGCAGGAGCAACACGGCGGCCCACGCCAAGCTCCAGGATGTCCTCAAGGAGCTGCGCTGGGAGACGCACGGGGACCAGCCCACCCGCATCCGCTACCTCCAGCATGAGCTGGAGCTGGAGAAGAGGCTCTTCATCAAATACATCGTGGCGGGCTTCGAGGGAGAGCAAGAGGACAGCCAGGGGACGACGGGCCGAGAAGACAGAGAAGGGCCCTGGGGCAAGGCACAGCCAAAGAAGCCAACACAGGCTCCGTCCTCCCACAACACACCTCAGCAGGGAGCCAAGGAAAGCTGCAGCACAGAGCAGGGCAGCAGCCGCCACCCTGTGAAGGACGCTCACGGCCAGGTGAGGAAACAGGCTGAGGAAGCTGGGCGTCTTGAGCCTGGGGAAGACAAGGCTCCGGGGAGACCTCAGGGCGGCCTGCCAGTCCCTAAAGGGGGCTACAGGAAAGCTGGGGAGAGACTCTTTGTCAGGGAGTGCAGTGGGGGGATCAGAGGAACGGCTTGAAGCAGAAAAGGGCAGGTTTGGGTCAGGTATAAGGAAGAAATCCTTCCCCGGGAGGGCGGCGAGGCCCCAGCGCAGGCTGGGGGTGCCCCATCCCTGGGGGGGCCCAAGGCCAGGCTGGACGGGGCTGGGGGCGGCCTGGGCTGGGGGCAGGGGTGGTGCCCATGGCAGGGGCTGGAACGAGGTGGGCTTTGAGCTCCCTTCCAAGCCAACCTTTGCTCTGATTTGGTGTTTGCAGGTGCCAGAGCCTTCCGACGAAGACCTGCTGCTGCCGGGCAGCACGTGCCCCGGGATGATGAAGCAGCACACCCGCCTCCAGCGTGCCCTGAGCGACCTGAAGAGGCTACGCCAGGCCCTGGAGGCAAAGAAATGCCTCGTGAGAGAGGGAAGCACCCAGGAAGCGTGCCAGGAGGTACAGAAGCTCCAGGAAGCCACAGAAAAACTGGTGGCACTTACCGAGCAGCTGGAGGAGAAATGCAGATCCCTGCAGGAGACCATCCACCAGGCCAGCAAGACTCCAGGGCCTCTGCCCAGCCAGAGCTCCGCCGAGGCGCCGCCACCTTGCGAGAGTGCCCCCAGCCCAAGGGAGGAGGTGCTGGTTGCCCAGCTCACGCAGCTGAGCAAGGAAAACAAGAGACTGGAAGAAGAAAATTCTCGCCTCCGAGGGCAGGTGGACTCAGCGATGGAAGTCCAAGCTGAAAGTGCTGACCTGAAGAGGCAGCTACAGCAAGTGGCAAAGGAGCAAAACTCCACCCTGCGACAGGTCAGCAAGCTTCAGGCCCAGCTGCAAGAGGCAGAGCGCCAGCTGCAAGCGCTCAAGGAACTTGCAGACAGAGGGCCACAGCTGGAGAGAGAACACCTGGAGGCACAGCTAGCGCTCCACAAGGAAGAGCAGGAGCTCGAGAGCTTGCGGAGGGCTCAGGCAGAAGGGAAGAGGCAGCACGAGGAAGCCTCGCAAATGTTACGAGCCCAGGTGGCTGACCTGGAAGATCGGTGCCACCACCAAACTGAACAACTCCAGCTGCTTGCTGAGGAACTGCAGCGGCTGAAAAGCGAGCAATCCAGCCCTGCCATTACCCATCCGCCACAGTTACCAACTACCACAGGTACCACCCACACAGTCACCTCCAAATCCGAGTCGGCAGAGGACAGCCCAGGGCCCTGCCTTCCTTCAGAGGAGGACGCTGCAGATGAGACCCAAGGAGCGGAAACGCAGCAAGAGTCCTTCATCCTGCAGCTTCCAGTGGGACAAGGACCATTAAGGATTCGGAAATTCCTGGCTCGGTACAGCTATGACCCTGCTGATAGTCCCAACGAGCAGCCGAAGCTAGAGCTTCCCCTCACCGCAGGACAGTTTGTTTATGTCGTTGGGGAGATGGATGAGGACGGCTGGTATATAGGAGAGCGGACGGACGGCAGAAGAGGGTTCGTCCCCTCCAATCTGGTGGAAGAAGTTCTCGATGACCTCACCTTGACGCCAGTGCCTCCAGAGCTAAGGGATCTCCTTCTGGACACAGATGATGAGGAGAGTTCCACCGACAGCTGCAGCAGCAGTGGCGAAGCCGGGGATGATCCGGACAAAGAAATCTGTCCCGGTGCGCTGGCTGAAGAGCCCCTTGCAGAAGCCTTCCTGAAGGCGCTGCGTGATGGGCCAATCAGTCCCCGTGCGCTGGCTGAAGAGGCCCTTGCAAAAGCCCTCCTGGAGGAGCTGTGTGATGGGCCAATCTTTCCCGGTACGCTGGCTGCAGAGGCCTTTGCAGAAGCCTTCCTGAAGGAGCTGTGGGATGGGCCAATCTGTCCCGTTGCGCTGGCTGAAGAGCCCCTTGCAGAAGCCTTCCTGGAGGAGCTGTGTGATGGGCCAAAAGAGGAAGAAGAAACCTCCAGCGCAGGAAACAGTTATTCCCGCTACCCTTTCTGTCTGTCACCCATTTTGGAGGACGAGGAAGAAGATCGGGATGGGGGTGCCGAGGCTTTCAAAAATCAATAAACTGTGGATAATGAGGAACCTGGCCTAGGTGATTCTTCTCCAGAATGTTTATAGAAATGGAAAAGCATTTCTTTGCCCTGCAGCTAACTGCACGCTGCAACAGGTTGGCCAGAGAGGCGGTCGAGTTCTTGGAGGCCTTCAAAAGCCACCTGGATGCGGTCCTGGGGACCTGCTCTGGGTGGCCCTGCCAGAGGTGGGGTTGGGACAGGCGCACTCAGAGCTCCCTTCCCTCAACCTCTGATTCTGGGGACGGAAAAGAGACCCCCAGCGAGGCCCTGCAGAGCCTCAGACCTCCTCGGGGCACTCTGGAGGGCCACAGGGCCTGCGGGGCCCCTTTCACGGCTTGTGGAAGCCCCCCATCACCAGCTCGTGTCACGGGGACTTGTCACAGCCCGGGGCAGTGGGCGCCCAAACCCTTCAGAGGCCGGAGCCACCACGCCGAGGGGGAGCTCCTCCTGTTACTGCCAGGCTCTCCCGGGCAGCGGGGCAGAGCTCTGTGCGCCTTATTATTATTATTTATTAGCTTTATTGTGACAAAACGCATGGGTTTGGGGCTATTTCTGTCAGTACAGGCCAAGACCGCAGCCACCACTCCTCCCGTTACTGCCAGGCTCTCCCGGGCAGCGGGGCAGGGCTCTGTGCGCCTTTTTATTATTATTTATTAGCTTTATTGTGACAAAACGCGGTGTTTGGGGATATTGCTGTCAGCGTGGGCCAAGGCCGCAGCCCACCTTTGAAACTCTAACTCTAACCCTAACCCTAAAATGCTCCCACGGAGCTATCCCTAACCCTAACTGGAACCCTTACCCTAAGCCTAAGCCTAACCCTAACCCTAAAAGGCCCCCGTGTAGCTGAGGTAACCCTAACCCTAACCCTAATTAGGACCCCAGAAAACACGTACGCCGTCACTTTCTCCCATCAAAAAGTGCTCCCAACGGAAGCCTTTGGGTACACCTGGACTCCCTTGGGGACCCCTTACGCAACCCCACAAGCAACAGGACTCTGCGCCTTCTCTCTTTCCAAACAACCCGAAACGTAACCCTAACCGGAACACTGAGCCGAACCCTAAGTAGGACCCAAGACAACACGGACGGCGCCACTTTCTCCCATCCAAAAGTGCTCCCAACAGAAGCCTTTGGGTACACCCGAACTCCCCTGGGGAGCCTTTACACAACCCCACACACAACACGACCGTGCTTTTCATGGCTATGTAATTCCAAAATGAAAACTGTTCTGAACAAAACGCAGAGTTTTGGGGATATTTCTGTCAGTACAGGCCAAGACCGCAGCCACCACTCCTCCCGTTACTGCCAGGCTCTCCCGGGCAGCGGGGCAGAGCTCTGTGCGCCTTTTTATTATTATTTATTAGCTTTATTGTGACAAAACGCGGTGTTTGGGGATATTGCTGTCAGCGTGGGCCAAGGCCGCAGCCCACCTTTGAAACTCTAACCCTAACCCTAAAATGCACCCACGGAGCTATCCCTAACCCTAACTGGAACCCTTACCCTAAGGCTAAGCCTAACCCTAACCCTAAAAGGCCCCCGTGTAGCTGAGGTAACCCTAACCCTAACCCTAATTAGGACCCCAGAAAACACGTACGCCGTCACTTTCTCCCATCCAAAAGTGCTCCCAACAGAAGCCTTTGGGTACACCTGGACTCCCTTGGGGACCCCTTACGCAACCCCACAAGCAACAGGACTCTGCGCCTTCTCTCTTTCCAAACAACCCGAAACGTAACCCTAACCGGAACACTGAGCCGAACCCTAAGTAGGACCCAAGACAACACGGACGGCGCCACTTTCTCCCATCCAAAAGTGCTCCCAACAGAAGCCTTTGGATACACCCGAACTCCCTTGGGGAGCCTTTACACAACCCCACACACAACACGACCGTGCTTTTCATGGCTATGTTATTCCAAAATGAAAACTGTTCTGAACTGATGGTTTGCTCCACAAACATGCTCTTAGGGCTGGTTGGTTTGTTTGGTTTTTGTTTCGTTTTTTTTTTTCTGAAAACATCCAGAGGCAACAACGGGAGGCTGCAAGAGGAGACGTTCAGGCTGAATATCAGGAAATGTGTCCTTACTTAGAAATGTGGTCTGGCTCTGGAACTAGCTCCCGCTGAAAGGTTGCATGGCACAAAGGCTGCCAGAGTTCCAGAAGCGTTTGGACAATGATCTCAGACACATGGCAGAGCTTAGTGATATGGTTTAGTGGAGGACTGTTAGTGTTAGGTCCGAGGTTGGACTCGGTGATCTTGGAGGTCTCTGCCGACTTAGATGATTCTGTGATTCTGTGAGTAATGGGTGGTTCTGTGTGGAGCCAGGAGTTGGACCTGCTGAGCGTTGTGGGTCCCTTCCACCTTGCTATGACTCTATGATTACAGGACAAAAGAAGGCGATTTAGCCGAACGCCTAATGGGAACGCCATTCATCCTCACAGCATATGAGGCCTTACATCCCGACACCACGCGACACCACACCTCCCAACACCATGAAATGCCAAACACCCCAAGGCAATGGGCGACCAAACATCCCACCAACATGGGGGGCCAACCACCCCAACACCACGGAAGGCCATACCGCCCAGCCCCATATAAGGCCATACCGCCCAGCCCCATATAAGGCCATACCGCCCAGCCCCATATAAGGCCATACCGCCCAACTCCATATAAGGAACTGCCCAACTCCATATAAGGTCATGCTGCCCCTTATAAGGCATACCGCCCAACTCCATATAAGGCCATACCGCCCAACTCCATATGACGTCATGCTGCCCCATGTGAGGCACACCGCCCATCTCCATATGACGTCATGGTGCCCCGCCCTCCATTGTGAGGTCATGCCCGCACACAGTATAAATTGCACGCGCACGCACCCATGGCCAGTAGCAGACGCTGTCTCCGCACCTGTGCGACTGGGACGGAAGGCAGTAGACGCTACAGGGTCAGGGGCTGCCGCCCCTCGCAGACCCAGCGAAGGTGACCGTCAGTGGCCAACGGCCACAGCAGTCACAGGCCAACAAACTTACTTCTTGTACCCGCGGCCATGGTGCGGGACGTTGCAGGCCGGGGACTGACGGGGCCCAGCCGCCCCGCGCCCCGACGGGGCCCAGCGCAGCTCCCTGGCAACCCTGCGCAGCAGGAGGAGCACCGGCAGGAGCTGCAGGCACTGCGGGCCAAACTGGATGGCGAGCGGCTCCACAACCAGGAGCTGCGGCGCCACTTCGCCGCTGAGATCTCCAAGATGAAGGAGGCGGCAAAGAGGGAGCAGCAGCTGATGGTCCAGCAGCTGCAGTGTGAGTGGGAGAAGCAGCAGGCCCTCGACATCCAGCGGCTGCAGGAGCTGCAGTGGCAGCAGCGCGCAGCGGAGACCCGGCAGCTGCTGCGGTGGAAGGAGGCCGAGCTGCTGGCGGCGCAGGAGATGCTGCAGCAGGAGCGCGACGCTGCCCTGCACCAAGCACGGGAGCTGCAGCGGCAGCTGGCCGACGAGCTGCGAAGGCCCTGCAGGAGCAACACGGCGGCCCACGCCAAGCTCCAGGATGTCCTCAAGGAGCTGCGCTGGGAGACGCACGGGGACCAGCCCGCCC
Source organism: Anser brachyrhynchus (assembly GCF_964034855.1). Classification (NCBI taxonomy): domain Eukaryota; kingdom Metazoa; phylum Chordata; class Aves; order Anseriformes; family Anatidae; genus Anser; species Anser brachyrhynchus. Next base: position 172,381 of record NC_137721.1, on the reverse strand, counting down.
GCATCCGCTACCTCCAGCATGAGCTGGAGCTGGAGAAGAGGCTCTTCATCAAATACATCGTGGCGGGCTTCGAGGGAGAGCAAGAGGACAGCCAGGGGACGACGGGCCGAGAAGACAGAGAAGGGCCCTGGGGCAAGGCACAGCCAAAGAAGCCAACACAGGCTCCGTCCTCCCACAACACACCTCAGCAGGGAGCCAAGGAAAGCTGCAGCACAGAGCAGGGCAGCAGCCGCCACCCTGTGAAGGACGCTCACGGCCAGGTGAGGAAACAGGCTGAGGAAGCTGGGCGTCTTGAGCCTGGGGAAGACAAGGCTCCGGGGAGACCTCAGGGCGGCCTGCCAGTCCCTAAAGGGGGCTACAGGAAAGCTGGGGAGAGACTCTTTGTCAGGGAGTGCAGTGGGGGGATCAGAGGAACGGCTTGAAGCAGAAAAGGGCAGGTTTGGGTCAGGTATAAGGAAGAAATCCTTCCCCGGGAGGGCGGCGAGGCCCCAGCGCAGGCTGGGGGTGCCCCATCCCTGGGGGGGCCCAAGGCCAGGCTGGACGGGGCTGGGGGCGGCCTGGGCTGGGGGCAGGGGTGGTGCCCATGGCAGGGGCTGGAACGAGGTGGGCTTTGAGCTCCCTTCCAAGCCAACCTTTGCTCTGATTTGGTGTTTGCAGGTGCCAGAGCCTTCCGACGAAGACCTGGTGCTGCCGGGCAGCACGTGCCCCGGGATGATGAAGCAGCACACCCGCCTCCAGCGTGCCCTGAGCGACCTGAAGAGGCTACGCCAGGCCCTGGAGGCAAAGAAATGCCTCGTGAGAGAGGGAAGCACCCAGGAAGCGTGCCAGGAGGTACAGAAGCTCCAGGAAGCCACAGAAAAACTGGTGGCACTTACCGAGCAGCTGGAGGAGAAATGCAGATCCCTGCAGGAGACCATCCACCAGGCCAGCAAGACTCCAGGGCCTCTGCCCAGCCAGAGCTCCGCCGAGGCGCCGCCACCTTGCCAGAGTGCCCCCAGCCCAAGGGAGGAGGTGCTGGTTGCCCAGCTCACGCAGCTGAGCAAGGAAAACAAGAGACTGGAAGAAGAAAATTCTCGCCTCCGAGGGCAGGTGGACTCAGCGATGGAAGTCCAAGCTGAAAGTGCTGACCTGAAGAGGCAGCTACAGCAAGTGGCAAAGGAGCAAAACTCCGCCCTGCGACAGGTCAGCAAGCTTCAGGCCCAGCTGCAAGAGGCAGAGCGCCAGCTGCAAGCGCTCAAGGAACTTGCAGACAGAGGGCCACAGCTGGAGAGAGAACACCTGGAGGCACAGCTAGCGCTCCACAAGGAAGAGCAGGAGCTCGAGAGCTTGCGGAGGGCTCAGGCAGAAGGGAAGAGGCAGCACGAGGAAGCCTCGCAAATGTTACGAGCCCAGGTGGCTGACCTGGAAGATCGGTGCCACCACCAAACTGAACAACTCCAGCTGCTCGCTGAGGAACTGCAGCGGCTGAAAAGCGAGCAATCCAGCCCTGCCATTACCCATCCGCCACAGTTACCAACTACCACAGGTACCACCCACACAGTCACCTCCAAATCCGAGTCGGCAGAGGACAGCCCAGGGCCCTGCCTTCCTTCAGAGGAGGACGCTGCAGATGAGACCCAAGGAGCGGAAACGCAGCAAGAGTCCTTCATCCTGCAGCTTCCAGTGGGACAAGGACCATTAAGGATTCGGAAATTCCTGGCTCGGTACAGCTATGACCCTGCTGATAGTCCCAACGAGCAGCCGAAGCTAGAGCTTCCCCTCACCGCAGGACAGTTTGTTTATGTCGTTGGGGAGATGGATGAGGACGGCTGGTATATAGGAGAGCGGACGGACGGCAGAAGAGGGTTCGTCCCCTCCAATCTGGTGGAAGAAGTTCTCGATGACCTCACCTTGACGCCAGTGCCTCCAGAGCTAAGGGATCTCCTTCTGGACACAGATGATGAGGAGAGTTCCACCGACAGCTGCAGCAGCAGTGGCGAAGCCGGGGATGATCCGGACAAAGAAATCTGTCCCGGTGCGCTGGCTGAAGAGCCCCTTGCAGAAGCCTTCCTGAAGGCGCTGCGTGATGGGCCAATCAGTCCCCGTGCGCTGGCTGAAGAGGCCCTTGCAAAAGCCCTCCTGGAGGAGCTGTGTGATGGGCCAATCTTTCCTGGTACGCTGGCTGCAGAGGCCTTTGCAGAAGCCTTCCTGAAGGAGCTGTGGGATGGGCCAATCTGTCCCGTTGCGCTGGCTGAAGAGCCCCTTGCAGAAGCCTTCCTGGAGGAGCTGTGTGATGGGCCAAAAGAGGAAGAAGAAACCTCCAGCGCAGGAAACAGTTATTCCCGCTACCCTTTCTGTCTGTCACCCATTTTGGAGGACGAGGAAGAAGATCGGGATGGGGGTGCCGAGGCTTTCAAAAATCAATAAACTGTGGATAATGATGAACCTGGCCTAGGTGATTCTTCTCCAGAATGTTTATAGAAATGGAAAAGCATTTCTTTGCCCTGCAGCTAACTGCACGCTGCAACAGGTTGGCCAGAGAGGCGGTCGAGTTCTTGGAGGCCTTCAAAAGCCACCTGGATGCGGTCCTGGGGACCTGCTCTGGGTGGCCCTGCCAGAGGTGGGGTTGGGACAGGCGCACTCAGAGCTCCCTTCCCTCAACCTCTGATTCTGGGGACGGAAAAGAGACCCCCAGCGAGGCCCTGCAGAGCCTCAGACCTCCTCGGGGCACTCTGGAGGGCCACAGGGCCTGCGGGGCGCCTTTCACGGCTTGTGGAAGCCCCCCATCACCAGCTCGTGTCACGGGGACTTGTCACAGCCCGGGGCAGTGGGCGCCCAAACCCTTCAGAGGCCGGAGCCACCACGCCGAGGGGGAGCTCCTCCTGTTACTGCCAGGCTCTCCCGGGCAGCGGGGCAGAGCTCTGTGCGCCTTATTATTATTATTTATTAGCTTTATTGTGACAAAACGCATGGGTTTGGGGCTATTTCTGTCAGTACAGGCCAAGACCGCAGCCACCACTCCTCCCGTTACTGCCAGGCTCTCCCGGGCAGCGGGGCAGGGCTCTGTGCGCCTTTTTATTATTATTTATTAGCTTTATTGTGACAAAACGCGGTGTTTGGGGATATTGCTGTCAGCGTGGGCCAAGGCCGCAGCCCACCTTTGAAACTCTAACTCTAACCCTAACCCGAAAATGCTCCCACGGAGCTATCCCTAACCCTAACTGGAACCCTTACCCTAAGCCTAACCCTAACCCTAACCCTAAAAGGCCCCCGTGTAGCTGAGGTAACCCTAACCCTAACCCTAATTAGGACCCCAGAAAACACGTACGCCGTCACTTTCTCCCATCAAAAAGTGCTCCCAACGGAAGCCTTTGGGTACACCTGGACTCCCTTGGGGACCCCTTACGCAACCCCACAAGCAACAGGACTCTGCGCCTTCTCTCTTTCCAAACAACCCGAAACGTAACCCTAACCGGAACACTGAGCCGAACCCTAAGCAGGACCCAAGACAACACGGACGGCGCCACTTTCTCCCATCCAAAAGTGCTCCCAACAGAAGCCTTTGGGTACACCCGAACTCCCTTGGGGAGCCTTTACACAACCCCACACACAACACGACTGTGCTTTCCATGGCCGTGCTATTCCAAAATGAAAACTGTTCTGAACTGATGGTTTGCACCACAAACATGCTCTTAGGGCTGGTTGGTTTGTTTGGTTTTTGTTTCGTTTTTTTGTTTTTGAAAACATCCAGAGGCAACAACGGGAGGCTGCAAGAGGAGACGTTCAGGCTGAATATCAGGAAATGTGTCCTTACTTAGAAATGTGGTCTGGCTCTGGAACTAGCTCCCGCTGAAAGGTTGCATGGCACAAAGGCTGCCAGAGTTCAAGAAGCGTTTGGACAATGATCTCAGACACATGGCAGAGCTTAGTGATATGGTTTAGTGGAGGACTGTTAGTGTTAGGTCCGAGGTTGGACTCGGTGATCTTGGAGGTCTCTGCCAACTTAGATGATTCTGTGATTCTGTGAGTAATGGGTGGTTCTGTGTGGAGCCAGGAGTTGGACCTGATGAGCGTTGTGGGTCCCTTCCACCTTGCTATGACTCTATGATTACAGGACAAAAGAAGGCGATTTAGCCGAGCGCCTAATGGGAACGCCATTCATCCTCACAGCATATGAGGCCTTACATCCCGACACCACGCGACACCACACCTCCCAACACCATGAAATGCCAAACACCCCAAGGCAATGGGCGACCAAACATCCCACCAACATGGGGGGCCAACCACCCCAACACCACGGAAGGCCATACCGCCCAGCCCCATATAAGGCCATACCGCCCAGCCCCATATAAGGCCATACCGCCCAACTCCATATAAGGCCATACCGCCCAACTCCTTATAAGGCCATACCGCCCAACTCCATATAAGGAACTGCCCAACTCCATATAAGGTCATGCTGCCCCTTATAAGGCATACCGCCCAACTCCATATAAGGCCATACCGCCCAACTCCATATGACGTCATGCTGCCCCATATGAGGCACACCGCCCATCTCCATATAAGGTCATGGTGCCCCGCCCTCCATTGTGAGGTCATGCCCGCACACAGTATAAATTGCACGCGCACGCACCCATGGCCAGTAGCAGACGCTGTCTCCGCACCTGTGCGACTGGGACGGAAGGCAGTAGACGCTACAGGGTCAGGGGCTGCCGCCCCTCGCAGACCCAGCGAAGGTGACCGTCAGTGGCCAACGGCCACAGCAGTCACAGGCCAACAAACTTACTTCTTGTACCCGCAGCCATGGTGCGGGACGTTGCAGGCCGGGGACTGACGGGGCCCAGCCGCCCCGCGCCCCGACGGGGCCCAGCGCAGCTCCCTGGCAACCCTGCGCAGCAGGAGGAGCGCCGGCAGGAGCTGCAGGCACTGCGGGCCAAACTGGATGGCGAGCGGCTCCACAACCAGGAGCTGCGGCGCCACTTCGCCGCTGAGATCTCCAAGATGAAGGAGGCGGCAAAGAGGGAGCAGCAGCTGATGGTCCAGCAGCTGCAGTGTGAGTGGGAGAAGCAGCAGGCCCTCGACATACAGCAGCTGCAGGAGCTGCAGTGGCAGCAGCGCGCAGCGGAGACCCGGCAGCTGCTGCGGTGGAAGGAGGCCGAGCTGCTGGCGGCGCAGGAGATGCTGCAGCAGGAGCGCGACGCTGCCCTGCACCAAGCACGGGAGCTGCAGCGGCAGCTGGCCGACGAGCTGCGAAGGCCCTGCAGGAGCAACAGGGCGGCCCACGCCAAGCTCCAGGATGTCCTCAAGGAGCTGCGCTGGGAGACGCACGGGGACCAGCCCGCCCGCATCCGCTACCTCCAGCATGAGCTGGAGCTGGAGAAGAGGCTCTTCATCAAATACATCGTGGCGGGCTTCGAGGGAGAGCAAGAGGACAGCCAGGGGACGACGGGCCGAGAAGACAGAGAAGGGCCCTGGGGCAAGGCACAGCCAAAGAAGCCAACACAGGCTCCATCCTCCCAGAACACACCTCAGCAGGGAGCCAAGGAAAGCTGCAGCACAGAGCAGGGCAGCAGCCGCCACCCTGTGAAGGACGCTCACGGCCAGGTGAGGAAACAGGCTGAGGAAGCTGGGCGTCTTGAGCCTGGGGAAGACAAGGCTCCGGGGAGACCTCAGGGCGGCCTGCCAGTCCCTAAAGGGGGCTACAGGAAAGCTGGGGAGAGACTCTTTGTCAGGGAGTGCAGTGGGGGGATCAGAGGAACGGCTTGAAGCAGAAAAGGGCAGGTTTGGGTCAGGTATAAGGAAGAAATCCTTCCCCGGGAGGGCGGCGAGGCCCCAACGCAGGCTGGGGGTGCCCCATCCCTGGGGGGGCCCAAGGCCAGGCTGGACGGGGCTGGGGGCGGCCTGGGCTGGGGGCAGGGGTGGTGCCCATGGCAGGGGCTGGAACGAGGTGGGCTTTGAGCTCCCTTCCAAGCCAACCCTTTCTCTGATTTGGTGTTTGCAGGTGCCAGAGCCTTCCGACGAAGACCTGGTGCTGCCGGGCAGCACGTGCCCCGGGATGATGAAGCAGCACACCCGCCTCCAGCGTGCCCTGAGCGACCTGAAGAGGCTACGCCAGGCCCTGGAGGCAAAGAAATGCCTCGTGAGAGAGGGAAGCACCCAGGAAGCGTGCCAGGAGGTACAGAAGCTCCAGGAAGCCACAGAAAAACTGGTGGCACTTACCGAGCAGCTGGAGGAGAAATGCAGATCCCTGCAGGAGACCATCCACCAGGCCAGCAAGACTCCAGGGCCTCTGCCCAGCCAGAGCTCCGCCGAGGCGCCGCCACCTTGCCAGAGTGCCCCCAGCCCAAGGGAGGAGGTGCTGGTTGCCCAGCTCACGCAGCTGAGCAAGGAAAACAAGAGACTGGAAGAAGAAAATTCTCGCCTCCGAGGGCAGGTGGACTCAGCGATGGAAGTCCAAGCTGAAAGTGCTGACCTGAAGAGGCAGCTACAGCAAGTGGCAAAGGAGCAAAACTCCGCCCTGCGACAGGTCAGCAAGCTTCAGGCCCAGCTGCAAGAGGCAGAGCGCCAGCTGCAAGCGCTCAAGGAAGTTGCAGACAGAGGGCCACAGCTGGAGAGAGAACACCTGGAGGCACAGCTAGCGCTCCAGAAGGAAGAGCAGGAGCTCGAGAGCTTGCAGAGGGCTCAGGCAGAAGGGAAGAGGCAGCACGAGGAAGCCTCGCAAATGTTACGAGCCCAGGTGGCTGACCTGGAAGATCGGTGCCACCACCAAACTGAACAACTCCAGCTGCTCGCTGAGGAACTGCAGCGGCTGAAAAGCGAGCAATCCAGCCCTGCCATTACCCATCTGCCACAGTTACCAACTACCACAGGTACCACCCACACAGTCACCTCCAAATCCGAGTCGGCAGAGGACAGCCCAGGGCCCTGCCTTCCTTCAGAGGAGGACGCTGCAGATGAGACCCAAGGAGCGGAAACGCAGCAAGAGTCCTTCATCCTGCAGGTTCCAGTGGGACAAGGACCATTAAGGATTCGGAAATTCCTGGCTCGGTACAGCTATGACCCTGCTGATAGTCCCAACGAGCAGCCGAAGCTAGAGCTTCCCCTCACCGCAGGACAGTTTGTTTATGTCGTTGGGGAGATGGATGAGGACGGCTGGTATATAGGAGAGCGGACGGACGGCAGAAGAGGGTTCGTCCCCTCCAATCTGGTGGAAGAAGTTCTCGATGACCTCACCTTGACGCCAGTGCCTCCAGAGCTAAGGGATCTCCTTCTGGACACAGATGATGAGGAGAGTTCCACCGACAGCTGCAGCAGCAGTGGCGAAGCCGGGGATGATCCGGACAAAGAAATCTGTCCCGGTGCGCTGGCTGAAGAGCCCCTTGCAGAAGCCTTCCTGAAGGCGCTGCGTGATGGGCCAATCAGTCCCCGTGCGCTGGCTGAAGAGGCCCTTGCAAAAGCCCTCCTGGAGGAGCTGTGTGATGGGCCAATCTTTCCCGGTACGCTGGCTGCAGAGGCCTTTGCAGAAGCCTTCCTGAAGGAGCTGTGGGATGGGCCAGTCTGTCCCGTTGCGCTGGCTGAAGAGCCCCTTGCAGAAGCCTTCCTGGAGGAGCTGTGTGATGGGCCAAAAGAGGAAGAAGAAACCTCCAGCGCAGGAAACAGTTATTCCCGCTACCCTTTCTGTCTGTCACCCATTTTGGAGGACGAGGAAGAAGATCGGGATGGGGGTGCCGAGGCTTTCAAAAATCAATAAACTGTGGATAATGATGAACCTGGCCTAGGTGATTCTTCTCCAGAATGTTTATAGAAATGGAAAAGCATTTCTTTGCCCTGCAGCTAACTGCACGCTGCAACAGGTTGGCCAGAGAGGCGGTCGAGTTCTTGGAGGCCTTCAAAAGCCACCTGGATGCGGTCCTGGGGACCTGCTCTGGGTGGCCCTGCCAGAGGTGGGGTTGGGACAGGCGCACTCAGAGCTCCCTTCCCTCAACCTCTGATTCTGGGGACGGAAAAGAGACCCCCAGCAAGGCCCTGCAGAGCCTCAGACCTCCTCGGGGCACTCTGGAGGGCCACAGGGCCTGCGGGGCCCCTTTCACGGCTTGTGGAAGCCCCCCATCACCAGCTCGTGTCACGGGGACTTGTCACAGCCCGGGGCAGTGGGCGCCCAAACCCTTCAGAGGCCGGAGCCACCACGCCGAGGGGGAGCTCCTCCTGTTACTGCCAGGCTCTCCCGGGCAGCGGGGCAGAGCTCTGTGCGCCTTATTATTATTATTTATTAGCTTTATTGTGACAAAACGCATGGGTTTGGGGCTATTTCTGTCAGTACAGGCCAAGACCGCAGCCACCACTCCTCCCGTTACTGCCAGGCTCTCCCGGGCAGCGGGGCAGGGCTCTGTGCGCCTTTTTATTATTATTTATTAGCTTTATTGTGACAAAACGCGGTGTTTGGGGATATTGCTGTCAGCGTGGGCCAAGGCCGCAGCCCACCTTTGAAACTCTAACTCTAACCCTAACCCTAAAATGCTCCCACGGAGCTATCCCTAACCCTAACTGGAACCCTTACCCTAAGCCTAAGCCTAACCCTAACCCTAAAAGGCCCCCGTGTAGCTGAGGTAACCCTAACCCTAACCCTAATTAGGACCCCAGAAAACACGTACGCCGTCACTTTCTCCCATCAAAAAGTGCTCCCAACGGAAGCCTTTGGGTACACCTGGACTCCCTTGGGGACCCCTTACGCAACCCCACAAGCAACAGGACTCTGCGCCTTCTCTCTTTCCAAACAACCCGAAACGTAACCCTAACCGGAACACTGAGCCGAACCCTAAGTAGGACCCAAGACAACACGGACGGCGCCACTTTCTCCCATCCAAAAGTGCTCCCAACAGAAGCCTTTGGGTACACCCGAACTCCCCTGGGGAGCCTTTACACAACCCCACACACAACACGACCGTGCTTTTCATGGCTATGTAATTCCAAAATGAAAACTGTTCTGAACAAAACGCAGAGTTTTGGGGATATTTCTGTCAGTACAGGCCAAGACCGCAGCCACCACTCCTCCCGTTACTGCCAGGCTCTCCCGGGCAGCGGGGCAGAGCTCTGTGCGCCTTTTTATTATTATTTATTAGCTTTATTGTGACAAAACGCGGTGTTTGGGGATATTGCTGTCAGCGTGGGCCAAGGCCGCAGCCCACCTTTGAAACTCTAACCCTAACCCTAAAATGCACCCACGGAGCTATCCCTAACCCTAACTGGAACCCTTACCCTAAGGCTAAGCCTAACCCTAACCCTAAAAGGCCCCCGTGTAGCTGAGGTAACCCTAACCCTAACCCTAATTAGGACCCCAGAAAACACGTACGCCGTCACTTTCTCCCATCCAAAAGTGCTCCCAACAGAAGCCTTTGGGTACACCTGGACTCCCTTGGGGACCCCTTACGCAACCCCACAAGCAACAGGACTCTGCGCCTTCTCTCTTTCCAAACAACCCGAAACGTAACCCTAACCGGAACACTGAGCCGAACCCTAAGTAGGACCCAAGACAACACGGACGGCGCCACTTTCTCCCATCCAAAAGTGCTCCCAACAGAAGCCTTTGGGTACACCCGAACTCCCTTGGGGAGCCTTTACACAACCCCACACACAACACGACCGTGCTTTTCATGGCTATGTTATTCCAAAATGAAAACTGTTCTGAACTGATGGTTTGCTCCACAAACATGCTCTTAGGGCTGGTTGGTTTGTTTGGTTTTTGTTTCGTTTTTTTTTTTCTGAAAACATCCAGAGGCAACAACGGGAGGCTGCAAGAGGAGACGTTCAGGCTGAATATCAGGAAATGTGTCCTTACTTAGAAATGTGGTCTGGCTCTGGAACTAGCTCCCGCTGAAAGGTTGCATGGCACAAAGGCTGCCAGAGTTCAAGAAGCGTTTGGACAATGATCTCAGACACATGGCAGAGCTTAGTGATATGGTTTAGTGGAGGACTGTTAGTGTTAGGTCCGAGGTTGGACTCGGTGATCTTGGAGGTCTCTGCCGACTTAGATGATTCTGTGATTCTGTGAGTAATGGGTGGTTCTGTGTGGAGCCAGGAGTTGGACCTGATGAGCGTTGTGGGTCCCTTCCACCTTGCTATGACTCTATGATTACAGGACAAAAGAAGGCGATTTAGCCGAACGCCTAATGGGAACGCCATTCATCCTCACAGCATATGAGGCCTTACATCCTGACACCACGCGACACCACACCTCCCAACACCATGAAATGCCAAACACCCCAAGGCAATGGGCGACCAAACATCCCACCAACATGGGGGGCCAACCACCCCAACACCACGGAAGGCCATACCGCCCAGCCCCATATAAGGCCATACCGCCCAGCCCCATATAAGGCCATACCGCCCAGCCCCATATAAGGCCATACCGCCCAACTCCATATAAGGAACTGCCCAACTCCATATAAGGTCATGCTGCCCCTTATAAGGCATACCGCCCAACTCCATATAAGGCCATACCGCCCAACTCCATATGACGTCATGCTGCCCCATGTGAGGCACACCGCCCATCTCCATATGACGTCATGGTGCCCCGCCCTCCATTGTGAGGTCATGCCCGCACACAGTATAAATTGCACGCGCACGCACCCATGGCCAGTAGCAGACGCTGTCTCCGCACCTGTGCGACTGGGACGGAAGGCAGTAGACGCTACAGGGTCAGGGGCTGCCGCCCCTCGCAGACCCAGCGAAGGTGACCGTCAGTGGCCAACGGCCACAGCAGTCACAGGCCAACAAACTTACTTCTTGTACCCGCGGCCATGGTGCGGGACGTTGCAGGCCGGGGACTGACGGGGCCCAGCCGCCCCGCGCCCCGACGGGGCCCAGCGCAGCTCCCTGGCAACCCTGCGCAGCAGGAGGAGCGCCGGCAGGAGCTGCAGGCACTGCGGGCCAAACTGGATGGCGAGCGGCTCCACAACCAGGAGCTGCGGCGCCACTTCGCCGCTGAGATCTCCAAGATGAAGGAGGCGGCAAAGAGGGAGCAGCAGCTGATGGTCCAGCAGCTGCAGTGTGAGTGGGAGAAGCAGCAGGCCCTCGACATCCAGCGGCTGCAGGAGCTGCAGTGGCAGCAGCGCGCAGCGGAGACCCGGCAGCTGCTGCGGTGGAAGGAGGCCGAGCTGCTGGCGGCGCAGGAGATGCTGCAGCAGGAGCGCGACGCTGCCCTGCACCAAGCACGGGAGCTGCAGCGGCAGCTGGCCGACGAGCTGCGAAGGCCCTGCAGGAGCAACAGGGCGGCCCACGCCAAGCTCCAGGATGTCCTCAAGGAGCTGCGCTGGGAGACGCACGGGGACCAGCCCGCCCGCATCCGCTACCTCCAGCATGAGCTGGAGCTGGAGAAGAGGCTCTTCATCAAATACATCGTGGCGGGCTTCGAGGGAGAGCAAGAGGACAGCCAGGGGACGACGGGCCGAGAAGACAGAGAAGGGCCCTGGGGCAAGGCACAGCCAAAGAAGCCAACACAGGCTCCGTCCTCCCAGAACACACCTCAGCAGGGAGCCAAGGAAAGCTGCAGCACAGAGCAGGGCAGCAGCCGCCACCCTGTGAAGGACGCTCACGGCCAGGTGAGGAAACAGGCTGAGGAAGCTGGGCGTCTTGAGCCTGGGGAAGACAAGGCTCCGGGGAGACCTCAGGGCGGCCTGCCAGTCCCTAAAGGGGGCTACAGGAAAGCTGGGGAGAGACTCTTTGTCAGGGAGTGCAGTGGGGGGATCAGAGGAACGGCTTGAAGCAGAAAAGGGCAGGTTTGGGTCAGGTATAAGGAAGAAATCCTTCCCCGGGAGGGCGGCGAGGCCCCAGCGCAGGCTGGGGGTGCCCCATCCCTGGGGGGGCCCAAGGCCAGGCTGGACGGGGCTGGGGGCGGCCTGGGCTGGGGGCAGGGGTGGTGCCCATGGCAGGGGCTGGAACGAGGTGGGCTTTGAGCTCCCTTCCAAGCCAACCTTTGCTCTGATTTGGTGTTTGCAGGTGCCAGAGCCTTCCGACGAAGACCTGGTGCTGCCGGGCAGCACGTGCCCCGGGATGATGAAGCAGCACACCCGCCTCCAGCGTGCCCTGAGCGACCTGAAGAGGCTACGCCAGGCCCTGGAGGCAAAGAAATGCCTCGTGAGAGAGGGAAGCACCCAGGAAGCGTGCCAGGAGGTACAGAAGCTCCAGGAAGCCACAGAAAAACTGGTGGCACTTACCGAGCAGCTGGAGGAGAAATGCAGATCCCTGCAGGAGACCATCCACCAGGCCAGCAAGACTCCAGGGCCTCTGCCCAGCCAGAGCTCCGCCGAGGCGCCGCCACCTTGCCAGAGTGCCCCCAGCCCAAGGGAGGAGGTGCTGGTTGCCCAGCTCACGCAGCTGAGCAAGGAAAACAAGAGACTGGAAGAAGAAAATTCTCGCCTCCGAGGGCAGGTGGACTCAGCGATGGAAGTCCAAGCTGAAAGTGCTGACCTGAAGAGGCAGCTACAGCAAGTGGCAAAGGAGCAAAACTCCACCCTGCGACAGGTCAGCAAGCTTCAGGCCCAGCTGCAAGAGGCAGAGCGCCAGCTGCAAGCGCTCAAGGAACTTGCAGACAGAGGGCCACAGCTGGAGAGAGAACACCTGGAGGCACAGCTAGCGCTCCACAAGGAAGAGCAGGAGCTCGAGAGCTTGCGGAGGGCTCAGGCAGAAGGGAAGAGGCAGCACGAGGAAGCCTCGCAAATGTTACGAGCCCAGGTGGCTGACCTGGAAGATCGGTGCCACCACCAAACTGAACAACTCCAGCTGCTCGCTGAGGAACTGCAGCGGCTGAAAAGCGAGCAATCCAGCCCTGCCATTACCCATCTGCCACAGTTACCAACTACCACAGGTACCACCCACACAGTCACCTCCAAATCCGAGTCGGCAGAGGACAGCCCAGGGCCCTGCCTTCCTTCAGAGGAGGACGCTGCAGATGAGACCCAAGGAGCGGAAACGCAGCAAGAGTCCTTCATCCTGCAGCTTCCAGTGGGACAAGGACCGTTAAGGATTCGGAAATTCCTGGCTCGGTACAGCTATGACCCTGCTGACAGTCCCAACGAGCAGCCGAAGCTAGAGCTTCCCCTCACCGCAGGACAGTTTGTTTATGTCGTTGGGGAGATGGATGAGGACGGCTGGTATATAGGAGAGCGGACGGACGGCAGAAGAGGGTTCGTCCCCTCCAATCTGGTGGAAGAAGTTCTCGATGACCTCACCTTGACGCCAGTGCCTCCAGAGCTAAGGGATCTCCTTCTGGACACAGATGATGAGGAGAGTTCCACCGACAGCTGCAGCAGCAGTGGCGAAGCCGGGGATGATCCGGACAAAGAAATCTGTCCCGGTGCGCTGGCTGAAGAGCCCCTTGCAGAAGCCTTCCTGAAGGCGCTGCGTGATGGGCCAATCAGTCCCCGTGCGCTGGCTGAAGAGGCCCTTGCAAAAGCCCTCCTGGAGGAGCTGTGTGATGGGCCAATCTTTCCCGGTACGCTGGCTGCAGAGGCCTTTGCAGAAGCCTTCCTGAAGGAGCTGTGGGATGGGCCAATCTGTCCCGTTGCGCTGGCTGAAGAGCCCCTTGCAGAAGCCTTCCTGGAGGAGCTGTGTGATGGGCCAAAAGAGGAAGAAGAAACCTCCAGCGCAGGAAACAGTTATTCCCGCTACCCTTTCTGTCTGTCACCCATTTTGGAGGACGAGGAAGAAGATCGGGATGGGGGTGCCGAGGGTTTCAAAAATCAATAAACTGTGGATAATGATGAACCTGGCCTAGGTGATTCTTCTCCAGAATGTTTATAGAAATGGAAAAGCATTTCTTTGCCCTGCAGCTAACTGCACGCTGCAACAGGTTGGCCAGAGAGGCGGTCGAGTTCTTGGAGGCCTTCAAAAGCCACCTGGATGCGGTCCTGGGGACCTGCTCTGGGTGGCCCTGCCAGAGGTGGGGTTGGGACAGGCGCACTCAGAGCTCCCTTCCCTCAACCTCTGATTCTGGGGACGGAAAAGAGACCCCCAGCGAGGCCCTGCAGAGCCTCAGACCTCCTCGGGGCACTCTGGAGGGCCACAGGGCCTGCGGGGCCCCTTTCACGGCTTGTGGAAGCCCCCCATCACCAGCTCGTGTCACGGGGACTTGTCACAGCCCGGGGCAGTGGGCGCCCAAACCCTTCAGAGGCCGGAGCCACCACGCCGAGGGGGAGCTCCTCCTGTTACTGCCAGGCTCTCCCGGGCAGCGGGGCAGAGCTCTGTGCGCCTTATTATTATTATTTATTAGCTTTATTGTGACAAAACGCATGGGTTTGGGGCTATTTCTGTCAGTACAGGCCAAGACCGCAGCCACCACTCCTCCCGTTACTGCCAGGCTCTCCCGGGCAGCGGGGCAGGGCTCTGTGCGCCTTTTTATTATTATTTATTAGCTTTATTGTGACAAAACGCGGTGTTTGGGGATATTGCTGTCAGCGTGGGCCAAGGCCGCAGCCCACCTTTGAAACTCTAACTCTAACCCTAACCCTAAAATGCTCCCACGGAGCTATCCCTAACCCTAACTGGAACCCTTACCCTAAGCCTAAGCCTAACCCTAACCCTAAAAGGCCCCCGTGTAGCTGAGGTAACCCTAACCCTAACCCTAATTAGGACCCCAGAAAACACGTACGCCGTCACTTTCTCCCATCCAAAAGTGCTCCCAACAGAAGCCTTTGGGTACACCTGGACTCCCTTGGGGACCCCTTACGCAACCCCACAAGCAACAGGACTCTGCGCCTTCTCTCTTTCCAAACAACCCGAAACGTAACCCTAACCGGAACACTGAGCTGAACCCTAAGTAGGACCCAAGACAACACGGACGGCGCCACTTTCTCCCATCCAAAAGTGCTCCCAACAGAAGCCTTTGGGTACACCCGAACTCCCTTGGGGAGCCTTTACACAACCCCACACACAACACGACCGTGCTTTTCATGGCTATGTTATTCCAAAATGAAAACTGTTCTGAACTGATGGTTTGCTCCACAAACATGCTCTTAGGGCTGGTTGGTTTGTTTGGTTTTTGTTTCGTTTTTTTTTTTCTGAAAACATCCAGAGGCAACAACGGGAGGCTGCAAGAGGAGACGTTCAGGCTGAATATCAGGAAATGTGTCCTTACTTAGAAATGTGGTCTGGCTCTGGAACTAGCTCCCGCTGAAAGGTTGCATGGCACAAAGGCTGCCAGAGTTCAAGAAGCGTTTGGACAATGATCTCAGACACATGGCAGAGCTTAGTGATATGGTTTAGTGGAGGACTGTTAGTGTTAGGTCCGAGGTTGGACTCGGTGATCTTGGAGGTCTCTGCCGACTTAGATGATTCTGTGATTCTGTGAGTAATGGGTGGTTCTGTGTGGAGCCAGGAGTTGGACCTGATGAGCGTTGTGGGTCCCTTCCACCTTGCTATGACTCTATGATTACAGGACAAAAGAAGGCGATTTAGCCGAACGCCTAATGGGAACGCCATTCATCCTCACAGCATATGAGGCCTTACATCCCGACACCACGCGACACCACACCTCCCAACACCATGAAATGCCAAACACCCCAAGGCAATGGGCAACCAAACATCCCACCAACATGGGGGGCCAACCACCCCAACACCACGGAAGGCCATACCGCCCAGCCCCATATAAGGCCATACCGCCCAGCCCCATATAAGGCCATACCGCCCAACTCCATATAAGGAACTGCCCAACTCCATATAAGGTCATGCTGCCCCTTATAAGGCATACCGCCCAACTCCATATAAGGCCATACCGCCCAACTCCATATGACGTCATGCTGCCCCATGTGAGGCACACCGCCCATCTCCATATGACGTCATGGTGCCCCGCCCTCCATTGTGAGGTCATGCCAGCACACAGTATAAATTGCACGCGCACGCACCCATGGCCAGTAGCAGACGCTGTCTCCGCACCTGTGCGACTGGGACGGAAGGCAGTAGACGCTACAGGGTCAGGGGCTGCCGCCCCTCGCAGACCCAGCGAAGGTGACCGTCAGTGGCCAACGGCCACAGCAGTCACAGGCCAACAAACTTACTTCTTGTACCCGCGGCCATGGTGCGGGACGTTGCAGGCCGGGGACTGACGGGGCCCAGCCGCCCCGCGCCCCGACGGGGCCCAGCGCAGCTCCCTGGCAACCCTGCGCAGCAGGAGGAGCGCCGGCAGGAGCTGCAGGCACTGCGGGCCAAACTGGATGGCGAGCGGCTCCACAACCAGGAGCTGCGGCGCCACTTCGCCGCTGAGATCTCCAAGATGAAGGAGGCGGCAAAGAGGGAGCAGCAGCTGATGGTCCAGCAGCTGCAGTGTGAGTGGGAGAAGCAGCAGGCCCTCGACATCCAGCGGCTGCAGGAGCTGCAGTGGCAGCAGCGCGCAGCGGAGACCCGGCAGCTGCTGCGGTGGAAGGAGGCCGAGCTGCTGGCGGCGCAGGAGATGCTGCAGCAGGAGCGCGACGCTGCCCTGCACCAAGCACGGGAGCTGCAGCGGCAGCTGGCCGACGAGCTGCGAAGGCCCTGCAGGAGCAACAGGGCGGCCCACGCCAAGCTCCAGGATGTCCTCAAGGAGCTGCGCTGGGAGACGCACGGGGACCAGCCCGCCCGCATCCGCTACCTCCAGCATGAGCTGGAGCTGGAGAAGAGGCTCTTCATCAAATACATCGTGGCGGGCTTCGAGGGAGAGCAAGAGGACAGCCAGGGCACGACGGGCCGAGAAGACAGAGAAGGGCCCTGGGGCAAGGCACAGCCAAAGAAGCCAACACAGGCTCCGTCCTCCCAGAACACACCTCAGCAGGGAGCCAAGGAAAGCTGCAGCACAGAGCAGGGCAGCAGCCGCCACCCTGTGAAGGACGCTCACGGCCAGGTGAGGAAACAGGCTGAGGAAGCTGGGCGTCTTGAGCCTGGGGAAGACAAGGCTCCGGGGAGACCTCAGGGCGGCCTGCCAGTCCCTAAAGGGGGCTACAGGAAAGCTGGGGAGAGACTCTTTGTCAGGGAGTGCAGTGGGGGGATCAGAGGAACGGCTTGAAGCAGAAAAGGGCAGGTTTGGGTCAGGTATAAGGAAGAAATCCTTCCCCGGGAGGGCGGCGAGGCCCCAGCGCAGGCTGGGGGTGCCCCATCCCTGGGGGGGCCCAAGGCCAGGCTGGACGGGGCTGGGGGCGGCCTGGGCTGGGGGCAGGGGTGGTGCCCATGGCAGGGGCTGGAACGAGGTGGGCTTTGAGCTCCCTTCCAAGCCAACCTTTGCTCTGATTTGGTGTTTGCAGGTGCCAGAGCCTTCCGACGAAGACCTGGTGCTGCCGGGCAGCACGTGCCCCGGGATGATGAAGCAGCACACCCGCCTCCAGCGTGCCCTGAGCGACCTGAAGAGGCTACGCCAGGCCCTGGAGGCAAAGAAATGCCTCGTGAGAGAGGGAAGCACCCAGGAAGCGTGCCAGGAGGTACAGAAGCTCCAGGAAGCCACAGAAAAACTGGTGGCACTTACCGAGCAGCTGGAGGAGAAATGCAGATCCCTGCAGGAGACCATCCACCAGGCCAGCAAGACTCCAGGGCCTCTGCCCAGCCAGAGCTCCGCCGAGGCGCCGCCACCTTGCCAGAGTGCCCCCAGCCCAAGGGAGGAGGTGCTGGTTGCCCAGCTCACGCAGCTGAGCAAGGAAAACAAGAGACTGGAAGAAGAAAATTCTCGCCTCCGAGGGCAGGTGGACTCAGCGATGGAAGTCCAAGCTGAAAGTGCTGACCTGAAGAGGCAGCTACAGCAAGTGGCAAAGGAGCAAAACTCCGCCCTGCGACAGGTCAGCAAGCTTCAGGCCCAGCTGCAAGAGGCAGAGCGCCAGCTGCAAGCGCTCAAGGAACTTGCAGACAGAGGGCCACAGCTGGAGAGAGAACACCTGGAGGCACAGCTAGCGCTCCACAAGGAAGAGCAGGAGCTCGAGAGCTTGCGGAGGGCTCAGGCAGAAGGGAAGAGGCAGCACGAGGAAGCCTCGCAAATGTTACGAGCCCAGGTGGCTGACCTGGAAGATCGGTGCCACCACCAAACTGAACAACTCCAGCTGCTCGCTGAGGAACTGCAGCGGCTGAAAAGCGAGCAATCCAGCCCTGCCATTACCCATCTGCCACAGTTACCAACTACCACAGGTACCACCCACACAGTCACCTCCAAATCCGAGTCGGCAGAGGACAGCCCAGGGCCCTGCCTTCCTTCAGAGGAGGACGCTGCAGATGAGACCCAAGGAGCGGAAGCGCAGCAAGAGTCCTTCATCCTGCAGGTTCCAGTGGGACAAGGACCATTAAGGATTCGGAAATTCCTGGCTCGGTACAGCTACGACCCTGCTGATAGTCCCAACGAGCAGCCGAAGCTAGAGCTTCCCCTCACCGCAGGACAGTTTGTTTATGTCGTTGGGGAGATGGATGAGGACGGCTGGTATATAGGAGAGCGGACGGACGGCAGAAGAGGGTTCGTCCCCTCCAATCTGGTGGAAGAAGTTCTCGATGACCTCACCTTGACGCCAGTGCCTCCAGAGCTAAGGGATCTCCTTCTGGACACAGATGATGAGGAGAGTTCCACCGACAGCTGCAGCAGCAGTGGCGAAGCCGGGGATGATCCGGACAAAGAAATCTGTCCCGGTGCGCTGGCTGAAGAGCCCCTTGCAGAAGCCTTCCTGAAGGCGCTGCGTGATGGGCCAATCAGTCCCCGTGCGCTGGCTGAAGAGGCCCTTGCAAAAGCCCTCCTGGAGGAGCTGTGTGATGGGCCAATCTTTCCCGGTACGCTGGCTGCAGAGGCCTTTGCAGAAGCCTTCCTGAAGGAGCTGTGGGATGGGCCAATCTGTCCCGTTGCGCTGGCTGAAGAGCCCCTTGCAGAAGCCTTCCTGGAGGAGCTGTGTGATGGGCCAAAAGAGGAAGAAGAAACCTCCAGCGCAGGAAACAGTTATTCCCGCTACCCTTTCTGTCTGTCACCCATTTTGGAGGACGAGGAAGAAGATCGGGATGGGGGTGCCGAGGCTTTCAAAAATCAATAAACTGTGGATAATGATGAACCTGGCCTAGGTGATTCTTCTCCAGAATGTTTATAGAAATGGAAAAGCATTTCTTTGCCCTGCAGCTAACTGCACGCTGCAACAGGTTGGCCAGAGAGGCGGTCGAGTTCTTGGAGGCCTTCAAAAGCCACCTGGATGCGGTCCTGGGGACCTGCTCTGGGTGGCCCTGCCAGAGGTGGGGTTGGGACAGGCGCACTCAGAGCTCCCTTCCCTCAACCTCTGATTCTGGGGACGGAAAAGAGACCCCCAGCGAGGCCCTGCAGAGCCTCAGACCTCCTCGGGGCACTCTGGAGGGCCACAGGGCCTGCGGGGCCCCTTTCACGGCTTGTGGAAGCCCCCCATCACCAGCTCGTGTCACGGGGACTTGTCACAGCCCGGGGCAGTGGGCGCCCAAACCCTTCAGAGGCCGGAGCCACCACGCCGAGGGGGAGCTCCTCCTGTTACTGCCAGGCTCTCCCGGGCAGCGGGGCAGAGCTCTGTGCGCCTTATTATTATTATTTATTAGCTTTATTGTGACAAAACGCAGAGTTTTGGGGATATTTCTGTCAGTACAGGCCAAGACCGCAGCCACCACTCCTCCCATTACTGCCAGGCTCCCCCGGGCAGCGGGGCAGGGCTCTGTGCGCCTTTTTATTATTATTTATTAGCTTTATTGTGACAAAACGCGGTGTTTGGGGATATTGCTGTCAGCGTGGGCCAAGGCCGCAGCCCACCTTTGAAACTCTAACTCTAACCCTAACCCGAAAATGCCCCCACGGAGCTATCCCTAACCCTAACTGGAACCCTTACCCTAAGCCTAACCCTAACCCTAAAAGGCCCCCGTGTAGCTGAGGTAACCCTAACCCTAACCCTAATTAGGACCCCAGAAAACACGTACGCCGTCACTTTCTCCCATCAAAAAGTGCTCCCAACGGAAGCCTTTGGGTACACCTGGACTCCCTTGGGGACCCCTTACGCAACCCCACAAGCAACAGGACTCTGCGCCTTCTCTCTTTCCAAACAACCCGAAACGTAACCCTAACCGGAACACTGAGCCGAACCCTAAGTAGGACCCAAGACAACACGGACGGCGCCACTTTCTCCCATCCAAAAGTGCTCCCAACAGAAGCCTTTGGGTACACCCGAACTCCCTTGGGGAGCCTTTACACAACCCCACACACAACACGACCGTGCTTTTCATGGCCGTGCTATTCCAAAATGAAAACTGTTCTGAACTGATGGTTTGCTCCACAAACATGCTCTTAGGGCTGGTTGGTTTGCTTGGTTTTTGTTTCGTTTTTTTTTTTTTCAAAACATCCAGAGGCAACAACGGGAGGCTGCAAGAGGAGACGTTCAGGCTGAATATCAGGAAATGTGTCCTTACTTAGAAATGTGGTCTGGCTCTGGAACTAGCTCCCGCTGAAAGGTTGCGTGGCACAAAGGCTGCCAGAGTTCAAGAAGCGTTTGGACAATGATCTCAGACACATGGCAGAGCTTAGTGATATGGTTTAGTGGAGGACTGTTAGTGTTAGGTCCGAGGTTGGACTCGGTGATCTTGGAGGTCTCTGCCAACTTAGATGATCCTGTGATTCTGTGAGTAATGGGTGGTTCTGTGTGGAGCCAGGAGTTGGACCTGATGAGCGTTGTGGGTCCCTTCCACCTTGCTATGACTCTATGATTACAGGACAAAAGAAGGCGATTTAGCCGAACGCCTAATGGGAACGCCATTCATCCTCACAGCATATGAGGCCTTACATCCTGACACCACGCGACACCACACCTCCCAACACCATGAAATGCCAAACACCCCAAGGCAATGGGCGACCAAACATCCCACCAACATGGGGGGCCAACCACCCCAACACCACGGAAGGCCATACCGCCCAGCCCCATATAAGGCCATACCGCCCAGCCCCATATAAGGCCATACCGCCCAGCCCCATATAAGGCCATACCGCCCAGCCCCATATAAGGAACTGCCCAACTCCATATAAGGTCATGCTGCCCCTTATAAGGCATACCGCCCAACTCCATATAAGGCCATACCGCCCAACTCCATATAAGGTCATGCTGCCCCTTATAAGGCACACCGCCCAACTCCATATAAGGCCATACCGCCCAACTCCATATGACGTCATGCTGCCCCATGTGAGGCACACCGCCCATCTCCATATGACGTCATGGTGCCCCGCCCTCCATTGTGAGGTCATGCCCGCACACAGTATAAATTGCACGCGCACGCACCCATGGCCAGTAGCAGACGCTGTCTCCGCACCTGTGCGACTGGGACGGAAGGCAGTAGACGCTACAGGGTCAGGGGCTGCCGCCCCTCGCAGACCCAGCGAAGGTGACCGTCAGTGGCCAACGGCCACAGCAGTCACAGGCCAACAAACTTACTTCTTGTACCCGCGGCCATGGTGCGGGACGTTGCAGGCCGGGGACTGACGGGGCCCAGCCGCCCCGCGCCCCGACGGGGCCCAGCGCAGCTCCCCGGCAACCCTGCGCAGCAGGAGGAGCGCCGGCAGGAGCTGCAGGCACTGCGGGCCAAACTGGATGGCGAGCGGCTCCACAACCAGGAGCTGCGGCGCCACTTCGCCGCTGAGATCTCCAAGATGAAGGAGGCGGCAAAGAGGGAGCAGCAGCTGATGGTCCAGCAGCTGCAGTGTGAGTGGGAGAAGCAGCAGGCCCTCGACATCCAGCGGCTGCAGGAGCTGCAGTGGCAGCAGCGCGCAGCGGAGACCCGGCAGCTGCTGCGGTGGAAGGAGGCCGAGCTGCTGGCGGCGCAGGAGATGCTGCAGCAGGAGCGCGACGCTGCCCTGCACCAAGCACGGGAGCTGCAGCGGCAGCTGGCCGACGAGCTGCGAAGGCCCTGCAGGAGCAACACGGCGGCCCACGCCAAGCTCCAGGATGTCCTCAAGGAGCTGCGCTGGGAGACGCACGGGGACCAGCCCGCCCGCATCCGCTACCTCCAGCATGAGCTGGAGCTGGAGAAGAGGCTCTTCATCAAATACATCGTGGCGGGCTTCGAGGGAGAGCAAGAGGACAGCCAGGGGACGACGGGCCGAGAAGACAGAGAAGGGCCCTGGGGCAAGGCACAGCCAAAGAAGCCAACACAGGCTCCGTCCTCCCACAACACACCTCAGCAGGGAGCCAAGGAAAGCTGCAGCACAGAGCAGGGCAGCAGCCGCCACCCTGTGAAGGACGCTCACGGCCAGGTGAGGAAACAGGCTGAGGAAGCTGGGCGTCTTGAGCCTGGGGAAGACAAGGCTCCGGGGAGACCTCAGGGCGGCCTGCCAGTCCCTAAAGGGGGCTACAGGAAAGCTGGGGAGAGACTCTTTGTCGGGGAGTGCAGTGGGGGGATCAGAGGAACGGCTTGAAGCAGAAAAGGGCAGGTTTGGGTCAGGTATAAGGAAGAAATCCTTCCCCGGGAGGGCGGCGAGGCCCCAGCGCAGGCTGGGGGTGCCCCATCCCTGGGGGGGCCCAAGGCCAGGCTGGACGGGGCTGGGGGCGGCCTGGGCTGGGGGCAGGGGTGGTGCCCATGGCAGGGGCTGGAACGAGGTGGGCTTTGAGCTCCCTTCCAAGCCAACCTTTGCTCTGATTTGGTGTTTGCAGGTGCCAGAGCCTTCCGACGAAGACCTGGTGCTGCCGGGCAGCACGTGCCCCGGGATGATGAAGCAGCACACCCGCCTCCAGCGTGCCCTGAGCGACCTGAAGAGGCTACGCCAGGCCCTGGAGGCAAAGAAATGCCTCGTGAGAGAGGGAAGCACCCAGGAAGCGTGCCAGGAGGTACAGAAGCTCCAGGAAGCCACAGAAAAACTGGTGGCACTTACCGAGCAGCTGGAGGAGAAATGCAGATCCCTGCAGGAGACCATCCACCAGGCCAGCAAGACTCCAGGGCCTCTGCCCAGCCAGAGCTCCGCCGAGGCGCCGCCACCTTGCGAGAGTGCCCCCAGCCCAAGGGAGGAGGTGCTGGTTGCCCAGCTCACGCAGCTGAGCAAGGAAAACAAGAGACTGGAAGAAGAAAATTCTCGCCTCCGAGGGCAGGTGGACTCAGCGATGGAAGTCCAAGCTGAAAGTGCTGACCTGAAGAGGCAGCTACAGCAAGTGGCAAAGGAGCAAAACTCCGCCCTGCGACAGGTCAGCAAGCTTCAGGCCCAGCTGCAAGAGGCAGAGCGCCAGCTGCAAGCGCTCAAGGAACTTGCAGACAGAGGGCCACAGCTGGAGAGAGAACACCTGGAGGCACAGCTAGCGCTCCACAAGGAAGAGCAGGAGCTCGAGAGCTTGCGGAGGGCTCAGGCAGAAGGGAAGAGGCAGCACGAGGAAGCCTCGCAAATGTTACGAGCCCAGGTGGCTGACCTGGAAGATCGGTGCCACCACCAAACTGAACAACTCCAGCTGCTCGCTGAGGAACTGCAGCGGCTGAAAAGCGAGCAATCCAGCCCTGCCATTACCCATCTGCCACAGTTACCAACTACCACAGGTACCACCCACACAGTCACCTCCAAATCCGAGTCGGCAGAGGACAGCCCAGGGCCCTGCCTTCCTTCAGAGGAGGACGCTGCAGATGAGACCCAAGGAGCGGAAACGCAGCAAGAGTCCTTCATCCTGCAGCTTCCAGTGGGACAAGGACCGTTAAGGATTCGGAAATTCCTGGCTCGGTACAGCTATGACCCTGCTGACAGTCCCAACGAGCAGCCGAAGCTAGAGCTTCCCCTCACCGCAGGACAGTTTGTTTATGTCGTTGGGGAGATGGATGAGGACGGCTGGTATATAGGAGAGCGGACGGACGGCAGAAGAGGGTTCGTCCCCTCCAATCTGGTGGAAGAAGTTCTCGATGACCTCACCTTGACGCCAGTGCCTCCAGAGCTAAGGGATCTCCTTCTGGACACAGATGATGAGGAGAGTTCCACCGACAGCTGCAGCAGCAGTGGCGAAGCCGGGGATGATCCGGACAAAGAAATCTGTCCCGGTGCGCTGGCTGAAGAGCCCCTTGCAGAAGCCTTCCTGAAGGCGCTGCGTGATGGGCCAATCAGTCCCCGTGCGCTGGCTGAAGAGGCCCTTGCAAAAGCCCTCCTGGAGGAGCTGTGTGATGGGCCAATCTTTCCCGGTACGCTGGCTGCAGAGGCCTTTGCAGAAGCCTTCCTGAAGGAGCTGTGGGATGGGCCAATCTGTCCCGTTGCGCTGGCTGAAGAGCCCCTTGCAGAAGCCTTCCTGGAGGAGCTGTGTGATGGGCCAAAAGAGGAAGAAGAAACCTCCAGCGCAGGAAACAGTTATTCCCGCTACCCTTTCTGTCTGTCACCCATTTTGGAGGACGAGGAAGAAGATCGGGATGGGGGTGCCGAGGCTTTCAAAAATCAATAAACTGTGGCTAATGATGAACCTGGCCTAGGTGATTCTTCTCCAGAATGTTTATAGAAATGGAAAAGCATTTCTTTGCCCTGCAGCTAACTGCACGCTGCAACAGGTTGGCCAGAGAGGCGGTCGAGTTCTTGGAGGCCTTCAAAAGCCACCTGGATGCGGTCCTGGGGACCTGCTCTGGGTGGCCCTGCCAGAGGTGGGGTTGGGACAGGCGCACTCAGAGCTCCCTTCCCTCAACCTCTGATTCTGGGGACGGAAAAGAGACCCCCAGCGAGGCCCTGCAGAGCCTCAGACCTCCTCGGGGCACTCTGGAGGGCCACAGGGCCTGCGGGGCGCCTTTCACGGCTTGTGGAAGCCCCCCATCACCAGCTCGTGTCACGGGGACTTGTCACAGCCCGGGGCAGTGGGCGCCCAAACCCTTCAGAGGCCGGAGCCACCACGCCGAGGGGGAGCTCCTCCTGTTACTGCCAGGCTCTCCCGGGCAGCGGGGCAGAGCTCTGTGCGCCTTATTATTATTATTTATTAGCTTTATTGTGACAAAACGCATGGGTTTGGGGCTATTTCTGTCAGTACAGGCCAAGACCGCAGCCACCACTCCTCCCGTTACTGCCAGGCTCTCCCGGGCAGCGGGGCAGGGCTCTGTGCGCCTTTTTATTATTATTTATTAGCTTTATTGTGACAAAACGCGGTGTTTGGGGATATTGCTGTCAGCGTGGGCCAAGGCCGCAGCCCACCTTTGAAACTCTAACTCTAACCCTAACCCTAAAATGCTCCCACGGAGCTATCCCTAACCCTAACTGGAACCCTTACCCTAAGCCTAAGCCTAACCCTAACCCTAAAAGGCCCCCGTGTAGCTGAGGTAACCCTAACCCTAACCCTAATTAGGACCCCAGAAAACACGTACGCCGTCACTTTCTCCCATCAAAAAGTGCTCCCAACGGAAGCCTTTGGGTACACCTGGACTCCCTTGGGGACCCCTTACGCAACCCCACAAGCAACAGGACTCTGCGCCTTCTCTCTTTCCAAACAACCCGAAACGTAACCCTAACCGGAACACTGAGCCGAACCCTAAGTAGGACCCAAGACAACACGGACGGCGCCACTTTCTCCCATCCAAAAGTGCTCCCAACAGAAGCCTTTGGGTACACCCGAACTCCCCTGGGGAGCCTTTACACAACCCCACACACAACACGACCGTGCTTTTCATGGCTATGTTATTCCAAAATGAAAACTGTTCTGAACTGATGGTTTGCTCCACAAACATGCTCTTAGGGCTGGTTGGTTTGTTTGGTTTTTGTTTCGTTTTTTTTTTTTTGAAAACATCCAGAGGCAACAACGGGAGGCTGCAAGAGGAGACGTTCAGGCTGAATATCAGGAAATGTGTCCTTACTTAGAAATGTGGTCTGGCTCTGGAACTAGCTCCCGCTGAAAGGTTGCATGGCACAAAGGCTGCCAGAGTTCAAGAAGCGTTTGGACAATGATCTCAGACACATGGCAGAGCTTAGTGATATGGTTTAGTGGAGGACTGTTAGTGTTAGGTCCGAGGTTGGACTCGGTGATCTTGGAGGTCTCTGCCGACTTAGATGATTCTGTGATTCTGTGAGTAATGGGTGGTTCTGTGTGGAGCCAGGAGTTGGACCTGATGAGCGTTGTGGGTCCCTTCCACCTTGCTATGACTCTATGATTACAGGACAAAAGAAGGCGATTTAGCCGAACGCCTAATGGGAACGCCATTCATCCTCACAGCATATGAGGCCTTACATCCTGACACCACGCGACACCACACCTCCCAACACCATGAAATGCCAAACACCCCAAGGCAATGGGCGACCAAACATCCCACCAACATGGGGGGCCAACCACCCCAACACCACGGAAGGCCATACCGCCCAGCCCCATATAAGGCCATACCGCCCAGCCCCATATAAGGCCATACCGCCCAGCCCCATATAAGGCCATACCGCCCAGCCCCATATAAGGCCATACCGCCCAACTCCATATAAGGAACTGCCCAACTCCATATAAGGTCATGCTGCCCCTTATAAGGCATACCGCCCAACTCCATATAAGGCCATACCGCCCAACTCCATATGACGTCATGCTGCCCCATGTGAGGCACACCGCCCATCTCCATATGACGTCATGGTGCCCCGCCCTCCATTGTGAGGTCATGCCCGCACACAGTATAAATTGCACGCGCACGCACCCATGGCCAGTAGCAGACGCTGTCTCCGCACCTGTGCGACTGGGACGGAAGGCAGTAGACGCTACAGGGTCAGGGGCTGCCGCCCCTCGCAGACCCAGCGAAGGTGACCGTCAGTGGCCAACGGCCACAGCAGTCACAGGCCAACAAACTTACTTCTTGTACCCGCGGCCATGGTGCGGGACGTTGCAGGCCGGGGACTGACGGGGCCCAGCCGCCCCGCGCCCCGACGGGGCCCAGCGCAGCTCCCTGGCAACCCTGCGCAGCAGGAGGAGCGCCGGCAGGAGCTGCAGGCACTGCGGGCCAAACTGGATGGCGAGCGGCTCCACAACCAGGAGCTGCGGCGCCACTTCGCCGCTGAGATCTCCAAGATGAAGGAGGCGGCAAAGAGGGAGCAGCAGCTGATGGTCCAGCAGCTGCAGTGTGAGTGGGAGAAGCAGCAGGCCCTCGACATCCAGCGGCTGCAGGAGCTGCAGTGGCAGCAGCGCGCAGCGGAGACCCGGCAGCTGCTGCGGTGGAAGGAGGCCGAGCTGCTGGCGGCGCAGGAGATGCTGCAGCAGGAGCGCGACGCTGCCCTGCACCAAGCACGGGAGCTGCAGCGGCAGCTGGCCGACGAGCTGCGAAGGCCCTGCAGGAGCAACAGGGCGGCCCACGCCAAGCTCCAGGATGTCCTCAAGGAGCTGCGCTGGGAGACGCACGGGGACCAGCCCGCCCGCATCCGCTACCTCCAGCATGAGCTGGAGCTGGAGAAGAGGCTCTTCATCAAATACATCGTGGCGGGCTTCGAGGGAGAGCAAGAGGACAGCCAGGGGACGACGGGCCGAGAAGACAGAGAAGGGCCCTGGGGCAAGGCACAGCCAAAGAAGCCAACACAGGCTCCGTCCTCCCAGAACACACCTCAGCAGGGAGCCAAGGAAAGCTGCAGCACAGAGCAGGGCAGCAGCCGCCACCCTGTGAAGGACGCTCACGGCCAGGTGAGGAAACAGGCTGAGGAAGCTGGGCGTCTTGAGCCTGGGGAAGACAAGGCTCCGGGGAGACCTCAGGGCGGCCTGCCAGTCCCTAAAGGGGGCTACAGGAAAGCTGGGGAGAGACTCTTTGTCGGGGAGTGCAGTGGGGGGATCAGAGGAACGGCTTGAAGCAGAAAAGGGCAGGTTTGGGTCAGGTATAAGGAAGAAATCCTTCCCCGGGAGGGCGGCGAGGCCCCAGCGCAGGCTGGGGGTGCCCCATCCCTGGGGGGGCCCAAGGCCAGGCTGGACGGGGCTGGGGGCGGCCTGGGCTGGGGGCAGGGGTGGTGCCCATGGCAGGGGCTGGAACGAGGTGGGCTTTGAGCTCCCTTCCAAGCCAACCTTTGCTCTGATTTGGTGTTTGCAGGTGCCAGAGCCTTCCGACGAAGACCTGGTGCTGCCGGGCAGCACGTGCCCCGGGATGATGAAGCAGCACACCCGCCTCCAGCGTGCCCTGAGCGACCTGAAGAGGCTACGCCAGGCCCTGGAGGCAAAGAAATGCCTCGTGAGAGAGGGAAGCACCCAGGAAGCGTGCCAGGAGGTACAGAAGCTCCAGGAAGCCACAGAAAAACTGGTGGCACTTACCGAGCAGCTGGAGGAGAAATGCAGATCCCTGCAGGAGACCATCCACCAGGCCAGCAAGACTCCAGGGCCTCTGCCCAGCCAGAGCTCCGCCGAGGCGCCGCCACCTTGCGAGAGTGCCCCCAGCCCAAGGGAGGAGGTGCTGGTTGCCCAGCTCACGCAGCTGAGCAAGGAAAACAAGAGACTGGAAGAAGAAAATTCTCGCCTCCGAGGGCAGGTGGACTCAGCGATGGAAGTCCAAGCTGAAAGTGCTGACCTGAAGAGGCAGCTACAGCAAGTGGCAAAGGAGCAAAACTCCGCCCTGCGACAGGTCAGCAAGCTTCAGGCCCAGCTGCAAGAGGCAGAGCGCCAGCTGCAAGCGCTCAAGGAAGTTGCAGACAGAGGGCCACAGCTGGAGAGAGAACACCTGGAGGCACAGCTAGCGCTCCACAAGGAAGAGCAGGAGCTCGAGAGCTTGCGGAGGGCTCAGGCAGAAGGGAAGAGGCAGCACGAGAAAGCCTCGCAAATGTTACGAGCCCAGGTGGCTGACCTGGAAGATCGGTGCCACCACCAAACTGAACAACTCCAGCTGCTCGCTGAGGAACTGCAGCGGCTGAAAAGCGAGCAATCCAGCCCTGCCATTACCCATCTGCCACAGTTACCAACTACCACAGGTACCACCCGCACAGTCACCTCCAAATCCGAGTCGGCAGAGGACAGCCCAGGGCCCTGCCTTCCTTCAGAGGAGGACGCTGCAGATGAGACCCAAGGAGCGGAAACGCAGCAAGAGTCCTTCATCCTGCAGGTTCCAGTGGGACAAGGACCGTTAAGGATTCGGAAATTCCTGGCTCGGTACAGCTATGACCCTGCTGATAGTCCCAACGAGCAGCCGAAGCTAGAGCTTCCCCTCACCGCAGGACAGTTTGTTTATGTCGTTGGGGAGATGGATGAGGATGGCTGGTATATAGGAGAGCGGACGGACGGCAGAAGAGGGTTCGTCCCCTCCAATCTGGTGGAAGAAGTTCTCGATGACCTCACCTTGACGCCAGTGCCTCCAGAGCTAAGGGATCTCCTTCTGGACACAGATGATGAGGAGAGTTCCACCGACAGCTGCAGCAGCAGTGGCGAAGCCGGGGATGATCCGGACAAAGAAATCTGTCCCGGTGCGCTGGCTGAAGAGCCCCTTGCAGAAGCCTTCCTGAAGGCGCTGCGTGATGGGCCAATCAGTCCCCGTGCGCTGGCTGAAGAGGCCCTTGCAAAAGCCCTCCTGGAGGAGCTGTGTGATGGGCCAATCTTTCCCGGTACGCTGGCTGCAGAGGCCTTTGCAGAAGCCTTCCTGAAGGAGCTGTGGGATGGGCCAATCTGTCCCGTTGCGCTGGCTGAAGAGCCCCTTGCAGAAGCCTTCCTGGAGGAGCTGTGTGATGGGCCAAAAGAGGAAGAAGAAACCTCCAGCGCAGGAAACAGTTATTCCCGCTACCCTTTCTGTCTGTCACCCATTTTGGAGGACGAGGAAGAAGATCGGGATGGGGGTGCCGAGGGTTTCAAAAATCAATAAACTGTGGATAATGATGAACCTGGCCTAGGTGATTCTTCTCCAGAATGTTTATAGAAATGGAAAAGCATTTCTTTGCCCTGCAGCTAACTGCACGCTGCAACAGGTTGGCCAGAGAGGCGGTCGAGTTCTTGGAGGCCTTCAAAAGCCACCTGGATGCGGTCCTGGGGACCTGCTCTGGGTGGCCCTGCCAGAGGTGGGGTTGGGACAGGCGCACTCAGAGCTCCCTTCCCTCAACCTCTGATTCTGGGGACGGAAAAGAGACCCCCAGCGAGGCCCTGCAGAGCCTCAGACCTCCTCGGGGCACTCTGGAGGGCCACAGGGCCTGCGGGGCGCCTTTCACGGCTTGTGGAAGCCCCCCATCACCAGCTCGTGTCACGGGGACTTGTCACAGCCCGGGGCAGTGGGCGCCCAAACCCTTCAGAGGCCGGAGCCACCACGCCGAGGGGGAGCTCCTCCTGTTACTGCCAGGCTCTCCCGGGCAGCGGGGCAGAGCTCTGTGCGCCTTATTATTATTATTTATTAGCTTTATTGTGACAAAACGCATGGGTTTGGGGCTATTTCTGTCAGTACAGGCCAAGACCACAGCCACCACTCCTCCCGTTACTGCCAGGCTCTCCCGGGCAGCGGGGCAGGGCTCTGTGCGCCTTTTTATTATTATTTATTAGCTTTATTGTGACAAAACGCGGTGTTTGGGGATATTGCTGTCAGCGTGGGCCAAGGCCGCAGCCCACCTTTGAAACTCTAACTCTAACCCTAACCCGAAAATGCCCCCACGGAGCTATCCCTAACCCTAACTGGAACCCTTACCCTAAGCCTAACCCTAACCCTAAAAGGCCCCCGTGTAGCTGAGGTAACCCTAACCCTAACCCTAATTAGGACCCCAGAAAACACGTACGCCGTCACTTTCTCCCATCAAAAAGTGCTCCCAACGGAAGCCTTTGGGTACACCTGGACTCCCTTGGGGACCCCTTACGCAACCCCACAAGCAACAGGACTCTGCGCCTTCTCTCTTTCCAAACAACCCGAAACGTAACCCTAACCGGAACACTGAGCTGAACCCTAAGTAGGACCCAAGACAACACGGACGGCGCCACTTTCTCCCATCCAAAAGTGCTCCCAACAGAAGCCTTTGGGTACACCCGAACTCCCTTGGGGAGCCTTTACACAACCCCACACACAACACGACCGTGCTTTTCATGGCCGTGCTATTCCAAAATGAAAACTGTTCTGAACTGATGGTTTGCTCCACAAACATGCTCTTAGGGCTGGTTGGTTTGCTTGGTTTTTGTTTCGTTTTTTTTTTTTTCAAAACATCCAGAGGCAACAACGGGAGGCTGCAAGAGGAGACGTTCAGGCTGAATATCAGGAAATGTGTCCTTACTTAGAAATGTGGTCTGGCTCTGGAACTAGCTCCCGCTGAAAGGTTGCATGGCACAAAGGCTGCCAGAGTTCAAGAAGCGTTTGGACAATGATCTCAGACACATGGCAGAGCTTAGTGATATGGTTTAGTGGAGGACTGTTAGTGTTAGGTCCGAGGTTGGACTCGGTGATCTTGGAGGTCTCTGCCAACTTAGATGATTCTGTGATTCTGTGAGTAATGGGTGGTTCTGTGTGGAGCCAGGAGTTGGACCTGATGAGCGTTGTGGGTCCCTTCCACCTTGCTATGACTCTATGATTACAGGACAAAAGAAGGCGATTTAGCCGAACGTCTAATGGGAACGCCATTCATCCTCACAGCATATGAGGCCTTACATCCTGACACCACGCGACACCACACCTCCCAACACCATGAAATGCCAAACACCCCAAGGCAATGGGCGACCAAACATCCCACCAACATGGGGGGCCAACCACCCCAACACCACGGAAGGCCATACCGCCCAGCCCCATATAAGGCCATACCGCCCAGCCCCATATAAGGCCATACCGCCCAGCCCCATATAAGGCCATACCGCCCAGCCCCATATAAGGCCATACCGCCCAACTCCATATAAGGCCATACCGCCCAACTCCATATGACGTCATGCTGCCCATTATAAGCCATACCGCCCAACTCCATATGACGTCATGCTGCCCCTTATAAGCCATACCGCCCAGCCCCATATAAGGCCATACCGCCCAGCCCCATATAAGGCCATACCGCCCAACTCCATATAAGGAACTGCCCAACTCCATATAAGGTCATGCTGCCCCTTATAAGGCATACCGCCCAACTCCATATAAGGCCATACCGCCCAACTCCATATGACGTCATGCTGCCCCATATGAGGCACACCGCCCATCTCCATATAAGGTCATGGTGCCCCGCCCTCCATTGTGAGGTCATGCCCGCACACAGTATAAATTGCACGCGCACGCACCCATGGCCAGTAGCAGACGCTGTCTCCGCACCTGTGCGACTGGGACGGAAGGCAGTAGACGCTACAGGGTCAGGGGCTGCCGCCCCTCGCAGACCCAGCGAAGGTGACCGTCAGTGGCCAACGGCCACAGCAGTCACAGGCCAACAAACTTACTTCTTGTACCCGCGGCCATGGTGCGGGACGTTGCAGGCCGGGGACTGACGGGGCCCAGCCGCCCCGCGCCCCGACGGGGCCCAGCGCAGCTCCCTGGCAACCCTGCGCAGCAGGAGGAGCGCCGGCAGGAGCTGCAGGCACTGCGGGCCAAACTGGATGGCGAGCGGCTCCACAACCAGGAGCTGCGGCGCCACTTCGCCGCTGAGATCTCCAAGATGAAGGAGGCGGCAAAGAGGGAGCAGCAGCTGATGGTCCAGCAGCTGCAGTGTGAGTGGGAGAAGCAGCAGGCCCTCGACATCCAGCGGCTGCAGGAGCTGCAGTGGCAGCAGCGCGCAGCGGAGACCCGGCAGCTGCTGCGGTGGAAGGAGGCCGAGCTGCTGGCGGCGCAGGAGATGCTGCAGCAGGAGCGCGACGCTGCCCTGCACCAAGCACGGGAGCTGCAGCGGCAGCTGGCCGACGAGCTGCGAAGGCCCTGCAGGAGCAACACGGCGGCCCACGCCAAGCTCCAGGATGTCCTCAAGGAGCTGCGCTGGGAGACGCACGGGGACCAGCCCGCCCGCATCCGCTACCTCCAGCATGAGCTGGAGCTGGAGAAGAGGCTCTTCATCAAATACATCGTGGCGGGCTTCGAGGGAGAGCAAGAGGACAGCCAGGGGACGACGGGCCGAGAAGACAGAGAAGGGCCCTGGGGCAAGGCACAGCCAAAGAAGCCAACACAGGCTCCGTCCTCCCAGAACACACCTCAGCAGGGAGCCAAGGAAAGCTGCAGCACAGAGCAGGGCAGCAGCCGCCACCCTGTGAAGGACGCTCACGGCCAGGTGAGGAAACAGGCTGAGGAAGCTGGGCGTCTTGAGCCTGGGGAAGACAAGGCTCCGGGGAGACCTCAGGGCGGCCTGCCAGTCCCTAAAGGGGGCTACAGGAAAGCTGGGGAGAGACTCTTTGTCAGGGAGTGCAGTGGGGGGATCAGAGGAACGGCTTGAAGCAGAAAAGGGCAGGTTTGGGTCAGGTATAAGGAAGAAATCCTTCCCCGGGAGGGCGGCGAGGCCCCAGCGCAGGCTGGGGGTGCCCCATCCCTGGGGGGGCCCAAGGCCAGGCTGGACGGGGCTGGGGGCGGCCTGGGCTGGGGGCAGGGGTGGTGCCCATGGCAGGGGCTGGAACGAGGTGGGCTTTGAGCTCCCTTCCAAGCCAACCTTTGCTCTGATTTGGTGTTTGCAGGTGCCAGAGCCTTCCGACGAAGACCTGGTGCTGCCGGGCAGCACGTGCCCCGGGATGATGAAGCAGCACACCCGCCTCCAGCGTGCCCTGAGCGACCTGAAGAGGCTACGCCAGGCCCTGGAGGCAAAGAAATGCCTCGTGAGAGAGGGAAGCACCCAGGAAGCGTGCCAGGAGGTACAGAAGCTCCAGGAAGCCACAGAAAAACTGGTGGCACTTACCGAGCAGCTGGAGGAGAAATGCAGATCCCTGCAGGAGACCATCCACCAGGCCAGCAAGACTCCAGGGCCTCTGCCCAGCCAGAGCTCCGCCGAGGCGCCGCCACCTTGCCAGAGTGCCCCCAGCCCAAGGGAGGAGGTGCTGGTTGCCCAGCTCACGCAGCTGAGCAAGGAAAACAAGAGACTGGAAGAAGAAAATTCTCGCCTCCGAGGGCAGGTGGACTCAGCGATGGAAGTCCAAGCTGAAAGTGCTGACCTGAAGAGGCAGCTACAGCAAGTGGCAAAGGAGCAAAACTCCGCCCTGCGACAGGTCAGCAAGCTTCAGGCCCAGCTGCAAGAGGCAGAGCGCCAGCTGCAAGCGCTCAAGGAACTTGCAGACAGAGGGCCACAGCTGGAGAGAGAACACCTGGAGGCACAGCTAGCGCTCCACAAGGAAGAGCAGGAGCTCGAGAGCTTGCGGAGGGCTCAGGCAGAAGGGAAGAGGCAGCACGAGGAAGCCTCGCAAATGTTACGAGCCCAGGTGGCTGACCTGGAAGATCGGTGCCACCACCAAACTGAACAACTCCAGCTGCTCGCTGAGGAACTGCAGCGGCTGAAAAGCGAGCAATCCAGCCCTGCCATTACCCATCTGCCACAGTTACCAACTACCACAGGTACCACCCACACAGTCACCTCCAAATCCGAGTCGGCAGAGGACAGCCCAGGGCCCTGCCTTCCTTCAGAGGAGGACGCTGCAGATGAGACCCAAGGAGCGGAAACGCAGCAAGAGTCCTTCATCCTGCAGGTTCCAGTGGGACAAGGACCATTAAGGATTCGGAAATTCCTGGCTCGGTACAGCTATGACCCTGCTGATAGTCCCAACGAGCAGCCGAAGCTAGAGCTTCCCCTCACCGCAGGACAGTTTGTTTATGTCGTTGGGGAGATGGATGAGGACGGCTGGTATATAGGAGAGCGGACGGACGGCAGAAGAGGGTTCGTCCCCTCCAATCTGGTGGAAGAAGTTCTCGATGACCTCACCTTGACGCCAGTGCCTCCAGAGCTAAGGGATCTCCTTCTGGACACAGATGATGAGGAGAGTTCCACCGACAGCTGCAGCAGCAGTGGCGAAGCCGGGGATGATCCGGACAAAGAAATCTGTCCCGGTGCGCTGGCTGAAGAGCCCCTTGCAGAAGCCTTCCTGAAGGCGCTGCGTGATGGGCCAATCAGTCCCCGTGCGCTGGCTGAAGAGGCCCTTGCAAAAGCCCTCCTGGAGGAGCTGTGTGATGGGCCAATCTTTCCCGGTACGCTGGCTGCAGAGGCCTTTGCAGAAGCCTTCCTGAAGGAGCTGTGGGATGGGCCAATCTGTCCCGTTGCGCTGGCTGAAGAGCCCCTTGCAGAAGCCTTCCTGGAGGAGCTGTGTGATGGGCCAAAAGAGGAAGAAGAAACCTCCAGCGCAGGAAACAGTTATTCCCGCTACCCTTTCTGTCTGTCACCCATTTTGGAGGACGAGGAAGAAGATCGGGATGGGGGTGCCGAGGCTTTCAAAAATCAATAAACTGTGGATAATGATGAACCTGGCCTAGGTGATTCTTCTCCAGAATGTTTATAGAAATGGAAAAGCATTTCTTTGCCCTGCAGCTAACTGCACGCTGCAACAGGTTGGCCAGAGAGGCGGTCGAGTTCTTGGAGGCCTTCAAAAGCCACCTGGATGCGGTCCTGGGGACCTGCTCTGGGTGGCCCTGCCAGAGGTGGGGTTGGGACAGGCGCACTCAGAGCTCCCTTCCCTCAACCTCTGATTCTGGGGACGGAAAAGAGACCCCCAGCGAGGCCCTGCAGAGCCTCAGACCTCCTCGGGGCACTCTGGAGGGCCACAGGGCCTGCGGGGCGCCTTTCACGGCTTGTGGAAGCCCCCCATCACCAGCTCGTGTCACGGGGACTTGTCACAGCCCGGGGCAGTGGGCGCCCAAACCCTTCAGAGGCCGGAGCCACCACGCCGAGGGGGAGCTCCTCCTGTTACTGCCAGGCTCTCCCGGGCAGCGGGGCAGAGCTCTGTGCGCCTTATTATTATTATTTATTAGCTTTATTGTGACAAAACGCATGGGTTTGGGGCTATTTCTGTCAGTACAGGCCAAGACCGCAGCCACCACTCCTCCCGTTACTGCCAGGCTCTCCCGGGCAGCGGGGCAGGGCTCTGTGCGCCTTTTTATTATTATTTATTAGCTTTATTGTGACAAAACGCGGTGTTTGGGGATATTGCTGTCAGCGTGGGCCAAGGCCGCAGCCCACCTTTGAAACTCTAACTCTAACCCTAACCCGAAAATGCCCCCACGGAGCTATCCCTAACCCTAACTGGAACCCTTACCCTAAGCCTAAGCCTAACCCTAACCCTAAAAGGCCCCCGTGTAGCTGAGGTAACCCTAACCCTAACCCTAATTAGGACCCCAGAAAACACGTACGCCGCCACTTTCTCCCATCCAAAAGTGCTCCCAACGGAAGCCTTTGGGTACACCTGGACTCCCTTGGGGACCCCTTACGCAACCCCACAAGCAACAGGACTCTGCGCCTTCTCTCTTTCCAAACAACCCGAAACGTAACCCTAACCGGAACACTGAGCCGAACCCTAAGTAGGACCCAAGACAACACGGACGGCGCCACTTTCTCCCATCCAAAAGTGCTCCCAACAGAAGCCTTTGGGTACACCCGAACTCCCCTGGGGAGCCTTTACACAACCCCACACACAACACGACCGTGCTTTTCATGGCTATGTTATTCCAAAATGAAAACTGTTCTGAACAAAACGCAGAGTTTTGGGGATATTTCTGTCAGTACAGGCCAAGACCGCAGCCACCACTCCTCCCATTACTGCCAGGCTCTCCCAGGCAGCGGGGCAGGGCTCTGTGCGCCTTTTTATTATTATTTATTAGCTTTATTGTGACAAAACGCGGTGTTTGGGGATATTGCTGTCAGCGTGGGCCAAGGCCGCAGCCCACCTTTGAAACTCTAACCCTAACCCTAAAATGCCCCCACGGAGCTATCCCTAACCCTAACTGGAACCCTTACCCTAAGCCTAACCCTAACCCTAAAAGGCCCCCGTGTAGCTGAGGTAACCCTAACCCTAACCCTAATTAGGACCCCAGAAAACACGTACGCCGTCACTTTCTCCCATCCAAAAGTGCTCCCAACGGAAGCCTTTGGGTACACCTGGACTCCCTTGGGGACCCCTTACGCAACCCCACAAGCAACAGGACTCTGCGCCTTCTCTCTTTCCAAACAACCCGAAACGTAACCCTAACCGGAACACTGAGCCGAACCCTAAGTAGGACCCAAGACAACACGGACGGCGCCACTTTCTCCCATCCAAAAGTGCTCCCAACAGAAGCCTTTGGGTACACCCGAACTCCCTTGGGGAGCCTTTACACAACCCCACACACAACACGACCGTGCTTTTCATGGCCGTGCTATTCCAAAATGAAAACTGTTCTGAACTGATGGTTTGCTCCACAAACATGCTCTTAGGGCTGGTTGGTTTGTTTGGTTTTTGTTTCGTTTTTTTTTTTTGAAAACATCCAGAGGCAACAACGGGAGGCTGCAAGAGGAGACGTTCAGGCTGAATATCAGGAAATGTGTCCTTACTTAGAAATGTGGTCTGGCTCTGGAACTAGCTCCCGCTGAAAGGTTGCGTGGCACAAAGGCTGCCAGAGTTCAAGAAGCGTTTGGACAATGATCTCAGACACATGGCAGAGCTTAGTGATATGGTTTAGTGGAGGACTGTTAGTGTTAGGTCCGAGGTTGGACTCGGTGATCTTGGAGGTCTCTGCCAACTTAGATGATCCTGTGATTCTGTGAGTAATGGGTGGTTCTGTGTGGAGCCAGGAGTTGGACCTGATGAGCGTTGTGGGTCCCTTCCACCTTGCTATGACTCTATGATTACAGGACAAAAGAAGGCGATTTAGCCGAACGCCTAATGGGAACGCCATTCATCCTCACAGCATATGAGGCCTTACATCCTGACACCACGCGACACCACACCTCCCAACACCATGAAATGCCAAACACCCCAAGGCAATGGGCGACCAAACATCCCACCAACATGGGGGGCCAACCACCCCAACACCACGGAAGGCCATACCGCCCAGCCCCATATAAGGCCATACCGCCCAGCCC
Organism: Anser brachyrhynchus; assembly: GCF_964034855.1. Taxonomy (NCBI): domain Eukaryota; kingdom Metazoa; phylum Chordata; class Aves; order Anseriformes; family Anatidae; genus Anser; species Anser brachyrhynchus. The sequence continues at coordinate 134,628 of NC_137721.1, read as the reverse complement.
CATATAAGGCCATACCGCCCAACTCCATATAAGGCCATACCGCCCAACTCCATATAAGGCCATACCGCCCAACTCCATATAAGGAACTGCCCAACTCCATATGACGTCATGCTGCCCCTTATAAGGCATACCGCCCAACTCCATATAAGGCCATACCGCCCAACTCCATATGACGTCATGCTGCCCCATATGAGGCACACTGCCCATCTCCATATGACGTCATGGTGCCCCGCCCTCCATTGTGAGGTCATGCCAGCACACAGTATAAATTGCACGCGCACGCACCCATGGCCAGTAGCAGACGCTGTCTCCGCACCTGTGCGACTGGGACGGAAGGCAGTAGACGCTACAGGGTCAGGGGCTGCCGCCCCTCGCAGACCCAGCGAAGGTGACCGTCAGTGGCCAACGGCCACAGCAGTCACAGGCCAACAAATTTCCTTCTTGTACCCGCAGCCATGGTGCGGGACGTTGCAGGCCGGGGACTGACGGGGCCCAGCCGCCCCGCGCCCCGACGGGGCCCAGCGCAGCTCCCTGGCAACCCTGCGCAGCAGGAGGAGCGCCGGCAGGAGCTGCAGGCACTGCGGGCCAAACTGGATGGCGAGCGGCTCCACAACCAGGAGCTGCGGCGCCACTTCGCCGCTGAGATCTCCAAGATGAAGGAGGCGGCAAAGAGGGAGCAGCAGCTGATGGTCCAGCAGCTGCAGTGTGAGTGGGAGAAGCAGCAGGCCCTCGACATCCAGCGGCTGCAGGAGCTGCAGTGGCAGCAGCGCGCAGCGGAGACCCGGCAGCTGCTGCGGTGGAAGGAGGCCGAGCTGCTGGCGGCGCAGGAGATGCTGCAGCAGGAGCGCGACGCTGCCCTGCACCAAGCACGGGAGCTGCAGCGGCAGCTGGCCGACGAGCTGCGAAGGCCCTGCAGGAGCAACACGGCGGCCCACGCCAAGCTCCAGGATGTCCTCAAGGAGCTGCGCTGGGAGACGCACGGGGACCAGCCCGCCCGCATCCGCTACCTCCAGCATGAGCTGGAGCTGGAGAAGAGGCTCTTCATCAAATACATCGTGGCGGGCTTCGAGGGAGAGCAAGAGGACAGCCAGGGGACGACGGGCCGAGAAGACAGAGAAGGGCCCTGGGGCAAGGCACAGCCAAAGAAGCCAACACAGGCTCCGTCCTCCCACAACACACCTCAGCAGGGAGCCAAGGAAAGCTGCAGCACAGAGCAGGGCAGCAGCCGCCACCCTGTGAAGGACGCTCACGGCCAGGTGAGGAAACAGGCTGAGGAAGCTGGGCGTCTTGAGCCTGGGGAAGACAAGGCTCCGGGGAGACCTCAGGGCGGCCTGCCAGTCCCTAAAGGGGGCTACAGGAAAGCTGGGGAGAGACTCTTTGTCAGGGAGTGCAGTGGGGGGATCAGAGGAACGGCTTGAAGCAGAAAAGGGCAGGTTTGGGTCAGGTATAAGGAAGAAATCCTTCCCCGGGAGGGCGGCGAGGCCCCAGCGCAGGCTGGGGGTGCCCCATCCCTGGGGGGGCCCAAGGCCAGGCTGGACGGGGCTGGGGGCGGCCTGGGCTGGGGGCAGGGGTGGTGCCCATGGCAGGGGCTGGAACGAGGTGGGCTTTGAGCTCCCTTCCAAGCCAACCTTTGCTCTGATTTGGTGTTTGCAGGTGCCAGAGCCTTCCGACGAAGACCTGCTGCTGCCGGGCAGCACGTGCCCCGGGATGATGAAGCAGCACACCCGCCTCCAGCGTGCCCTGAGCGACCTGAAGAGGCTACGCCAGGCCCTGGAGGCAAAGAAATGCCTCGTGAGAGAGGGAAGCACCCAGGAAGCGTGCCAGGAGGTACAGAAGCTCCAGGAAGCCACAGAAAAACTGGTGGCACTTACCGAGCAGCTGGAGGAGAAATGCAGATCCCTGCAGGAGACCATCCACCAGGCCAGCAAGACTCCAGGGCCTCTGCCCAGCCAGAGCTCCGCCGAGGCGCCGCCACCTTGCGAGAGTGCCCCCAGCCCAAGGGAGGAGGTGCTGGTTGCCCAGCTCACGCAGCTGAGCAAGGAAAACAAGAGACTGGAAGAAGAAAATTCTCGCCTCCGAGGGCAGGTGGACTCAGCGATGGAAGTCCAAGCTGAAAGTGCTGACCTGAAGAGGCAGCTACAGCAAGTGGCAAAGGAGCAAAACTCCGCCCTGCGACAGGTCAGCAAGCTTCAGGCCCAGCTGCAAGAGGCAGAGCGCCAGCTGCAAGCGCTCAAGGAACTTGCAGACAGAGGGCCACAGCTGGAGAGAGAACACCTGGAGGCACAGCTAGCGCTCCACAAGGAAGAGCAGGAGCTCGAGAGCTTGCGGAGGGCTCAGGCAGAAGGGAAGAGGCAGCACGAGGAAGCCTCGCAAATGTTACGAGCCCAGGTGGCTGACCTGGAAGATCGGTGCCACCACCAAACTGAACAACTCCAGCTGCTCGCTGAGGAACTGCAGCGGCTGAAAAGCGAGCAATCCAGCCCTGCCATTACCCATCTGCCACAGTTACCAACTACCACAGGTACCACCCACACAGTCACCTCCAAATCCGAGTCGGCAGAGGACAGCCCAGGGCCCTGCCTTCCTTCAGAGGAGGACGCTGCAGATGAGACCCAAGGAGCGGAAGCGCAGCAAGAGTCCTTCATCCTGCAGGTTCCAGTGGGACAAGGACCATTAAGGATTCGGAAATTCCTGGCTCGGTACAGCTACGACCCTGCTGATAGTCCCAACGAGCAGCCGAAGCTAGAGCTTCCCCTCACCGCAGGACAGTTTGTTTATGTCGTTGGGGAGATGGATGAGGATGGCTGGTATATAGGAGAGCGGACGGACGGCAGAAGAGGGTTCGTCCCCTCCAATCTGGTGCAAGAAGTTCTCGATGACCTCACCTTGACGCCAGTGCCTCCAGAGCTAAGGGATCTCCTTCTGGACACAGATGATGAGGAGAGTTCCACCGACAGCTGCAGCAGCAGTGGCGAAGCCGGGGATGATCCGGACAAAGAAATCTGTCCCGGTGCGCTGGCTGAAGAGCCCCTTGCAGAAGCCTTCCTGAAGGCGCTGCGTGATGGGCCAATCAGTCCCCGTGCGCTGGCTGAAGAGGCCCTTGCAAAAGCCCTCCTGGAGGAGCTGTGTGATGGGCCAATCTTTCCCGGTACGCTGGCTGCAGAGGCCTTTGCAGAAGCCTTCCTGAAGGAGCTGTGGGATGGGCCAATCTGTCCCGTTGCGCTGGCTGAAGAGCCCCTTGCAGAAGCCTTCCTGGAGGAGCTGTGTGATGGGCCAAAAGAGGAAGAAGAAACCTCCAGCGCAGGAAACAGTTATTCCCGCTACCCTTTCTGTCTGTCACCCATTTTGGAGGACGAGGAAGAAGATCGGGATGGGGGTGCCGAGGCTTTCAAAAATCAATAAACTGTGGCTAATGATGAACCTGGCCTAGGTGATTCTTCTCCAGAATGTTTATAGAAATGGAAAAGCATTTCTTTGCCCTGCAGCTAACTGCACGCTGCAACAGGTTGGCCAGAGAGGCGGTCGAGTTCTTGGAGGCCTTCAAAAGCCACCTGGATGCGGTCCTGGGGACCTGCTCTGGGTGGCCCTGCCAGAGGTGGGGTTGGGACAGGCGCACTCAGAGCTCCCTTCCCTCAACCTCTGATTCTGGGGACGGAAAAGAGACCCCCAGCGAGGCCCTGCAGAGCCTCAGACCTCCTCGGGGCACTCTGGAGGGCCACAGGGCCTGCGGGGCCCCTTTCACGGCTTGTGGAAGCCCCCCATCACCAGCTCGTGTCACGGGGACTTGTCACAGCCCGGGGCAGTGGGCGCCCAAACCCTTCAGAGGCCGGAGCCACCACGCCGAGGGGGAGCTCCTCCTGTTACTGCCAGGCTCTCCCGGGCAGCGGGGCAGAGCTCTGTGCGCCTTATTATTATTATTTATTAGCTTTATTGTGACAAAACGCATGGGTTTGGGGCTATTTCTGTCAGTACAGGCCAAGACCGCAGCCACCACTCCTCCCGTTACTGCCAGGCTCTCCCGGGCAGCGGGGCAGGGCTCTGTGCGCCTTTTTATTATTATTTATTAGCTTTATTGTGACAAAACACGGTGTTTGGGGATATTGCTGTCAGCGTGGGCCAAGGCCGCAGCCCACCTTTGAAACTCTAACTCTAACCCTAAAATCCCCCCACGGAGCTATCCCTAACCCTAACTGGAACCCTTACCCTAAGCCTAAGCCTAACCCTAACCCTAAAAGGCCCCCGTGTAGCTGAGGTAACCCTAACCCTAACCCTAATTAGGACCCCAGAAAACACGTACGCCGTCACTTTCTCCCATCCAAAAGTGCTCCCAACGGAAGCCTTTGGGTACACCTGGACTCCCTTGGGGACCCCTTACGCAACCCCACAAGCAACAGGACTCTGCGCCTTCTCTCTTTCCAAACAACCCGAAACGTAACCCTAACCGGAACACTGAGCCGAACCCTAAGTAGGACCCAAGACAACACGGACGGCGCCACTTTCTCCCATCCAAAAGTGCTCCCAACAGAAGCCTTTGGGTACACCCGAACTCCCTTGGGGAGCCTTTACACAACCCCACACACAACACGACCGTGCTTTTCATGGCTATGTTATTCCAAAATGAAAACTGTTCTGAACTGATGGTTTGCTCCACAAACATGCTCTTAGGGCTGGTTGGTTTGTTTGGTTTTTGTTTCGTTTTTTTTTTTCTGAAAACATCCAGAGGCAACAACGGGAGGCTGCAAGAGGAGACGTTCAGGCTGAATATCAGGAAATGTGTCCTTACTTAGAAATGTGGTCTGGCTCTGGAACTAGCTCCCGCTGAAAGGTTGCATGGCACAAAGGCTGCCAGAGTTCAAGAAGCGTTTGGACAATGATCTCAGACACATGGCAGAGCTTAGTGATATGGTTTAGTGGAGGACTGTTAGTGTTAGGTCCGAGGTTGGACTCGGTGATCTTGGAGGTCTCTGCCGACTTAGATGATTCTGTGATTCTGTGAGTAATGGGTGGTTCTGTGTGGAGCCAGGAGTTGGACCTGATGAGCGTTGTGGGTCCCTTCCACCTTGCTATGACTCTATGATTACAGGACAAAAGAAGGCGATTTAGCCGAACGCCTAATGGGAACGCCATTCATCCTCACAGCATATGAGGCCTTACATCCTGACACCACGCGACACCACACCTCCCAACACCATGAAATGCCAAACACCCCAAGGCAATGGGCGACCAAACATCCCACCAACATGGGGGGCCAACCACCCCAACACCACGGAAGGCCATACCGCCCAGCCCCATATAAGGCCATACCGCCCAGCCCCATATAAGGCCATACCGCCCAGCCCCATATAAGGCCATACCGCCCAACTCCATATAAGGAACTGCCCAACTCCATATAAGGTCATGCTGCCCCTTATAAGGCATACCGCCCAACTCCATATAAGGCCATACCGCCCAACTCCATATGACGTCATGCTGCCCCATGTGAGGCACACCGCCCATCTCCATATGACGTCATGGTTCCCCGCCCTCCATTGTGAGGTCATGCCCGCACACAGTATAAATTGCACGCGCACGCACCCATGGCCAGTAGCAGACGCTGTCTCCGCACCTGTGCGACTGGGACGGAAGGCAGTAGACGCTACAGGGTCAGGGGCTGCCGCCCCTCGCAGACCCAGCGAAGGTGACCGTCAGTGGCCAACGGCCACAGCAGTCACAGGCCAACAAACTTACTTCTTGTACCCGCGGCCATGGTGCGGGACGTTGCAGGCCGGGGACTGACGGGGCCCAGCCGCCCCGCGCCCCGACGGGGCCCAGCGCAGCTCCCTGGCAACCCTGCGCAGCAGGAGGAGCGCCGGCAGGAGCTGCAGGCACTGCGGGCCAAACTGGATGGCGAGCGGCTCCACAACCAGGAGCTGCGGCGCCACTTCGCCGCTGAGATCTCCAAGATGAAGGAGGCGGCAAAGAGGGAGCAGCAGCTGATGGTCCAGCAGCTGCAGTGTGAGTGGGAGAAGCAGCAGGCCCTCGACATCCAGCGGCTGCAGGAGCTGCAGTGGCAGCAGCGCGCAGCGGAGACCCGGCAGCTGCTGCGGTGGAAGGAGGCCGAGCTGCTGGCGGCGCAGGAGATGCTGCAGCAGGAGCGCGACGCTGCCCTGCACCAAGCACGGGAGCTGCAGCGGCAGCTGGCCGACGAGCTGCGAAGGCCCTGCAGGAGCAACACGGCGGCCCACGCCAAGCTCCAGGATGTCCTCAAGGAGCTGCGCTGGGAGACGCACGGGGACCAGCCCGCCCGCATCCGCTACCTCCAGCATGAGCTGGAGCTGGAGAAGAGGCTCTTCATCAAATACATCGTGGCGGGCTTCGAGGGAGAGCAAGAGGACAGCCAGGGGACGACGGGCCGAGAAGACAGAGAAGGGCCCTGGGGCAAGGCACAGCCAAAGAAGCCAACACAGGCTCCGTCCTCCCACAACACACCTCAGCAGGGAGCCAAGGAAAGCTGCAGCACAGAGCAGGGCAGCAGCCGCCACCCTGTGAAGGACGCTCACGGCCAGGTGAGGAAACAGGCTGAGGAAGCTGGGCGTCTTGAGCCTGGGGAAGACAAGGCTCCGGGGAGACCTCAGGGCGGCCTGCCAGTCCCTAAAGGGGGCTACAGGAAAGCTGGGGAGAGACTCTTTGTCAGGGAGTGCAGTGGGGGGATCAGAGGAACGGCTTGAAGCAGAAAAGGGCAGGTTTGGGTCAGGTATAAGGAAGAAATCCTTCCCCGGGAGGGCGGCGAGGCCCCAGCGCAGGCTGGGGGTGCCCCATCCCTGGGGGGGCCCAAGGCCAGGCTGGACGGGGCTGGGGGCGGCCTGGGCTGGGGGCAGGGGTGGTGCCCATGGCAGGGGCTGGAACGAGGTGGGCTTTGAGCTCCCTTCCAAGCCAACCTTTGCTCTGATTTGGTGTTTGCAGGTGCCAGAGCCTTCCGACGAAGACCTGGTGCTGCCGGGCAGCACGTGCCCCGGGATGATGAAGCAGCACACCCGCCTCCAGCGTGCCCTGAGCGACCTGAAGAGGCTACGCCAGGCCCTGGAGGCAAAGAAATGCCTCGTGAGAGAGGGAAGCACCCAGGAAGCGTGCCAGGAGGTACAGAAGCTCCAGGAAGCCACAGAAAAACTGGTGGCACTTACCGAGCAGCTGGAGGAGAAATGCAGATCCCTGCAGGAGACCATCCACCAGGCCAGCAAGACTCCAGGGCCTCTGCCCAGCCAGAGCTCCGCCGAGGCGCCGCCACCTTGCCAGAGTGCCCCCAGCCCAAGGGAGGAGGTGCTGGTTGCCCAGCTCACGCAGCTGAGCAAGGAAAACAAGAGACTGGAAGAAGAAAATTCTCGCCTCCGAGGGCAGGTGGACTCAGCGATGGAAGTCCAAGCTGAAAGTGCTGACCTGAAGAGGCAGCTACAGCAAGTGGCAAAGGAGCAAAACTCCGCCCTGCGACAGGTCAGCAAGCTTCAGGCCCAGCTGCAAGAGGCAGAGCGCCAGCTGCAAGCGCTCAAGGAACTTGCAGACAGAGGGCCACAGCTGGAGAGAGAACACCTGGAGGCACAGCTAGCGCTCCACAAGGAAGAGCAGGAGCTCGAGAGCTTGCGGAGGGCTCAGGCAGAAGGGAAGAGGCAGCACGAGGAAGCCTCGCAAATGTTACGAGCCCAGGTGGCTGACCTGGAAGATCGGTGCCACCACCAAACTGAACAACTCCAGCTGCTCGCTGAGGAACTGCAGCGGCTGAAAAGCGAGCAATCCAGCCCTGCCATTACCCATCTGCCACAGTTACCAACTACCACAGGTACCACCCACACAGTCACCTCCAAATCCGAGTCGGCAGAGGACAGCCCAGGGCCCTGCCTTCCTTCAGAGGAGGACGCTGCAGATGAGACCCAAGGAGCGGAAGCGCAGCAAGAGTCCTTCATCCTGCAGGTTCCAGTGGGACAAGGACCATTAAGGATTCGGAAATTCCTGGCTCGGTACAGCTACGACCCTGCTGATAGTCCCAACGAGCAGCCGAAGCTAGAGCTTCCCCTCACCGCAGGACAGTTTGTTTATGTCGTTGGGGAGATGGATGAGGATGGCTGGTATATAGGAGAGCGGACGGACGGCAGAAGAGGGTTCGTCCCCTCCAATCTGGTGGAAGAAGTTCTCGATGACCTCACCTTGACGCCAGTGCCTCCAGAGCTAAGGGATCTCCTTCTGGACACAGATGATGAGGAGAGTTCCACCGACAGCTGCAGCAGCAGTGGCGAAGCCGGGGATGATCCGGACAAAGAAATCTGTCCCGGTGCGCTGGCTGAAGAGCCCCTTGCAGAAGCCTTCCTGAAGGCGCTGCGTGATGGGCCAATCAGTCCCCGTGCGCTGGCTGAAGAGGCCCTTGCAAAAGCCCTCCTGGAGGAGCTGTGTGATGGGCCAATCTTTCCCGGTACGCTGGCTGCAGAGGCCTTTGCAGAAGCCTTCCTGAAGGAGCTGTGGGATGGGCCAATCTGTCCCGTTGCGCTGGCTGAAGAGCCCCTTGCAGAAGCCTTCCTGGAGGAGCTGTGTGATGGGCCAAAAGAGGAAGAAGAAACCTCCAGCGCAGGAAACAGTTATTCCCGCTACCCTTTCTGTCTGTCACCCATTTTGGAGGACGAGGAAGAAGATCGGGATGGGGGTGCCGAGGCTTTCAAAAATCAATAAACTGTGGATAATGATGAACCTGGCCTAGGTGATTCTTCTCCAGAATGTTTATAGAAATGGAAAAGCATTTCTTTGCCCTGCAGCTAACTGCACGCTGCAACAGGTTGGCCAGAGAGGCGGTCGAGTTCTTGGAGGCCTTCAAAAGCCACCTGGATGCGGTCCTGGGGACCTGCTCTGGGTGGCCCTGCCAGAGGTGGGGTTGGGACAGGCGCACTCAGAGCTCCCTTCCCTCAACCTCTGATTCTGGGGACGGAAAAGAGACCCCCAGCGAGGCCCTGCAGAGCCTCAGACCTCCTCGGGGCACTCTGGAGGGCCACAGGGCCTGCGGGGCCCCTTTCACGGCTTGTGGAAGCCCCCCATCACCAGCTCGTGTCACGGGGACTTGTCACAGCCCGGGGCAGTGGGCGCCCAAACCCTTCAGAGGCCGGAGCCACCACGCCGAGGGGGAGCTCCTCCTGTTACTGCCAGGCTCTCCCGGGCAGCGGGGCAGAGCTCTGTGCGCCTTATTATTATTATTTATTAGCTTTATTGTGACAAAACGCATGGGTTTGGGGCTATTTCTGTCAGTACAGGCCAAGACCGCAGCCACCACTCCTCCCGTTACTGCCAGGCTCTCCCGGGCAGCGGGGCAGGGCTCTGTGCGCCTTTTTATTATTATTTATTAGCTTTATTGTGACAAAACGCGGTGTTTGGGGATATTGCTGTCAGCGTGGGCCAAGGCCGCAGCCCACCTTTGAAACTCTAACTCTAACCCTAAAATCCCCCCACGGAGCTATCCCTAACCCTAACTGGAACCCTTACCCTAAGGCTAAGCCTAACCCTAACCCTAAAAGGCCCCCGTGTAGCTGAGGTAACCCTAACCCTAACCCTAATTAGGACCCCAGAAAACACGTACGCCGTCACTTTCTCCCATCCAAAAGTGCTCCCAACGGAAGCCTTTGGGTACACCTGGACTCCCTTGGGGACCCCTTACGCAACCCCACAAGCAACAGGACTCTGCGCCTTCTCTCTTTCCAAACAACCCGAAACGTAACCCTAACCGGAACACTGAGCCGAACCCTAAGTAGGACCCAAGACAACACGGACGGCGCCACTTTCTCCCATCCAAAAGTGCTCCCAACAGAAGCCTTTGGGTACACCCGAACTCCCTTGGGGAGCCTTTACACAACCCCACACACAACACGACCGTGCTTTTCATGGCTATGTTATTCCAAAATGAAAACTGTTCTGAACTGATGGTTTGCTCCACAAACATGCTCTTAGGGCTGGTTGGTTTGTTTGGTTTTTGTTTCGTTTTTTTTTTTCTGAAAACATCCAGAGGCAACAACGGGAGGCTGCAAGAGGAGACGTTCAGGCTGAATATCAGGAAATGTGTCCTTACTTAGAAATGTGGTCTGGCTCTGGAACTAGCTCCCGCTGAAAGGTTGCATGGCACAAAGGCTGCCAGAGTTCAAGAAGCGTTTGGACAATGATCTCAGACACATGGCAGAGCTTAGTGATATGGTTTAGTGGAGGACTGTTAGTGTTAGGTCCGAGGTTGGACTCGGTGATCTTGGAGGTCTCTGCCGACTTAGATGATTCTGTGATTCTGTGAGTAATGGGTGGTTCTGTGTGGAGCCAGGAGTTGGACCTGCTGAGCGTTGTGGGTCCCTTCCACCTTGCTATGACTCTATGATTACAGGACAAAAGAAGGCGATTTAGCCGAACGCCTAATGGGAACGCCATTCATCCTCACAGCATATGAGGCCTTACATCCTGACACCACGCGACACCACACCTCCCATCACCATGAAATGCCAAACACCCCAAGGCAATGGGCGACCAAACATCCCACCAACATGGGGGGCCAACCACCCCAACACCACGGAAGGCCATACCGCCCAGCCCCATATAAGGCCATACCGCCCAGCCCCATATAAGGCCATACCGCCCAACTCCATATAAGGAACTGCCCAACTCCATATAAGGTCATGCTGCCCCTTATAAGGCATACCGCCCAACTCCATATAAGGCCATACCGCCCAACTCCATATGACGTCATGCTGCCCCATGTGAGGCACACCGCCCATCTCCATATGACGTCATGGTTCCCCGCCCTCCATTGTGAGGTCATGCCCGCACACAGTATAAATTGCACGCGCACGCACCCATGGCCAGTAGCAGACGCTGTCTCCGCACCTGTGCGACTGGGACGGAAGGCAGTAGACGCTACAGGGTCAGGGGCTGCCGCCCCTCGCAGACCCAGCGAAGGTGACCGTCAGTGGCCAACGGCCACAGCAGTCACAGGCCAACAAACTTACTTCTTGTACCCGCGGCCATGGTGCGGGACGTTGCAGGCCGGGGACTGACGGGGCCCAGCCGCCCCGCGCCCCGACGGGGCCCAGCGCAGCTCCCTGGCAACCCTGCGCAGCAGGAGGAGCGCCGGCAGGAGCTGCAGGCACTGCGGGCCAAACTGGATGGCGAGCGGCTCCACAACCAGGAGCTGCGGCGCCACTTCGCCGCTGAGATCTCCAAGATGAAGGAGGCGGCAAAGAGGGAGCAGCAGCTGATGGTCCAGCAGCTGCAGTGTGAGTGGGAGAAGCAGCAGGCCCTCGACATCCAGCGGCTGCAGGAGCTGCAGTGGCAGCAGCGCGCAGCGGAGACCCGGCAGCTGCTGCGGTGGAAGGAGGCCGAGCTGCTGGCGGCGCAGGAGATGCTGCAGCAGGAGCGCGACGCTGCCCTGCACCAAGCACGGGAGCTGCAGCGGCAGCTGGCCGACGAGCTGCGAAGGCCCTGCAGGAGCAACACGGCGGCCCACGCCAAGCTCCAGGATGTCCTCAAGGAGCTGCGCTGGGAGACGCACGGGGACCAGCCCGCCCGCATCCGCTACCTCCAGCATGAGCTGGAGCTGGAGAAGAGGCTCTTCATCAAATACATCGTGGCGGGCTTCGAGGGAGAGCAAGAGGACAGCCAGGGGACGACGGGCCGAGAAGACAGAGAAGGGCCCTGGGGCAAGGCACAGCCAAAGAAGCCAACACAGGCTCCGTCCTCCCACAACACACCTCAGCAGGGAGCCAAGGAAAGCTGCAGCACAGAGCAGGGCAGCAGCCGCCACCCTGTGAAGGACGCTCACGGCCAGGTGAGGAAACAGGCTGAGGAAGCTGGGCGTCTTGAGCCTGGGGAAGACAAGGCTCCGGGGAGACCTCAGGGCGGCCTGCCAGTCCCTAAAGGGGGCTACAGGAAAGCTGGGGAGAGACTCTTTGTCAGGGAGTGCAGTGGGGGGATCAGAGGAACGGCAGGAAGCAGAAAAGGGCAGGTTTGGGTCAGGTATAAGGAAGAAATCCTTCCCCGGGAGGGCGGCGAGGCCCCAGCGCAGGCTGGGGGTGCCCCATCCCTGGGGGGGCCCAAGGCCAGGCTGGACGGGGCTGGGGGCGGCCTGGGCTGGGGGCAGGGGTGGTGCCCATGGCAGGGGCTGGAACGAGGTGGGCTTTGAGCTCCCTTCCAAGCCAACCTTTGCTCTGATTTGGTGTTTGCAGGTGCCAGAGCCTTCCGACGAAGACCTGCTGCTGCCGGGCAGCACGTGCCCCGGGATGATGAAGCAGCACACCCGCCTCCAGCGTGCCCTGAGCGACCTGAAGAGGCTACGCCAGGCCCTGGAGGCAAAGAAATGCCTCGTGAGAGAGGGAAGCACCCAGGAAGCGTGCCAGGAGGTACAGAAGCTCCAGGAAGCCACAGAAAAACTGGTGGCACTTACCGAGCAGCTGGAGGAGAAATGCAGATCCCTGCAGGAGACCATCCACCAGGCCAGCAAGACTCCAGGGCCTCTGCCCAGCCAGAGCTCCACCGAGGCGCCGCCACCTTGCGAGAGTGCCCCCAGCCCAAGGGAGGAGGTGCTGGTTGCCCAGCTCACGCAGCTGAGCAAGGAAAACAAGAGACTGGAAGAAGAAAATTCTCGCCTCCGAGGGCAGGTGGACTCAGCGATGGAAGTCCAAGCTGAAAGTGCTGACCTGAAGAGGCAGCTACAGCAAGTGGCAAAGGAGCAAAACTCCGCCCTGCGACAGGTCAGCAAGCTTCAGGCCCAGCTGCAAGAGGCAGAGCGCCAGCTGCAAGCGCTCAAGGAACTTGCAGACAGAGGGCCACAGCTGGAGAGAGAACACCTGGAGGCACAGCTAGCGCTCCACAAGGAAGAGCAGGAGCTCGAGAGCTTGCGGAGGGCTCAGGCAGAAGGGAAGAGGCAGCACGAGGAAGCCTCGCAAATGTTACGAGCCCAGGTGGCTGACCTGGAAGATCGGTGCCACCACCAAACTGAACAACTCCAGCTGCTCGCTGAGGAACTGCAGCGGCTGAAAAGCGAGCAATCCAGCCCTGCCATTACCCATCTGCCACAGTTACCAACTACCACAGGTACCACCCACACAGTCACCTCCAAATCCGAGTCGGCAGAGGACAGCCCAGGGCCCTGCCTTCCTTCAGAGGAGGACGCTGCAGATGAGACCCAAGGAGCGGAAACGCAGCAAGAGTCCTTCATCCTGCAGGTTCCAGTGGGACAAGGACCATTAAGGATTCGGAAATTCCTGGCTCGGTACAGCTATGACCCTGCTGATAGTCCCAACGAGCAGCCGAAGCTAGAGCTTCCCCTCACCGCAGGACAGTTTGTTTATGTCGTTGGGGAGATGGATGAGGATGGCTGGTATATAGGAGAGCGGACGGACGGCAGAAGAGGGTTCGTCCCCTCCAATCTGGTGGAAGAAGTTCTCGATGACCTCACCTTGACGCCAGTGCCTCCAGAGCTAAGGGATCTCCTTCTGGACACAGATGATGAGGAGAGTTCCACCGACAGCTGCAGCAGCAGTGGCGAAGCCGGGGATGATCCGGACAAAGAAATCTGTCCCGGTGCGCTGGCTGAAGAGCCCCTTGCAGAAGCCTTCCTGAAGGCGCTGCGTGATGGGCCAATCAGTCCCCGTGCGCTGGCTGAAGAGGCCCTTGCAAAAGCCCTCCTGGAGGAGCTGTGTGATGGGCCAATCTTTCCCGGTACGCTGGCTGCAGAGGCCTTTGCAGAAGCCTTCCTGAAGGAGCTGTGGGATGGGCCAATCTGTCCCGTTGCGCTGGCTGAAGAGCCCCTTGCAGAAGCCTTCCTGGAGGAGCTGTGTGATGGGCCAAAAGAGGAAGAAGAAACCTCCAGCGCAGGAAACAGTTATTCCCGCTACCCTTTCTGTCTGTCACCCATTTTGGAGGACGAGGAAGAAGATCGGGATGGGGGTGCCGAGGCTTTCAAAAATCAATAAACTGTGGATAATGATGAACCTGGCCTAGGTGATTCTTCTCCAGAATGTTTATAGAAATGGAAAAGCATTTCTTTGCCCTGCAGCTAACTGCACGCTGCAACAGGTTGGCCAGAGAGGCGGTCGAGTTCTTGGAGGCCTTCAAAAGCCACCTGGATGCGGTCCTGGGGACCTGCTCTGGGTGGCCCTGCCAGAGGTGGGGTTGGGACAGGCGCACTCAGAGCTCCCTTCCCTCAACCTCTGATTCTGGGGACGGAAAAGAGACCCCCAGCGAGGCCCTGCAGAGCCTCAGACCTCCTCGGGGCACTCTGGAGGGCCACAGGGCCTGCGGGGCGCCTTTCACGGCTTGTGGAAGCCCCCCATCACCAGCTCGTGTCACGGGGACTTGTCACAGCCCGGGGCAGTGGGCGCCCAAACCCTTCAGAGGCCGGAGCCACCACGCCGAGGGGGAGCTCCTCCTGTTACTGCCAGGCTCTCCCGGGCAGCGGGGCAGAGCTCTGTGCGCCTTATTATTATTATTTATTAGCTTTATTGTGACAAAACGCATGGGTTTGGGGCTATTTCTGTCAGTACAGGCCAAGACCGCAGCCACCACTCCTCCCGTTACTGCCAGGCTCTCCCGGGCAGCGGGGCAGGGCTCTGTGCGCCTTTTTATTATTATTTATTAGCTTTATTGTGACAAAACGCGGTGTTTGGGGATATTGCTGTCAGCGTGGGCCAAGGCCGCAGCCCACCTTTGAAACTCTAACTCTAACCCTAACCCGAAAATGCCCCCACGGAGCTATCCCTAACCCTAACTGGAACCCTTACCCTAAGCCTAAGCCTAACCCTAACCCTAAAAGGCCCCCGTGTAGCTGAGGTAACCCTAACCCTAACCCTAATTAGGACCCCAGAAAACACGTACGCCGTCACTTTCTCCCATCCAAAAGTGCTCCCAACGGAAGCCTTTGGGTACACCTGGACTCCCTTGGGGACCCCTTACGCAACCCCACAAGCAACAGGACTCTGCGCCTTCTCTCTTTCCAAACAACCCGAAACGTAACCCTAACCGGAACACTGAGCCGAACCCTAAGTAGGACCCAAGACAACACGGACGGCGCCACTTTCTCCCATCCAAAAGTGCTCCCAACAGAAGCCTTTGGGTACACCCGAACTCCCTTGGGGAGCCTTTACACAACCCCACACACAACACGACCGTGCTTTTCATGGCCGTGCTATTCCAAAATGAAAACTGTTCTGAACTGATGGTTTGCTCCACAAACATGCTCTTAGGGCTGGTTGGTTTGTTTGGTTTTTGTTTCGTTTTTTTTTTTCTGAAAACATCCAGAGGCAACAACGGGAGGCTGCAAGAGGAGACGTTCAGGCTGAATATCAGGAAATGTGTCCTTACTTAGAAATGTGGTCTGGCTCTGGAACTAGCTCCCGCTGAAAGGTTGCATGGCACAAAGGCTGCCAGAGTTCAAGAAGCGTTTGGACAATGATCTCAGACACATGGCAGAGCTTAGTGATATGGTTTAGTGGAGGACTGTTAGTGTTAGGTCCGAGGTTGGACTCGGTGATCTTGGAGGTCTCTGCCGACTTAGATGATTCTGTGATTCTGTGAGTAATGGGTGGTTCTGTGTGGAGCCAGGAGTTGGACCTGATGAGCGTTGTGGGTCCCTTCCACCTTGCTATGACTCTATGATTACAGGACAAAAGAAGGCGATTTAGCCGAACGCCTAATGGGAACGCCATTCATCCTCACAGCATATGAGGCCTTACATCCCGACACCACGCGACACCACACCTCCCAACACCATGAAATGCCAAACACCCCAAGGCAATGGGCGACCAAACATCCCACCAACATGGGGGGCCAACCACCCCAACACCACGGAAGGCCATACCGCCCAGCCCCATATAAGGCCATACCGCCCAGCCCCATATAAGGCCATACCGCCCAACTCCATATAAGGAACTGCCCAACTCCATATAAGGTCATGCTGCCCCTTATAAGGCATACCGCCCAACTCCATATAAGGCCATACCGCCCAACTCCATATAAGGCCATACCGCCCAACTCCATATGACGTCATGCTGCCCCATGTGAGGCACACCGCCCATCTCCATATGACGTCATGGTGCCCCGCCCTCCATTGTGAGGTCATGCCCGCACACAGTATAAATTGCACGCGCACGCACCCATGGCCAGTAGCAGACGCTGTCTCCGCACCTGTGCGACTGGGACGGAAGGCAGTAGACGCTACAGGGTCAGGGGCTGCCGCCCCTCGCAGACCCAGCGAAGGTGACCGTCAGTGGCCAACGGCCACAGCAGTCACAGGCCAACAAACTTACTTCTTGTACCCGCGGCCATGGTGCGGGACGTTGCAGGCCGGGGACTGACGGGGCCCAGCCGCCCCGCGCCCCGACGGGGCCCAGCGCAGCTCCCTGGCAACCCTGCGCAGCAGGAGGAGCGCCGGCAGGAGCTGCAGGCACTGCGGGCCAAACTGGATGGCGAGCGGCTCCACAACCAGGAGCTGCGGCGCCACTTCGCCGCTGAGATCTCCAAGATGAAGGAGGCGGCAAAGAGGGAGCAGCAGCTGATGGTCCAGCAGCTGCAGTGTGAGTGGGAGAAGCAGCAGGCCCTCGACATCCAGCGGCTGCAGGAGCTGCAGTGGCAGCAGCGCGCAGCGGAGACCCGGCAGCTGCTGCGGTGGAAGGAGGCCGAGCTGCTGGCGGCGCAGGAGATGCTGCAGCAGGAGCGCGACGCTGCCCTGCACCAAGCACGGGAGCTGCAGCGGCAGCTGGCCGACGAGCTGCGAAGGCCCTGCAGGAGCAACACGGCGGCCCACGCCAAGCTCCAGGATGTCCTCAAGGAGCTGCGCTGGGAGACGCACGGGGACCAGCCCGCCCGCATCCGCTACCTCCAGCATGAGCTGGAGCTGGAGAAGAGGCTCTTCATCAAATACATCGTGGCGGGCTTCGAGGGAGAGCAAGAGGACAGCCAGGGGACGACGGGCCGAGAAGACAGAGAAGGGCCCTGGGGCAAGGCACAGCCAAAGAAGCCAACACAGGCTCCGTCCTCCCAGAACACACCTCAGCAGGGAGCCAAGGAAAGCTGCAGCACAGAGCAGGGCAGCAGCCGCCACCCTGTGAAGGACGCTCACGGCCAGGTGAGGAAACAGGCTGAGGAAGCTGGGCGTCTTGAGCCTGGGGAAGACAAGGCTCCGGGGAGACCTCAGGGCGGCCTGCCAGTCCCTAAAGGGGGCTACAGGAAAGCTGGGGAGAGACTCTTTGTCAGGGAGTGCAGTGGGGGGATCAGAGGAACGGCTTGAAGCAGAAAAGGGCAGGTTTGGGTCAGGTATAAGGAAGAAATCCTTCCCCGGGAGGGCGGCGAGGCCCCAACGCAGCCTGGGGGTGCCCCATCCCTGGGGGGGCCCAAGGCCAGGCTGGACGGGGCTGGGGGCGGCCTGGGCTGGGGGCAGGGGTGGTGCCCATGGCAGGGGCTGGAACGAGGTGGGCTTTGAGCTCCCTTCCAAGCCAACCTTTGCTCTGATTTGGTGTTTGCAGGTGCCAGAGCCTTCCGACGAAGACCTGCTGCTGCCGGGCAGCACGTGCCCCGGGATGATGAAGCAGCACACCCGCCTCCAGCGTGCCCTGAGCGACCTGAAGAGGCTACGCCAGGCCCTGGAGGCAGAGAAATGCCTCGTGAGAGAGGGAAGCACCCAGGAAGCGTGCCAGGAGGTACAGAAGCTCCAGGAAGCCACAGAAAAACTGGTGGCACTTACCGAGCAGCTGGAGGAGAAATGCAGATCCCTGCAGGAGACCATCCACCAGGCCAGCAAGACTCCAGGGCCTCTGCCCAGCCAGAGCTCCGCCGAGGCGCCGCCACCTTGCGAGAGTGCCCCCAGCCCAAGGGAGGAGGTGCTGGTTGCCCAGCTCACGCAGCTGAGCAAGGAAAACAAGAGACTGGAAGAAGAAAATTCTCGCCTCCGAGGGCAGGTGGACTCAGCGATGGAAGTCCAAGCTGAAAGTGCTGACCTGAAGAGGCAGCTACAGCAAGTGGCAAAGGAGCAAAACTCCGCCCTGCGACAGGTCAGCAAGCTTCAGGCCCAGCTGCAAGAGGCAGAGCGCCAGCTGCAAGCGCTCAAGGAACTTGCAGACAGAGGGCCACAGCTGGAGAGAGAACACCTGGAGGCACAGCTAGCGCTCCACAAGGAAGAGCAGGAGCTCGAGAGCTTGCGGAGGGCTCAGGCAGAAGGGAAGAGGCAGCACGAGGAAGCCTCGCAAATGTTACGAGCCCAGGTGGCTGACCTGCAAGATCGGTGCCACCACCAAACTGAACAACTCCAGCTGCTCGCTGAGGAACTGCAGCGGCTGAAAAGCGAGCAATCCAGCCCTGCCATTACCCATCTGCCACAGTTACCAACTACCACAGGTACCACCCACACAGTCACCTCCAAATCTGAGTCGGCAGAGGACAGCCCAGGGCCCTGCCTTCCTTCAGAGGAGGACGCTGCAGATGAGACCCAAGGAGCGGAAACGCAGCAAGAGTCCTTCATCCTGCAGGTTCCAGTGGGACAAGGACCATTAAGGATTCGGAAATTCCTGGCTCGGTACAGCTATGACCCTGCTGATAGTCCCAACGAGCAGCCGAAGCTAGAGCTTCCCCTCACCGCAGGACAGTTTGTTTATGTCGTTGGGGAGATGGATGAGGATGGCTGGTATATAGGAGAGCGGACGGACGGCAGAAGAGGGTTCGTCCCCTCCAATCTGGTGGAAGAAGTTCTCGATGACCTCACCTTGACGCCAGTGCCTCCAGAGCTAAGGGATCTCCTTCTGGACACAGATGATGAGGAGAGTTCCACCGACAGCTGCAGCAGCAGTGGCGAAGCCGGGGATGATCCGGACAAAGAAATCTGTCCCGGTGCGCTGGCTGAAGAGCCCCTTGCAGAAGCCTTCCTGAAGGCGCTGCGTGATGGGCCAATCAGTCCCCGTGCGCTGGCTGAAGAGGCCCTTGCAAAAGCCCTCCTGGAGGAGCTGTGTGATGGGCCAATCTTTCCCGGTACGCTGGCTGCAGAGGCCTTTGCAGAAGCCTTCCTGAAGGAGCTGTGGGATGGGCCAATCTGTCCCGTTGCGCTGGCTGAAGAGCCCCTTGCAGAAGCCTTCCTGGAGGAGCTGTGTGATGGGCCAAAAGAGGAAGAAGAAACCTCCAGCGCAGGAAACAGTTATTCCCGCTACCCTTTCTGTCTGTCACCCATTTTGGAGGACGAGGAAGAAGATCGGGATGGGGGTGCCGAGGCTTTCAAAAATCAATAAACTGTGGATAATGATGAACCTGGCCTAGGTGATTCTTCTCCAGAATGTTTATAGAAATGGAAAAGCATTTCTTTGCCCTGCAGCTAACTGCACGCTGCAACAGGTTGGCCAGAGAGGCGGTCGAGTTCTTGGAGGCCTTCAAAAGCCACCTGGATGCGGTCCTGGGGACCTGCTCTGGGTGGCCCTGCCAGAGGTGGGGTTGGGACAGGCGCACTCAGAGCTCCCTTCCCTCAACCTCTGATTCTGGGGACGGAAAAGAGACCCCCAGCGAGGCCCTGCAGAGCCTCAGACCTCCTCGGGGCACTCTGGAGGGCCACAGGGCCTGCGGGGCCCCTTTCACGGCTTGTGGAAGCCCCCCATCACCAGCTCGTGTCACGGGGACTTGTCACAGCCCGGGGCAGTGGGCGCCCAAACCCTTCAGAGGCCGGAGCCACCACGCCGAGGGGGAGCTCCTCCTGTTACTGCCAGGCTCTCCCGGGCAGCGGGGCAGAGCTCTGTGCGCCTTATTATTATTATTTATTAGCTTTATTGTGACAAAATACATGGGTTTGGGGCTATTTCTGTCAGTACAGGCCAAGACCGCAGCCACCACTCCTCCCGTTACTGCCAGGCTCTCCCGGGCAGCGGGGCAGGGCTCTGTGCGCCTTTTTATTATTATTTATTAGCTTTATTGTGACAAAACGCGGTGTTTGGGGATATTGCTGTCAGCGTGGGCCAAGGCCGCAGCCCACCTTTGAAACTCTAACTCTAACCCTAACCCTAAAATGCCCCCACGGAGCTATCCCTAACCCTAACTGGAACCCTTACCCTAAGCCTAAGCCTAACCCTAACCCTAAAAGGCCCCCGTGTAGCTGAGGTAACCCTAACCCTAACCCTAATTAGGACCCCAGAAAACACGTACGCCGTCACTTTCTCCCATCCAAAAGTGCTCCCAACGGAAGCCTTTGGGTACACCTGGACTCCCTTGGGGACCCCTTACGCAACCCCACAAGCAACAGGACTCTGCGCCTTCTCTCTTTCCAAACAACCCGAAACGTAACCCTAACCGGAACACTGAGCCGAACCCTAAGTAGGACCCAAGACAACACGGACGGCGCCACTTTCTCCCATCCAAAAGTGCTCCCAACAGAAGCCTTTGGGTACACCCGAACTCCCTTGGGGAGCCTTTACACAACCCCACACACAACACGACCGTGCTTTTCATGGCCGTGCTATTCCAAAATGAAAACTGTTCTGAACTGATGGTTTGCTCCACAAACATGCTCTTAGGGCTGGTTGGTTTGCTTGGTTTTTGTTTCGTTTTTTTTTTTTTCAAAACATCCAGAGGCAACAACGGGAGGCTGCAAGAGGAGACGTTCAGGCTGAATATCAGGAAATGTGTCCTTACTTAGAAATGTGGTCTGGCTGTGGAACTAGCTCCCGCTGAAAGGTTGCATGGCACAAAGGCTGCCAGAGTTCAAGAAGCGTTTGGACAATGATCTCAGACACATGGCAGAGCTTAGTGATATGGTTTAGTGGAGGACTGTTAGTGTTAGGTCCGAGGTTGGACTCGGTGATCTTGGAGGTCTCTGCCGACTTAGATGATTCTGTGATTCTGTGAGTAATGGGTGGTTCTGTGTGGAGCCAGGAGTTGGACCTGATGAGCGTTGTGGGTCCCTTCCACCTTGCTATGACTCTATGATTACAGGACAAAAGAAGGCGATTTAGCCGAACGCCTAATGGGAACGCCATTCATCCTCACAGCATATGAGGCCTTACATCCTGACACCACGCGACACCACACCTCCCAACACCATGAAATGCCAAACACCCCAAGGCAATGGGCGACCAAACATCCCACCAACATGGGGGGCCAACCACCCCAACACCACGGAAGGCCATACCGCCCAGCCCCATATAAGGCCATACCGCCCAGCCCCATATAAGGCCATACCGCCCAGCCCCATATAAGGCCATACCGCCCAACTCCATATAAGGAACTGCCCAACTCCATATAAGGTCATGCTGCCCCTTATAAGCCATACAGCCCAACTCCATATAAGGCCATACCGCCCAACTCCATATGACGTCATGCTGCCCCATATGAGGCACACCGCCCATCTCCATATAAGGTCATGGTGCCCCGCCCTCCATTGTGAGGTCATGCCAGCACACAGTATAAATTGCACGCGCACGCACCCATGGCCAGTAGCAGACGCTGTCTCCGCACCTGTGCGACTGGGACGGAAGGCAGTAGACGCTACAGGGTCAGGGGCTGCCGCCCCTCGCAGACCCAGCGAAGGTGACCGTCAGTGGCCAACGGCCACAGCAGTCACAGGCCAACAAACTTACTTCTTGTACCCGCGGCCATGGTGCGGGACGTTGCAGGCCGGGGACTGACGGGGCCCAGCCGCCCCGCGCCCCGACGGGGCCCAGCGCAGCTCCCTGGCAACCCTGCGCAGCAGGAGGAGCGCCGGCAGGAGCTGCAGGCACTGCGGGCCAAACTGGATGGCGAGCGGCTCCACAACCAGGAGCTGCGGCGCCACTTCGCCGCTGAGATCTCCAAGATGAAGGAGGCGGCAAAGAGGGAGCAGCAGCTGATGGTCCAGCAGCTGCAGTGTGAGTGGGAGAAGCAGCAGGCCCTCGACATCCAGCGGCTGCAGGAGCTGCAGTGGCAGCAGCGCGCAGCGGAGACCCGGCAGCTGCTGCGGTGGAAGGAGGCCGAGCTGCTGGCGGCGCAGGAGATGCTGCAGCAGGAGCGCGACGCTGCCCTGCACCAAGCACGGGAGCTGCAGCGGCAGCTGGCCGACGAGCTGCGAAGGCCCTGCAGGAGCAACACGGCGGCCCACGCCAAGCTCCAGGATGTCCTCAAGGAGCTGCGCTGGGAGACGCACGGGGACCAGCCCGCCCGCATCCGCTACCTCCAGCATGAGCTGGAGCTGGAGAAGAGGCTCTTCATCAAATACATCGTGGCGGGCTTCGAGGGAGAGCAAGAGGACAGCCAGGGGACGACGGGCCGAGAAGACAGAGAAGGGCCCTGGGGCAAGGCACAGCCAAAGAAGCCAACACAGGCTCCGTCCTCCCACAACACACCTCAGCAGGGAGCCAAGGAAAGCTGCAGCACAGAGCAGGGCAGCAGCCGCCACCCTGTGAAGGACGCTCACGGCCAGGTGAGGAAACAGGCTGAGGAAGCTGGGCGTCTTGAGCCTGGGGAAGACAAGGCTCCGGGGAGACCTCAGGGCGGCCTGCCAGTCCCTAAAGGGGGCTACAGGAAAGCTGGGGAGAGACTCTTTGTCGGGGAGTGCAGTGGGGGGATCAGAGGAACGGCTTGAAGCAGAAAAGGGCAGGTTTGGGTCAGGTATAAGGAAGAAATCCTTCCCCGGGAGGGCGGCGAGGCCCCAGCGCAGGCTGGGGGTGCCCCATCCCTGGGGGGGCCCAAGGCCAGGCTGGACGGGGCTGGGGGCGGCCTGGGCTGGGGGCAGGGGTGGTGCCCATGGCAGGGGCTGGAACGAGGTGGGCTTTGAGCTCCCTTCCAAGCCAACCTTTGCTCTGATTTGGTGTTTGCAGGTGCCAGAGCCTTCCGACGAAGACCTGCTGCTGCCGGGCAGCACGTGCCCCGGGATGATGAAGCAGCACACCCGCCTCCAGCGTGCCCTGAGCGACCTGAAGAGGCTACGCCAGGCCCTGGAGGCAAAGAAATGCCTCGTGAGAGAGGGAAGCACCCAGGAAGCGTGCCAGGAGGTACAGAAGCTCCAGGAAGCCACAGAAAAACTGGTGGCACTTACCGAGCAGCTGGAGGAGAAATGCAGATCCCTGCAGGAGACCATCCACCAGGCCAGCAAGACTCCAGGGCCTCTGCCCAGCCAGAGCTCCGCCGAGGCGCCGCCACCTTGCCAGAGTGCCCCCAGCCCAAGGGAGGAGGTGCTGGTTGCCCAGCTCACGCAGCTGAGCAAGGAAAACAAGAGACTGGAAGAAGAAAATTCTCGCCTCCGAGGGCAGGTGGACTCAGCGATGGAAGTCCAAGCTGAAAGTGCTGACCTGAAGAGGCAGCTACAGCAAGTGGCAAAGGAGCAAAACTCCGCCCTGCGACAGGTCAGCAAGCTTCAGGCCCAGCTGCAAGAGGCAGAGCGCCAGCTGCAAGCGCTCAAGGAACTTGCAGACAGAGGGCCACAGCTGGAGAGAGAACACCTGGAGGCACAGCTAGCGCTCCACAAGGAAGAGCAGGAGCTCGAGAGCTTGCGGAGGGCTCAGGCAGAAGGGAAGAGGCAGCACGAGGAAGCCTCGCAAATGTTACGAGCCCAGGTGGCTGACCTGGAAGATCGGTGCCACCACCAAACTGAACAACTCCAGCTGCTCGCTGAGGAACTGCAGCGGCTGAAAAGCGAGCAATCCAGCCCTGCCATTACCCATCTGCCACAGTTACCAACTACCACAGGTACCACCCACACAGTCACCTCCAAATCCGAGTCGGCAGAGGACAGCCCAGGGCCCTGCCTTCCTTCAGAGGAGGACGCTGCAGATGAGACCCAAGGAGCGGAAACGCAGCAAGAGTCCTTCATCCTGCAGGTTCCAGTGGGACAAGGACCATTAAGGATTCGGAAATTCCTGGCTCGGTACAGCTATGACCCTGCTGATAGTCCCAACGAGCAGCCGAAGCTAGAGCTTCCCCTCACCGCAGGACAGTTTGTTTATGTCGTTGGGGAGATGGATGAGGACGGCTGGTATATAGGAGAGCGGACGGACGGCAGAAGAGGGTTCGTCCCCTCCAATCTGGTGGAAGAAGTTCTCGATGACCTCACCTTGACGCCAGTGCCTCCAGAGCTAAGGGATCTCCTTCTGGACACAGATGATGAGGAGAGTTCCACCGACAGCTGCAGCAGCAGTGGCGAAGCCGGGGATGATCCGGACAAAGAAATCTGTCCCGGTGCGCTGGCTGAAGAGCCCCTTGCAGAAGCCTTCCTGAAGGCGCTGCGTGATGGGCCAATCAGTCCCCGTGCGCTGGCTGAAGAGGCCCTTGCAAAAGCCCTCCTGGAGGAGCTGTGTGATGGGCCAATCTTTCCCGGTACGCTGGCTGCAGAGGCCTTTGCAGAAGCCTTCCTGAAGGAGCTGTGGGATGGGCCAATCTGTCCCGTTGCGCTGGCTGAAGAGCCCCTTGCAGAAGCCTTCCTGGAGGAGCTGTGTGATGGGCCAAAAGAGGAAGAAGAAACCTCCAGCGCAGGAAACAGTTATTCCCGCTACCCTTTCTGTCTGTCACCCATTTTGGAGGACGAGGAAGAAGATCGGGATGGGGGTGCCGAGGCTTTCAAAAATCAATAAACTGTGGATAATGATGAACCTGGCCTAGGTGATTCTTCTCCAGAATGTTTATAGAAATGGAAAAGCATTTCTTTGCCCTGCAGCTAACTGCACGCTGCAACAGGTTGGCCAGAGAGGCGGTCGAGTTCTTGGAGGCCTTCAAAAGCCACCTGGATGCGGTCCTGGGGACCTGCTCTGGGTGGCCCTGCCAGAGGTGGGGTTGGGACAGGCGCACTCAGAGCTCCCTTCCCTCAACCTCTGATTCTGGGGACGGAAAAGAGACCCCCAGCGAGGCCCTGCAGAGCCTCAGACCTCCTCGGGGCACTCTGGAGGGCCACAGGGCCTGCGGGGCCCCTTTCACGGCTTGTGGAAGCCCCCCATCACCAGCTCGTGTCACGGGGACTTGTCACAGCCCGGGGCAGTGGGCGCCCAAACCCTTCAGAGGCCGGAGCCACCACGCCGAGGGGGAGCTCCTCCTGTTACTGCCAGGCTCTCCCGGGCAGCGGGGCAGAGCTCTGTGCGCCTTATTATTATTATTTATTAGCTTTATTGTGACAAAACGCATGGGTTTGGGGCTATTTCTGTCAGTACAGGCCAAGACCGCAGCCACCACTCCTCCCGTTACTGCCAGGCTCTCCCGGGCAGCGGGGCAGGGCTCTGTGCGCCTTTTTATTATTATTTATTAGCTTTATTGTGACAAAACGCAGAGTTTTGGGGCTATTTCTGTCAGTACAGGCCAAGACCGCAGCCACCACTCCTCCCGTTACTGCCAGGCTCCCCCGGGCAGCGGGGCAGGGCTCTGTGCGCCTTTTTATTATTATTTATTAGCTTTATTGTGACAAAACGCAGAGTTTTGGGGATATTTCTGTCAGTACAGGCCAAGACCGCAGCCACCACTCCTCCCCTTACTGCCAGGCTCCCCCGGGCAGCGGGGCAGAGCTCTGTGCGCCTTTTTATTATTATTTATTAGCTTCATTGTGACAAAACGCAGAGTTTTGGGGATATTTCTGTCAGTACAGACCAAGACCGCAGCCACCACTCCTCCCGTTACTGCCAGGCTCTCCCGGGCAGCGGGGCAGGGCTCTGTGCGCCTTTTTATTATTATTTATTAGCTTTATTGTGACAAAACGCGGTGTTTGGGGATATTGCTGTCAGCGTGGGCCAAGGCCGCAGCCCACCTTTGAAACTCTAACTCTAACCCTAACCCGAAAATGCCCCCACGGAGCTATCCCTAACCCTAACTGGAACCCTTACCCTAAGCCTAAGCCTAACCCTAACCCTAAAAGGCCCCCGTGTAGCTGAGGTAACCCTAACCCTAACCCTAATTAGGACCCCAGAAAACACGTACGCCGTCACTTTCTCCCATCCAAAAGTGCTCCCAACGGAAGCCTTTGGGTACACCTGGACTCCCTTGGGGACCCCTTACGCAACCCCACAAGCAACAGGACTCTGCGCCTTCTCTCTTTCCAAACAACCCGAAACGTAACCCTAACCGGAACACTGAGCCGAACCCTAAGTAGGACCCAAGACAACACGGACGGCGCCACTTTCTCCCATCCAAAAGTGCTCCCAACAGAAGCCTTTGGGTACACCCGAACTCCCTTGGGGAGCCTTTACACAACCCCACACACAACACGACCGTGCTTTTCATGGCTATGTTATTCCAAAATGAAAACTGTTCTGAACAAAACGCAGAGTTTTGGGGATATTTCTGTCAGTACAGGCCAAGACCGCAGCCACCACTCCTCCCATTACTGCCAGGCTCCCCCGGGCAGCGGGGCAGAGCTCTGTGCGCCTTTTTATTATTATTTATTAGCTTTATTGTGACAAAACGCAGAGTTTTGGGGATATTTCTGTCAGTACAGGCCAAGACCGCAGCCACCACTCCTCCCGTTACTGCCAGGCTCCCCTGGGCAGCGGGGCAGGGCTCTGTGCGCCTTTTTATTATTATTTATTAGCTTTATTGTGACAAAACGCAGAGTTTTGGGGATATTTCTGTCAGTACAGGCCAAGACCGCAGCCACCACTCCTCCCATTACTGCCAGGCTCCCCCGGGCAGCGGGGCAGAGCTCTGTGCGCCTATTTATTATTATTTATTAGCTTTATTGTGACAAAACGCAGAGTTTTGGGGATATTTCTGTCAGTACAGGCCAAGACCGCAGCCACCACTCCTCCCATTACTGCCAGGCTCTCCCGGGCAGCGGGGCAGAGCTCTGTGCGCCTTTTTATTATTATTTATTAGCTTTATTGTGACAAAACGCAGAGTTTTGGGGATATTTCTGTCAGTACAGGCCAAGACCGCAGCCACCACTCCTCCCGTTACTGCCAGGCTCTCCCGGGAAGCGGGGCAGAGCTCTGTGCGCCTTTTTATTATTATTTATTAGCTTTATTGTGACAAAACGCAGAGTTTTGGGGATATTTCTGTCAGTACAGGCCAAGACAGCAGCCACCACTCCTCCCATTACTCCCAGGCTCCCCCGTGCAGCGGGGCAGGGCTCTGTGCGCCTTTTTATTATTATTTATTAGCTTTATTGTGACAAAACGCAGAGTTTTGGGGATATTTCTGTCAGTACAGGCCAAGACCGCAGCCACCACTCCTCCCGTTACTGCCAGGCTCCCACGGGCAGCGGGGCAGGGCTCTGTGCGCCTTTTTATTATTATTTATTAGCTTTATTGTGACAAAACGCAGAGTTTTGGGGCTATTTCTGTCAGTACAGGCCAAGACCGCAGCCACCACTCCTCCCGTTACTGCCAGGCTCTCCCGGGCAGCGGGGCAGAGCTCTGTGCGCCTTTTTATTATTATTTATTAGCTTTATTGTGACAAAACGCGGTGTTTGGGGATATTGCTGTCAGCGTGGGCCAAGGCCGCAGCCCACCTTTGAAACTCTAACTCTAACCCTAACCCGAAAATGCCCCCACGGAGCTATCTCTAACCCTAACTGGAACCCTTACCCTAAGCCTAACCCTAACCCTAAAAGGCCCCCGTGTAGCTGAGGTAACCCTAACCCTAACCCTAATTAGGACCCCAGAAAACACGTACGCCGTCACTTTCTCCCATCCAAAAGTGCTCCCAACGGAAGCCTTTGGGTACACCTGGACTCCCTTGGGGACCCCTTACGCAACCCCACAAGCAACAGGACTCTGCGCCTTCTCTCTTTCCAAACAACCCGAAACGTAACCCTAACCGGAACACTGAGCCGAACCCTAAGTAGGACCCAAGACAACACGGACGGCGCCACTTTCTCCCATCCAAAAGTGCTCCCAACAGAAGCCTTTGGGTACACCCGAACTCCCCTGGGGAGCCTTTACACAACCCCACACACAACACGACCGTGCTTTTCATGGCTATGTTATTCCAAAATGAAAACTGTTCTGAACAAAACGCAGAGTTTTGGGGATATTTCTGTCAGTACAGGCCAAGACCGCAGCCACCACTCCTCCCATTACTGCCAGGCTCCCCCGGGCAGCGGGGCAGAGCTCTGTGCGCCTTTTTATTATTATTTATTAGCTTTATTGTGACAAAACGCAGAGTTTTGGGGATATTTCTGTCAGTACAGGCCAAGACCGCAGCCACCACTCCTCCCGTTACTGCCAGGCTCCCCTGGGCAGCGGGGCAGGGCTCTGTGCGCCTTTTTATTATTATTTATTAGCTTTATTGTGACAAAACGCAGAGTTTTGGGGATATTTCTGTCAGTACAGGCCAAGACCGCAGCCACCACTCCTCCCATTACTGCCAGGCTCCCCCGGGCAGCGGGGCAGAGCTCTGTGCGCCTTTTTATTATTATTTATTAGCTTTATTGTGACAAAACGCAGAGTTTTGGGGATATTTCTGTCAGTACAGGCCAAGACCGCAGCCACCACTCCTCCCATTACTGCCAGGCTCCCCCGGGCAGCGGGGCAGAGCTCTGTGCGCCTTTTTATTATTATTTATTAGCTTTATTGTGACAAAACGCAGAGTTTTGGGGATATTTCTGTCAGTACAGGCCAAGACCGCAGCCACCGCTCCTCCCGTTACTGCCAGGCTCCCCCGGGCAGCGGGGCAGAGCTCTGTGCGCCTTTTTATTATTATTTATTAGCTTTATTGTGACAAAACGCAGAGTTTTGGGGATATTTCTGTCAGTACAGGCCAAGACCGCAGCCACCACTCCTCCCATTACTGCCAGGCTCCCCCGGGCAGCGGGGCAGGGCTCTGTGCGCCTTTTTATTATTATTTATTAGCTTTATTGTGACAAAACGCAGAGTTTTGGGGATATTTCTGTCAGTACAGGCCAAGACCGCAGCCAACACTCCTCCCGTTACTGCCAGGCTCCCCCGGGCAGCGGGGCAGGGCTCTGTGCGCCTTTTTATTATTATTTATTAGCTTTATTGTGACAAAACGCAGAGTTTTGGGGATATTTCTGTCAGTACAGGCCAAGACCGCAGCCACCACTCCTCCCGTTACTGTCAGGCTCCCCCGGGCAGCGAGGCAGAGCTCTGTGCGCCTTTTTATTATTATTTATTAGCTTTATTGTGACAAAACGCAGAGTTTTGGGGATATTTCTGTCAGTACAGGCCAAGACCGCAGCCACCACTCCTCCCGTTACTGCCAGGCTCTCCCGGGCAGCGGGGCAGAGCTCTGTGCGCCTTTTTATTATTATTTATTAGCTTTATTGTGACAAAACGCAGAGTTTTGGGGCTATTTCTGTCAGTACAGGCCAAGACCGCAGCCACCACTCCTCCCGTTACTGCCAGGTTACCCCGGGCAGCGGGGTAGGGCTCTGTGCGCCTTTTTATTATTATTTATTAGCTTTATTGTGACAAAACGCAGAGTTTTGGGGATATTTCTGTCAGTACAGGCCAAGACCGCAGCCACCACTCCTCCCCTTACTGCCAGGCTCCCCCGGGCAGCGGGGCAGAGCTCTGTGCGCCTTTTTATTATTATTTATTAGTTTTATTGTGACAAAACGCAGAGTTTTGGGGATATTTCTGTCAGTACAGGCCAAGACCGCAGCCACAACTCCTCCCATTACTGCCAGGCTCCCCCGGGCAGCGGGGCAGGGCTCTGTGCGCCTTTTTATTATTATTTATTAGCTTTATTGTGACAAAACGCAGAGTTTTGGGGATATTTCTGTCAGTACAGGCCAAGACCGCAGCCAACACTCCTCCCGTTACTGCCAGGCTCTCCCGGGCAGCGGGGCAGAGCTCTGTGCACCTTTTTATTATTATTTATTAGCTTTATTGTGACAAAACGCAGAGTTTTGGGGATATTTCTGTCAGTACAGGCCAAGACCACAGCCACCACTCCTCCCATTACTGCCAGGCTCCCCCGGGCAGCGGGGCAGGGCTCTGTGCGCCTTTTTATTACTATTTATTAGCTTTATTGTAACAAAACGCAGAGTTTTGGGGATATTTCTGTCAGTACAGGCCAAGACCGCAGCCACCACTCCTCCCATTACTGCCAGGCTCCCCCGGGCAGCGGGGCAGAGCTCTGTGCGCCTTTTTATTATTATTTATTAGCTTTATTGTGACAAAACGCAGAGTTTTGGGGATATTTCTGTCAGTACAGGCCAAGACCGCAGCCACCACTCCTCCCGTTACTGCCAGGCTCCCCCGGGCAGCGGGGCAGGGCTCTGTGCACCTTTTTATTATTATTTATTAGCTTTATTGTGACAAAACGCAGAGTTTTGGGGATATTTCTGTCAGTACAGGCCAAGACCGCAGCCACCACTCCTCCCGTTACTGCCAGGCTCCCCCGGGCAGCGGGGCAGGGCTCTGTGCACCTTTTTATTATTATTTATTAGCTTTATTGTGACAAAACGCAGAGTTTTGGGGATATTTCTGTCAGTACAGGCCAAGACCGCAGCCACCACTCCTCCCGTTACTGCCAGGCTCTCCCGGGCAGCGGGGCAGAGCTCTGTGCGCCTTTTTATTATTATTTATTAGCTTTATTGTGACAAAACGCGGTGTTTGGGGATATTGCTGTCAGCGTGGGCCAAGGCCGCAGCCCACCTTTGAAACTCTAACTCTAACCCTAACCCGAAAATGCCCCCACGGAGCTATCCCTAACCCTAACTGGAACCCTTACCCTAAGCCTAAGCCTAACCCTAACCCTAAAAGGCCCCCGTGTAGCTGAGGTAACCCTAACCCTAACCCTAATTAGGACCCCAGAAAACACGTACGCCGTCACTTTCTCCCATCCAAAAGTGCTCCCAACGGAAGCCTTTGGGTACACCTGGACTCCCTTGGGGACCCCTTACGCAACCCCACAAGCAACAGGACTCTGCGCCTTCTCTCTTTCCAAACAACCCGAAACGTAACCCTAACCGGAACACTGAGCCGAACCCTAAGTAGGACCCAAGACAACACGGACGGCGCCACTTTCTCCCATCCAAAAGTGCTCCCAACAGAAGCCTTTGGGTACACCCGAACTCCCTTGGGGAGCCTTTACACAACCCCACACACAACACGACCGTGCTTTTCATGGCTATGTTATTCCAAAATGAAAACTGTTCCGAACAAAACCCAGAGTTTTGGGGATATTTCTGTCAGTACAGGCCAAGACCGCAGCCACCACTCCTCCCATTACTGCCAGGCTCTCCCGGGCAGCGGGGCAGAGCTCTGTGCGCCTTTTTATTATTATTTATTAGCTTTATTGTGACAAAACGCAGAGTTTTGGGGATATTTCTGTCAGTACAGGCCAAGACCGCAGCCACCACTCCTCCCATTACTGCCAGGCTCCCCCGGGCAGCGGGGCAGAGCTCTGTGCGCCTTTTTATTATTATTTATTAGCTTTATTGTGACAAAACGCAGAGTTTTGGGGATATTTCTGTCAGTACAGGCCAAGACCGCAGCCACCACTCCTCCCGTTACTGCCAGGCTCCCCCGGGCAGCGGGGCAGGGCTCTGTGCACCTTTTTATTATTATTTATTAGCTTTATTGTGACAAAACGCAGAGTTTTGGGGATATTTCTGTCAGTACAGGCCAAGACCGCAGCCACCACTCCTCCCGTTACTGCCAGGCTCCCCCGGGCAGCGGGGCAGGGCTCTGTGCACCTTTTTATTATTATTTATTAGCTTTATTGTGACAAAACGCAGAGTTTTGGGGATATTTCTGTCAGTACAGGCCAAGACCGCAGCCACCACTCCTCCCGTTACTGCCAGGCTCTCCCGGGCAGCGGGGCAGAGCTCTGTGCGCCTTTTTATTATTATTTATTAGCTTTATTGTGACAAAACGCGGTGTTTGGGGATATTGCTGTCAGCGTGGGCCAAGGCCGCAGCCCACCTTTGAAACTCTAACTCTAACCCTAACCTGAAAATGCCCCCACGGAGCTATCCCTAACCCTAACTGGAACCCTTACCCTAAGCCTAAGCCTAACCCTAACCCTAAAAGGCCCCCGTGTAGCTGAGGTAACCCTAACCCTAACCCTAATTAGGACCCCAGAAAACACGTACGCCGTCACTTTCTCCCATCCAAAAGTGCTCCCAACGGAAGCCTTTGGGTACACCTGGACTCCCTTGGGGACCCCTTACGCAACCCCACAAGCAACAGGACTCTGCGCCTTCTCTCTTTCCAAACAACCCGAAACGTAACCCTAACCGGAACACTGAGCCGAACCCTAAGTAGGACCCAAGACAACACGGACGGCGCCACTTTCTCCCATCCAAAAGTGCTCCCAACAGAAGCCTTTGGGTACACCCGAACTCCCTTGGGGAGCCTTTACACAACCCCACACACAACACGACCGTGCTTTTCATGGCTATGTTATTCCAAAATGAAAACTGTTCCGAACAAAACGCAGAGTTTTGGGGATATTTCTGTCAGTACAGGCCAAGACCGCAGCCACCACTCCTCCCGTTACTGCCAGGCTCTCCCGGGCAGCGGGGCAGAGCTCTGTGCGCCTTTTTATTATTATTTATTAGCTTTATTGTGACAAAACGCGGTGTTTGGGGATATTGCTGTCAGCGTGGGCCAAGGCCGCAGCCCACCTTTGAAACTCTAACTCTAACCCTAACCCGAAAATGCCCCCACGGAGCTATCCCTAACCCTAACTGGAACCCTTACCCTAAGCCTAACCCTAACCCTAACCCTAAAAGGCCCCCGTGTAGCTGAGGTAACCCTAACCCTAACCCTAATTAGGACCCCAGAAAACACGTACGCCGTCACTTTCTCCCATCAAAAAGTGCTCCCAACGGAAGCCTTTGGGTACACCTGGACTCCCTTGGGGACCCCTTACGCAACCCCACAAGCAACAGGACTCTGCGCCTTCTCTCTTTCCAAACAACCCGAAACGTAACCCTAACCGGAACACTGAGCCGAACCCTAAGTAGGACCCAAGACAACACGGACGGCGCCACTTTCTCCCATCCAAAAGTGCTCCCAACAGAAGCCTTTGGGTACACCCGAACTCCCTTGGGGAGCCTTTACACAACCCCACACACAACACGACCGTGCTTTTCATGGCTATGTTATTCCAAAATGAAAACTGTTCTGAACAAAACGCAGAGTTTTGGGGATATTTCTGTCAGTACAGGCCAAGACCGCAGCCACCACTCCTCCCGTTACTGCCAGGCTCTCCCGGGCAGCGGGGCAGAGCTCTGTGCGCCTTTTTATTATTATTTATTAGCTTTATTGTGACAAAACGCGGTGTTTGGGGATATTGCTGTCAGCGTGGGCCAAGGCCGCAGCCCACCTTTGAAACTCTAACTCTAACCCTAACCCGAAAATGCCCCCACGGAGCTATCCCTAACCCTAACTGGAACCCTTACCCTAAGCCTAAGCCTAACCCTAACCCTAAAAGGCCCCCGTGTAGCTGAGGTAACCCTAACCCTAACCCTAATTAGGACCCCAGAAAACACGTACGCCGTCACTTTCTCCCATCCAAAAGTGCTCCCAACGGAAGCCTTTGGGTACACCTGGACTCCCTTGGGGACCCCTTACGCAACCCCACAAGCAACAGGACTCTGCGCCTTCTCTCTTTCCAAACAACCCGAAACGTAACCCTAACCGGAACACTGAGCCGAACCCTAAGTAGGACCCAAGACAACACGGACGGCGCCACTTTCTCCCATCCAAAAGTGCTCCCAACAGAAGCCTTTGGGTACACCCGAACTCCCTTGGGGAGCCTTTACACAACCCCACACACAACACGACCGTGCTATTCATGGCTATGTTATTCCAAAATGAAAACTGTTCCGAACAAAACCCAGAGTTTTGGGGATATTTCTGTCAGTACAGGCCAAGACCGCAGCCACCACTCCTCCCATTACTGCCAGGCTCCCCCGGGCAGCGGGGCAGAGCTCTGTGCGCCTTTTTATTATTATTTATTAGCTTTATTGTGACAAAACGCAGAGTTTTGGGGATATTTCTGTCAGTACAGGCCAAGACCGCAGCCACCACTCCTCCCGTTACTGCCAGGCTCTCCCGGGCAGCGGGGCAGAGCTCTGTGCGCCTTTTTATTATTATTTATTAGCTTTATTGTGACAAAACGCAGAGTTTTGGGGATATTTCTGTCAGTACAGGCCAAGACCGCAGCCACCACTCCTCCCGTTACTGCCAGGCTCTCCCGGGCAGCGGCGCAGAGCTCTGTGCGCCTTTTTATTATTATTTATTAGCTTTATTGTGACAAAACGCAGAGTTTTGGGGATATTTCTGTCAGTACAGGCCAAGACCGCAGCCACCACTCCTCCCATTACTGCCAGGCTCTCCCGGGCAGCGGGGCAGAGCTCTGTGCGCCTTTTTATTATTATTTATTAGCTTTATTGTGACAAAACGCAGAGTTTTGGGGATATTTCTGTCAGTACAGGCCAAGACCGCAGCCACCACTCCTCCCGTTACTGTCAGGCTCTCCCGGGCAGCGGGGCAGAGCTCTGTGCGCCTTTTTATTATTATTTATTAGCTTTATTGTGACAAAACGCAGAGTTTTGGGGATATTTCTGTCAGTACAGGCCAAGACCGCAGCCACCACTCCTCCCGTTACTGCCAGGCTCCCACGGGCAGCGGGGCAGGGCTCTGTGCGCCTTTTTATTATTATTTATTAGCTTTATTGTGACAAAACGCAGAGTTTTGGGGCTATTTCTGTCAGTACAGGCCAAGACCGCAGCCACCACTCCTCCCGTTACTGCCAGGCTCTCCCGGGCAGCGGGGCAGAGCTCTGTGCGCCTTTTTATTATTATTTATTAGCTTTATTGTGACAAAACGCGGTGTTTGGGGATATTGCTGTCAGCGTGGGCCAAGGCCGCAGCCCACCTTTGAAACTCTAACTCTAACCCTAACCCGAAAATGCCCCCACGGAGCTATCCCTAACCCTAACTGGAACCCTTACCCTAAGCCTAACCCTAACCCTAAAAGGCCCCCGTGTAGCTGAGGTAACCCTAACCCTAACCCTAATTAGGACCCCAGAAAACACGTACGCCGTCACTTTCTCCCATCCAAAAGTGCTCCCAACGGAAGCCTTTGGGTACACCTGGACTCCCTTGGGGACCCCTTACGCAACCCCACAAGCAACAGGACTCTGCGCCTTCTCTCTTTCCAAACAACCCGAAACGTAACCCTAACCGGAACACTGAGCCGAACCCTAAGTAGGACCCAAGACAACACGGACGGCGCCACTTTCTCCCATCCAAAAGTGCTCCCAACAGAAGCCTTTGGGTACACCCGAACTCCCTTGGGGAGCCTTTACACAACCCCACACACAACACGACCGTGCTTTTCATGGCTATGTTATTCCAAAATGAAAACTGTTCTGAACAAAACGCAGAGTTTTGGGGATATTTCTGTCAGTACAGGCCAAGACCGCAGCCACCACTCCTCCCCTTACTGCCAGGCTCCCCCGGGCAGCGGGGCAGAGCTCTGTGCGCCTTTTTATTATTATTTATTAGCTTTATTGTGACAAAACGCAGAGTTTTGGGGATATTTCTGTCAGTACAGGCCAAGACCGCAGCCACCACTCCTCCCGTTACTGCCAGGCTCCCCCGGGCAGCGGGGCAGAGCTCTGTGCGCCTTTTTATTATTATTTATTAGCTTTATTGTGACAAAACGCAGAGTTTTGGGGATATTTCTGTCAGTACAGGCCAAGACCGCAGCCACCGCTCCTCCCGTTACTGCCAGGCTCCCCCGGGCAGCGGGGCAGAGCTCTGTGCGCCTTTTTATTATTATTTATTAGCTTTATTGTGACAAAACGCAGAGTTTTGGGGATATTTCTGTCAGTACAGGCCAAGACCGCAGCCACCACTCCTCCCATTACTGCCAGGCTCCCCCGGGCAGCGGGGCAGGGCTCTGTGCGCCTTTTTATTATTATTTATTAGCTTTATTGTGACAAAACGCAGAGTTTTGGGGATATTTCTGTCAGTACAGGCCAAGACCGCAGCCAACACTCCTCCCGTTACTGCCAGGCTCCCCCGGGCAGCGGGGCAGGGCTCTGTGCGCCTTTTTATTATTATTTATTAGCTTTATTGTGACAAAACGCAGAGTTTTGGGGATATTTCTGTCAGTACAGGCCAAGACCGCAGCCACCACTCCTCCCGTTACTGTCAGGCTACCCCGGGCAGCGGGGCAGAGCTCTGTGCGCCTTTTTATTATTATTTATTAGCTTTATTGTGACAAAACGCAGAGTTTTGAAGATATTTCTGTCAGTACAGGCCAAGACCGCAGCCACCACTCCTCCCGTTACTGCCAGGCTCTCCCGGGCAGCGGGGCAGAGCTCTGTGCGCCTTTTTATTATTATTTATTAGCTTTATTGTGACAAAACGCAGAGTTTTGGGGATATTTCTGTCAGTACAGGCCAAGACCGCAGCCACCACTCCTCCCGTTACTGCCAGGCTCCCCCGGGCAGCGGGGCAGGGCTCTGTGCACCTTTTTATTATTATTTATTAGCTTTATTGTGACAAAACGCAGAGTTTTGGGGCTATTTCTGTCAGTACAGGCCAAGACCGCAGCCACCACTCCTCCCGTTACTGCCAGGCTCCCCCGGGCAGCGGGGTAGGGCTCTGTGCGCCTTTTTATTATTATTTATTAGCTTTATTGTGACAAAACGCAGAGTTTTGGGGATATTTCTGTCAGTACAGGCCAAGACCGCAGCCACCACTCCTCCCCTTACTGCCAGGCTCCCCCGGGCAGCGGGGCAGAGCTCTGTGCGCCTTTTTATTATTATTTATTAGTTTTATTGTGACAAAACGCAGAGTTTTGGGGATATTTCTGTCAGTACAGGCCAAGACCGCAGCCACAACTCCTCCCATTACTGCCAGGCTCCCCCGGGCAGCGGGGCAGGGC
Organism: Anser brachyrhynchus; assembly: GCF_964034855.1. Taxonomy (NCBI): domain Eukaryota; kingdom Metazoa; phylum Chordata; class Aves; order Anseriformes; family Anatidae; genus Anser; species Anser brachyrhynchus. Next base: position 97,858 of record NC_137721.1, on the reverse strand, counting down.
TCTGTGCGCCTTTTTATTATTATTTATTAGCTTTATTGTGACAAAACGCAGAGTTTTGGGGATATTTCTGTCAGTACAGGCCAAGACCGCAGCCAACACTCCTCCCGTTACTGCCAGGCTCTCCCGGGCAGCGGGGCAGAGCTCTGTGCACCTTTTTATTATTATTTATTAGCTTTATTGTGACAAAACGCAGAGTTTTGGGGATATTTCTGTCAGTACAGGCCAAGACCACAGCCACCACTCCTCCCATTACTGCCAGGCTCCCCCGGGCAGCGGGGCAGGGCTCTGTGCGCCTTTTTATTACTATTTATTAGCTTTATTGTGACAAAACGCAGAGTTTTGGGGATATTTCTGTCAGTACAGGCCAAGACCGCAGCCACCACTCCTCCCATTACTGCCAGGCTCCCCCGGGCAGCGGGGCAGAGCTCTGTGCGCCTTTTTATTATTATTTATTAGCTTTATTGTGACAAAACGCAGAGTTTTGGGGATATTTCTGTCAGTACAGGCCAAGACCGCAGCCACCACTCCTCCCGTTACTGCCAGGCTCCCCCGGGCAGCGGGGCAGGGCTCTGTGCACCTTTTTATTATTATTTATTAGCTTTATTGTGACAAAACGCAGAGTTTTGGGGATATTTCTGTCAGTACAGGCCAAGACAGCAGCCACCACTCCTCCCGTTACTGCCAGGCTCCCCCGGGCAGCGGGGCAGGGCTCTGTGCGCCTTTTTATTATTATTTATTAGCTTTATTGTGACAAAACGCAGAGTTTTGGGGATATTTCTGTCAGTACAGGCCAAGACCGCAGCCAACGCTCCTCCCGTTACTGCCAGGCTCCCCCGGGCAGCGGGGCAGGGCTCTGTGCGCCTTTTTATTATTATTTATTAGCTTTATTGTGACAAAACGCAGAGTTTTGGGGATATTTCTGTCAGTACAGGCCAAGACCGCAGCCACCACTCCTCCCGTTACTGCCAGGCTCTCCCGGGCAGCGGGGCAGAGCTCTGTGCGCCTTTTTATTATTATTTATTAGCTTTATTGTGACAAAACGCGGTGTTTGGGGATATTGCTGTCAGCGTGGGCCAAGGCCGCAGCCCACCTTTGAAACTCTAACTCTAACCCTAACCCGAAAATGCCCCCACGGAGCTATCCCTAACCCTAACTGGAACCCTTACCCTAAGCCTATCCCTAACCCTAACCCTAAAAGGCCCCCGTGTAGCTGAGGTAACCCTAACCCTAACCCTAATTAGGACCCCAGAAAACACGTACGCCGTCACTTTCTCCCATCCAAAAGTGCTCCCAACGGAAGCCTTTGGGTACACCTGGACTCCCTTGGGGACCCCTTACGCAACCCCACAAGCAACAGGACTCTGCGCCTTCTCTCTTTCCAAACAACCCGAAACGTAACCCTAACCGGAACACTGAGCCGAACCCTAAGTAGGACCCAAGACAACACGGACGGCGCCACTTTCTCCCATCCAAAAGTGCTCCCAACAGAAGCCTTTGGGTACACCCGAACTCCCTTGGGGAGCCTTTACACAACCCCACACACAACACGACCGTGCTTTTCATGGCTATGTTATTCCAAAATGAAAACTGTTCCGAACAAAACCCAGAGTTTTGGGGATATTTCTGTCAGTACAGGCCAAGACCGCAGCCACCACTCCTCCCATTACTGCCAGGCTCCCCCGGGCAGCAAGGCAGAGCTCTGTGCGCCTTTTTATTATTATTTATTAGCTTTATTGTGACAAAACGCAGAGTTTTGGGGATATTTCTGTCAGTACAGGCCAAGACCGCAGCCACCACTCCTCCCGTTACTGCCAGGCTCTCCCGGGCAGCGGGGCAGAGCTCTGTGCGCCTTTTTATTATTATTTATTAGCTTTATTGTGACAAAACGCGGTGTTTGGGGATATTGCTGTCAGCGTGGGCCAAGGCCGCAGCCCACCTTTGAAACTCTAACTCTAACCCTAACCCGAAAATGCCCCCACGGAGCTATCCCTAACCCTAACTGGAACCCTTACCCTAAGCCTAACCCTAACCCTAACCCTAAAAGGCCCCCGTGTAGCTGAGGTAACCCTAACCCTAACCCTAATTAGGACCCCAGAAAACACGTACGCCGTCACTTTCTCCCATCAAAAAGTGCTCCCAACGGAAGCCTTTGGGTACACCTGGACTCCCTTGGGGACCCCTTACGCAACCCCACAAGCAACAGGACTCTGCGCCTTCTCTCTTTCCAAACAACCCGAAACGTAACCCTAACCGGAACACTGAGCCGAACCCTAAGTAGGACCCAAGACAACACGGACGGCGCCACTTTCTCCCATCCAAAAGTGCTCCCAACAGAAGCCTTTGGGTACACCCGAACTCCCTTGGGGAGCCTTTACACAACCCCACACACAACACGACCGTGCTTTTCATGGCTATGTTATTCCAAAATGAAAACTGTTCTGAACAAAACGCAGAGTTTTGGGGATATTTCTGTCAGTACAGGCCAAGACCGCAGCCACCACTCCTCCCGTTACTGCCAGGCTCTCCCGGGCAGCGGGGCAGAGCTCTGTGCGCCTTTTTATTATTATTTATTAGCTTTATTGTGACAAAACGCAGAGTTTTGGGGATATTTCTGTCAGTACAGGCCAAGACCGCAGCCACCACTCCTCCCGTTACTGCCAGGCTCCCCCGGGCAGCGGGGCAGGGCTCTGTGCGCCTTTTTATTATTATTTATTAGCTTTATTGTGACAAAACGCAGAGTTTTGGGGATATTTCTGTCAGTACAGGCCAAGACCGCAGCCAACACTCCTCCCGTTACTGCCAGGCTCCCCCGGGCAGCGGGGCAGGGCTCTGTGCGCCTTTTTATTATTATTTATTAGCTTTATTGTGACAAAACGCAGAGTTTTGGGGATATTTCTGTCAGTACAGGCCAAGACCGCAGCCACCACTCCTCCCCTTACTGCCAGGCTCCCCCGGGCAGCGGGGCAGGGCTCTGTGCGCCTTTTTATTATTATTTATTAGCTTTATTGTGACAAAACGCAGAGTTTTGGGGATATTTCTGTCAGTACAGGCCAAGACCGCAGCCACCACTCCTCCCGTTACTGCCAGGCTCCCCCGGGCAGCGGGGCAGGGCTCTGTGCGCCTTTTTATTATTATTTATTAGCTTTATTGTGACAAAACGCAGAGTTTTGGGGATATTTCTGTCAGTACAGGCCAAGACCGCAGCCACCACTCCTCCCCTTACTGCCAGGCTCCCCCGGGCAGCGGGGCAGGGCTCTGTGCGCCTTTTTATTATTATTTATTAGCTTTATTGTGACAAAACGCAGAGTTTTGGGGATATTTCTGTCAGTACAGGCCAAGACCGCAGCCACCACTCCTCCCGTTACTGCCAGGCTCTCCCGGGCAGCGGGGCAGGGCTCTGTGCGCCTTTTTATTATTATTTATTAGCTTTATTGTGACAAAACGCAGAGTTTTGGGGATATTTCTGTCAGTACAGGCCAAGACCGCAGCCACCACTCCTCCCGTTACTGCCAGGCTCTCCCGGGCAGCGGGGCAGAGCTCTGTGCGCCTTTTTATTATTATTTATTAGCTTTATTGTGACAAAACGCGGTGTTTGGGGATATTGCTGTCAGCGTGGGCCAAGGCCGCAGCCCACCTTTGAAACTCTAACTCTAACCCTAACCCGAAAATGCCCCCACGGAGCTATCCCTAACCCTAACTGGAACCCTTACCCTAAGCCTAACCCTAACCCTAACCCTAAAAGGCCCCCGTGTAGCTGAGGTAACCCTAACCCTAACCCTAATTAGGACCCCAGAAAACACGTACGCCGTCACTTTCTCCCATCAAAAAGTGCTCCCAACGGAAGCCTTTGGGTACACCTGGACTCCCTTGGGGACGCCTTACGCAACCCCACAAGCAACAGGACTCTGCGCCTTCTCTCTTTCCAAACAACCCGAAACGTAACCCTAACCGGAACACTGAGCCGAACCCTAAGTAGGACCCAAGACAACACGGACGGCGCCACTTTCTCCCATCCAAAAGTGCTCCCAACAGAAGCCTTTGGGTACACCCGAACTCCCTTGGGGAGCCTTTACACAACCCCACACACAACACGACCGTGCTTTTCATGGCTATGTTATTCCAAAATGAAAACTGTTCTGAACAAAACGCAGAGTTTTGGGGATATTTCTGTCAGTACAGGCCAAGACCGCAGCCACCACTCCTCCCGTTACTGCCAGGCTCTCCCGGGCAGCGGGGCAGAGCTCTGTGCGCCTTTTTATTATTATTTATTAGCTTTATTGTGACAAAACGCAGAGTTTTGGGGATATTTCTGTCAGTACAGGCCAAGACCGCAGCCACCACTCCTCCCGTTACTGCCAGGCTCCCCCGGGCAGCGGGGCAGGGCTCTGTGCGCCTTTTTATTATTATTTATTAGCTTTATTGTGACAAAACGCAGAGTTTTGGGGATATTTCTGTCAGTACAGGCCAAGACCGCAGCCAACACTCCTCCCGTTACTGCCAGGCTCCCCCGGGCAGCGGGGCAGGGCTCTGTGCGCCTTTTTATTATTATTTATTAGCTTTATTGTGACAAAACGCGGTGTTTGGGGATATTGCTGTCAGCGTGGGCCAAGGCTGCAGCCCACCTTTGAAACTCTAACTCTAACCCTAACCCGAAAATGCCCCCACGGAGCTATCCCTAACCCTAACTGGAACCCTTACCCTAAGCCTAACCCTAACCCTAACCCTAAAAGGCCCCCGTGTAGCTGAGGTAACCCTAACCCTAACCCTAATTAGGACCCCAGAAAACACGTACGCCGTCACTTTCTCCCATCAAAAAGTGCTCCCAACGGAAGCCTTTGGGTACACCTGGACTCCCTTGGGGACCCCTTACGCAACCCCACAAGCAACAGGACTCTGCGCCTTCTCTCTTTCCAAACAACCCGAAACGTAACCCTAACCGGAACACTGAGCCGAACCCTAAGTAGGACCCAAGACAACACGGACGGCGCCACTTTCTCCCATCCAAAAGTGCTCCCAACAGAAGCCTTTGGGTACACCCGAACTCCCTTGGGGAGCCTTTACACAACCCCACACACAACACGACCGTGCTTTTCATGGCTATGTTATTCCAAAATGAAAACTGTTCTGAACAAAACGCAGAGTTTTGGGGATATTTCTGTCAGTACAGGCCAAGACCGCAGCCACCACTCCTCCCGTTACTGCCAGGCTCTCCCGGGCAGCGGGGCAGAGCTCTGTGCGCCTTTTTATTATTATTTATTAGCTTTATTGTGACAAAACGCAGAGTTTTGGGGATATTTCTGTCAGTACAGGCCAAGACCGCAGCCACCACTCCTCCCGTTACTGCCAGGCTCCCCCGGGCAGCGGGGCAGGGCTCTGTGCGCCTTTTTATTATTATTTATTAGCTTTATTGTGACAAAACGCAGAGTTTTGGGGATATTTCTGTCAGTACAGGCCAAGACCGCAGCCAACACTCCTCCCGTTACTGCCAGGCTCCCCCGGGCAGCGGGGCAGGGCTCTGTGCGCCTTTTTATTATTATTTATTAGCTTTATTGTGACAAAACGCGGTGTTTGGGGATATTGCTGTCAGCGTGGGCCAAGGCTGCAGCCCACCTTTGAAACTCTAACTCTAACCCTAACCCGAAAATGCCCCCACGGAGCTATCCCTAACCCTAACTGGAACCCTTACCCTAAGCCTAACCCTAACCCTAACCCTAAAAGGCCCCCGTGTAGCTGAGGTAACCCTAACCCTAACCCTAATTAGGACCCCAGAAAACACGTACGCCGTCACTTTCTCCCATCAAAAAGTGCTCCCAACGGAAGCCTTTGGGTACACCTGGACTCCCTTGGGGACGCCTTACGCAACCCCACAAGCAACAGGACTCTGCGCCTTCTCTCTTTCCAAACAACCCGAAACGTAACCCTAACCGGAACACTGAGCCGAACCCTAAGTAGGACCCAAGACAACACGGACGGCGCCACTTTCTCCCATCCAAAAGTGCTCCCAACAGAAGCCTTTGGGTACACCCGAACTCCCTTGGGGAGCCTTTACACAACCCCACACACAACACGACCGTGCTTTTCATGGCTATGTTATTCCAAAATGAAAACTGTTCTGAACAAAACGCAGAGTTTTGGAGATATTTCTGTCAGTACAGGCCAAGACCGCAGCCACCACTCCTCCCATTACTGCCAGGCTCCCCCGGGCAGCGGGGCAGAGCTCTGTGCGCCTTTTTATTATTATTTATTAGCTTTATTGTGACAAAACGCGGAGTTTTGGGGATATTTCTGTCAGTACAGGCCAAGACCGCAGCCACCACTCCTCCCGTTACTGCCAGGCTCCCCCGGGCAGCGGGGCAGGGCTCTGTGCGCCTTTTTATTATTATTTATTAGCTTTATTGTGACAAAACGCAGAGTTTTGGGGATATTTCTGTCAGTACAGGATAAGACCGCAGCCACCACTCCTCCCCTTACTGCCAGGCTCCCCCGGGCAGCGGGGCAGAGCTCTGTGCGCCTTTTTATTATTATTTATTAGCTTTATTGTGACAAAACGCAGAGTTTTGGGGATATTTCTGTCAGTACAGGCCAAGACCGCAGCCACAACTCCTCCCATTACTGCCAGGCTCCCCCGGGCAGCGGGGCAGGGCTCTGTGCGCCTTTTTATTATTATTTATTAGCTTTATTGTGACAAAACGCAGAGTTTTGGGGATATTTCTGTCAGTACAGGCCAAGACCGCAGCCAACACTCCTCCCGTTACTGCCAGGCTCCCCCGGGCAGCGGGGCAGGGCTCTGTGCGCCTTTTTATTATTATTTATTAGCTTTATTGTGACAAAACGCAGAGTTTTGGGGATATTTCTGTCAGTACAGGCCAAGACCGCAGCCACCACTCCTCCCGTTACTGCCAGGCTCTCCCGGGCAGCGGGGCAGAGCTCTGTGCGCCTTTTTATTATTATTTATTAGCTTTATTGTGACAAAACGCGGTGTTTGGGGATATTGCTGTCAGCGTGGGCCAAGGCCGCAGCCCACCTTTGAAACTCTAACTCTAACCCTAACCCGAAAATGCCCCCACGGAGCTATCCCTAACCCTAACTGGAACCCTTACCCTAAGCCTAAGCCTAACCCTAACCCTAAAAGGCCCCCGTGTAGCTGAGGTAACCCTAACCCTAACCCTAATTAGGACCCCAGAAAACACGTACGCCGTCACTTTCTCCCATCAAAAAGTGCTCCCAACGGAAGCCTTTGGGTACACCTGGACTCCCTTGGGGACCCCTTACGCAACCCCACAAGCAACAGGACTCTGCGCCTTCTCTCTTTCCAAACAACCCGAAACGTAACCCTAACCGGAACACTGAGCCGAACCCTAAGTAGGACCCAAGACAACACGGACGGCGCCACTTTCTCCCATCCAAAAGTGCTCCCAACAGAAGCCTTTGGGTACACCCGAACTCCCTTGGGGAGCCTTTACACAACCCCACACACAACACGACCGTGCTTTTCATGGCTATGTTATTCCAAAATGAAAACTGTTCTGAACAAAACGCAGAGTTTTGGGGATATTTCTGTCAGTACAGGCCAAGACCGCAGCCACCACTCCTCCCGTTACTGCCAGGCTCTCCCGGGCAGCGGGGCAGAGCTCTGTGCGCCTTTTTATTATTATTTATTAGCTTTATTGTGACAAAACGCAGAGTTTTGGGGATATTTCTGTCAGTACAGGCCAAGACCGCAGCCACCACTCCTCCCGTTACTGCCAGGCTCCCCCGGGCAGCGGGGCAGGGCTCTGTGCGCCTTTTTATTATTATTTATTAGCTTTATTGTGACAAAACGCAGAGTTTTGGGGATATTTCTGTCAGTACAGGCCAAGACCGCAGCCAACACTCCTCCCGTTACTGCCAGGCTCCCCCGGGCAGCGGGGCAGGGCTCTGTGCGCCTTTTTATTATTATTTATTAGCTTTATTGTGACAAAACGCAGAGTTTTGGGGATATTTCTGTCAGTACAGGCCAAGACCGCAGCCACCACTCCTCCCGTTACTGCCAGGCTCTCCCGGGCAGCGGGGCAGAGCTCTGTGCGCCTTTTTATTATTATTTATTAGCTTTATTGTGACAAAACGCGGTGTTTGGGGATATTGCTGTCAGCGTGGGCCAAGGCCGCAGCCCACCTTTGAAACTCTAACTCTAACCCTAACCCGAAAATGCCCCCACGGAGCTATCCCTAACCCTAACTGGAACCCTTACCCTAAGCCTAAGCCTAACCCTAACCCTAAAAGGCCCCCGTGTAGCTGAGGTAACCCTAACCCTAACCCTAATTAGGACCCCAGAAAACACGTACGCCGTCACTTTCTCCCATCAAAAAGTGCTCCCAACGGAAGCCTTTGGGTACACCTGGACTCCCTTGGGGACCCCTTACGCAACCCCACAAGCAACAGGACTCTGCGCCTTCTCTCTTTCCAAACAACCCGAAACGTAACCCTAACCGGAACACTGAGCCGAACCCTAAGTAGGACCCAAGACAACACGGACGGCGCCACTTTCTCCCATCCAAAAGTGCTCCCAACAGAAGCCTTTGGGTACACCCGAACTCCCTTGGGGAGCCTTTACACAACCCCACACACAACACGACCGTGCTTTTCATGGCTATGTTATTCCAAAATGAAAACTGTTCTGAACAAAACGCAGAGTTTTGGGGATATTTCTGTCAGTACAGGCCAAGACCGCAGCCACCACTCCTCCCGTTACTGGAGGCTCTCCCGGGCAGCGGGGCAGAGCTCTGTGCGCCTTTTTATTATTATTTATTAGCTTTATTGTGACAAAACGCAGAGTTTTGGGGATATTTCTGTCAGTACAGGCCAAGACCGCAGCCACCACTCCTCCCATTACTGCCAGGCTCCCCCGGACAGCGGGGCAGGGCTCTGTGCGCCTTTTTATTATTATTTATTAGCTTTATTGTGACAAAACGCAGAGTTTTGGGGATATTTCTGTCAGTACAGGATAAGACCGCAGCCACCACTCCTCCCGTTACTGTCAGGCTCCCCCGGGCAGCGGGGCAGAGCTCTGTGCGCCTTTTTATTATTATTTATTAGCTTTATTGTGACAAAACGCAGAGTTTTGGGGATATTTCTGTCAGTACAGGCCAAGACCGCAGCCACCACTCCTCCCATTACTGCCAGGCTCCTCCGGGCAGCGGGGCAGAGCTCTGTGCGCCTTTTTATTATTATTTATTAGCTTTATTGTGACAAAACGCAGAGTTTTGGGGATATTTCTGTCAGTACAGGCCAAGACCGCAGCCACCACTCCTCCCGTTACTGCCAGGCTCCCCCGGGCAGCGGGGCAGGGCTCTGTGCGCCTTTTTATTATTATTTATTAGCTTTATTGTGACAAAACGCAGAGTTTTGGGGATATTTCTGTCAGTACAGGCCAAGACCGCAGCCACCACTCCTCCCGTTACTGCCAGGCTCTCCCGGGCAGCGGGGCAGGGCTCTGTGCGCCTTTTTATTATTATTTATTAGCTTTATTGTGACAAAACGCAGAGTTTTGGGGATATTTCTGTCAGTACAGGCCAAGACCGCAGCCACCACTCCTCCCGTTACTGCCAGGCTCTCCCGGGCAGCGGGGCAGAGCTCTGTGCGCCTTTTTATTATTATTTATTAGCTTTATTGTGACAAAACGCGGTGTTTGGGGATATTGCTGTCAGCGTGGGCCAAGGCCGCAGCCCACCTTTGAAACTCTAACTCTAACCCTAACCCGAAAATGCCCCCACGGAGCTATCCCTAACCCTAACTGGAACCCTTACCCTAAGCCTAACCCTAACCCTAACCCTAAAAGGCCCCCGTGTAGCTGAGGTAACCCTAACCCTAACCCTAATTAGGACCCCAGAAAACACGTACGCCGTCACTTTCTCCCATCAAAAAGTGCTCCCAACGGAAGCCTTTGGGTACACCTGGACTCCCTTGGGGACCCCTTACGCAACCCCACAAGCAACAGGACTCTGCGCCTTCTCTCTTTCCAAACAACCCGAAACGTAACCCTAACCGGAACACTGAGCCGAAACCTAAGTAGGACCCAAGACAACACGGACGGCGCCACTTTCTCCCATCCAAAAGTGCTCCCAACAGAAGCCTTTGGGTACACCCGAACTCCCTTGGGGAGCCTTTACACAACCCCACACACAACACGACCGTGCTTCTCATGGCTATGTTATTCCAAAATGAAAACTGTTCTGAACAAAACGCAGAGTTTTGGGGATATTTCTGTCAGTACAGGCCAAGACCGCAGCCACCACTCCTCCCGTTACTGTCAGGCTCCCCCGGGCAGCGGGGCAGGGCTCTGTGCGCCTTTTTATTATTATTTATTAGCTTTATTGTGACAAAACGCAGAGTTTTGGGGATATTTCTGTCAGTACAGGCCAAGACCGCAGCCACCACTCCTCCCGTTACTGCCAGGCTCTCCCGGGCAGCGGGGCAGAGCTCTGTGCGCCTTTTTATTATTATTTATTAGCTTTATTGTGACAAAACGCAGAGTTTTGGGGATATTTCTGTCAGTACAGGCCAAGACCGCAGCCACCACTCCTCCCGTTACTGCCAGGCTCTCCCGGGCAGCGGCGCAGAGCTCTGTGCGCCTTTTTATTATTATTTATTAGCTTTATTGTGACAAAACGCAGAGTTTTGGGGATATTTCTGTCAGTACAGGCCAAGACCGCAGCCACCACTCCTCCCATTACTGCCAGGCTCCCCCGGGCAGCGGGGCAGGGCTCTGTGCGCCTTTTTATTATTATTTATTAGCTTTATTGTGACAAAACGCAGAGTTTTGGGGATATTTCTGTCAGTACAGGCCAAGACCGCAGCCACCACTCCTCCCGTTACTGCCAGGCTCTCCCGGGCAGCGGGGCAGAGCTCTGTGCGCCTTTTTATTATTATTTATTAGCTTTATTGTGACAAAACGCGGTGTTTGGGGATATTGCTGTCAGCGTGGGCCAAGGCCGCAGCCCACCTTTGAAACTCTAACTCTAACCCTAACCCGAAAATGCCCCCACGGAGCTATCCCTAACCCTAACTGGAACCCTTACCCTAAGCCTAAGCCTAACCCTAACCCTAAAAGGCCCCCGTGTAGCTGAGGTAACCCTAACCCTAACCCTAATTAGGACCCCAGAAAACACGTACGCCGTCACTTTCTCCCATCAAAAAGTGCTCCCAACGGAAGCCTTTGGGTACACCTGGACTCCCTTGGGGACCCCTTACGCAACCCCACAAGCAACAGGACTCTGCGCCTTCTCTCTTTCCAAACAACCCGAAACGTAACCCTAACCGGAACACTGAGCCGAACCCTAAGTAGGACCCAAGACAACACGGACGGCGCCACTTTCTCCCATCCAAAAGTGCTCCCAACAGAAGCCTTTGGGTACACCCGAACTCCCTTGGGGAGCCTTTACACAACCCCACACACAACACGACCGTGCTTTTCATGGCTATGTTATTCCAAAATGAAAACTGTTCTGAACAAAACGCAGAGTTTTGGGGATATTTCTGTCAGTACAGGCCAAGACCGCAGCCACCACTCCTCCCGTTACTGCCAGGCTCCCCCGGGCAGCGGGGCAGAGCTCTGTGCGCCTTTTTATTATTATTTATTAGCTTTATTGTGACAAAACGCAGAGTTTTGGGGATATTTCTGTCAATACAGGCCAAGACCGCAGCCACCACTCCTCCCCTTACTGCCAGGCTCCCCCGGGCAGCGGGGCAGAGCTCTGTGCGCCTTTTTATTATTATTTATTAGCTTTATTGTGACAAAACGCAGAGTTTTGGGGATATTTCTGTCAGTACAGGCCAAGACCGCAGCCACCACTCCTCCCATTACTGCCAGGCTCCCCCGGGCAGCGGGGCAGGGCTCTGTGCGCCTTTTTATTATTATTTATTAGCTTTATTGTGACAAAACGCAGAGTTTTGGGGATATTTCTGTCAGTACAGGCCAAGACCGCAGCCACCACTCCTCCCGTTACTGCCAGGCTCTCCCGGGCAGCGGGGCAGAGCTCTGTGCGCCTTTTTATTATTATTTATTAGCTTTATTGTGACAAAACGCAGAGTTTTGGGGATATTTCTGTCAGTACAGGCCAAGACCGCAGCCACCACTCCTCCCATTACTGCCAGGCTCTCCCGGGCAGCGGCGCAGAGCTCTGTGCGCCTTTTTATTATTATTTATTAGCTTTATTGTGACAAAACGCAGAGTTTTGGGGATATTTCTGTCAGTACAGGCCAAGACCGCAGCCACCACTCCTCCCATTACTGCCAGGCTCCCCCGGGCAGCGGGGCAGAGCTCTGTGCGCCTTTTTATTATTATTTATTAGCTTTATTGTGACAAAACGCGGTGTTTGGGGATATTGCTGTCAGCGTGGGCCAAGGCCGCAGCCCACCTTTGAAACTCTAACTCTAACCCTAACCCGAAAATGCCCCCACGGAGCTATCCCTAACCCTAACTGGAACCCTTACCCTAAGCCTAAGCCTAACCCTAACCCTAAAAGGCCCCCGTGTAGCTGAGGTAACCCTAACCCTAACCCTAATTAGGACCCCAGAAAACACGTACGCCGCCACTTTCTCCCATCCAAAAGTGCTCCCAACGGAAGCCTTTGGGTACACCTGGACTCCCTTGGGGACCCCTTACGCAACCCCACAAGCAACAGGACTCTGCGCCTTCTCTCTTTCCAAACAACCCGAAACGTAACCCTAACCGGAACACTGAGCTGAACCCTAAGTAGGACCCAAGACAACACGGACGGCGCCACTTTCTCCCATCCAAAAGTGCTCCCAACAGAAGCCTTTGGGTACACCCGAACTCCCTTGGGGAGCCTTTACACAACGCCACACACAACACGACCGTGCTTTTCATGGCCGTGCTATTCCAAAATGAAAACTGTTCTGAACTGATGGTTTGCTCCACAAACATGCTCTTAGGGCTGGTTGGTTTGTTTGGTTTTTGTTTCGTTTTTCTTTTTTTTTTTTGAAAACATCCAGAGGCAACAACGGGAGGCTGCAAGAGGAGACGTTCAGGCTGAATATCAGGAAATGTGTCCTTACTTAGAAACGTGGTCTGGCTCTGGAACTAGCTCCCGCTGAAAGGTTGCGTGGCACAAAGGCTGCCAGAGTTCAAGAAGCGTTTGGACAATGATCTCAGACACATGGCAGAGCTTAGTGATATGGTTTAGTGGAGGACTGTTAGTCTTAGGTCCGAGGTTGGACTCGGTGATCTTGGAGGTCTCTGCCAACTTAGATGATTCTGTGATTCTGTGAGTAATGGGTGGTTCTGTGTGGAGCCAGGAGTTGGACCTGATGAGCGTTGTGGGTCCCTTCCACCTTGCTATGACTCTATGATTACAGGACAAAAGAAGGCGATTTAGCCGAACGCCTAATGGGAACGCCATTCATCCTCACAGCATATGAGGCCTTACATCCTGACACCACGCGACACCACACCTCCCAACACCATGAAATGCCAAACACCCCAAGGCAATGGGCGACCAAACATCCCACCAACATGGGGGGCCAACCACCCCAACACCACGGAAGGCCATACCGCCCAGCCCCATATAAGGCCATACCGCCCAGCCCCATATAAGGAACTGCCCAACTCCATATAAGGTCATGCTGCCCCTTATAAGGCATACCGCCCAACTCCATATAAGGCCATACCGCCCAACTCCATATGACGTCATGCTGCCCCATATGAGGCACACTGCCCATCTCCATATGACGTCATGGTGCCCCGCCCTCCATTGTGAGGTCATGCCCGCACACAGTATAAATTGCACGCGCACGCACCCATGGCCAGTAGCAGACGCTGTCTCCGCACCTGTGCGACTGGGACGGAAGGCAGTAGACGCTACAGGGTCAGGGGCTGCCGCCCCTCGCAGACCCAGCGAAGGTGACCGTCAGTGGCCAACGGCCACAGCAGTCACAGGCCAACAAACTTCCTTCTTGTACCCGCGGCCATGGTGCGGGACGTTGCAGGCCGGGGACTGACGGGGCCCAGCCGCCCCGCGCCCCGACGGGGCCCAGCGCAGCTCCCTGGCAACCCTGCGCAGCAGGAGGAGCGCCGGCAGGAGCTGCAGGCACTGCGGGCCAAACTGGATGGCGAGCGGCTCCACAACCAGGAGCTGCGGCGCCACTTCGCCGCTGAGATCTCCAAGATGAAGGAGGCGGCAAAGAGGGAGCAGCAGCTGATGGTCCAGCAGCTGCAGTGTGAGTGGGAGAAGCAGCAGGCCCTCGACATACAGCGGCTGCAGGAGCTGCAGTGGCAGCAGCGCGCAGCGGAGACCCGGCAGCTGCTGCGGTGGAAGGAGGCCGAGCTGCTGGCGGCGCAGGAGATGCTGCAGCAGGAGCGCGACGCTGCCCTGCACCAAGCACGGGAGCTGCAGCGGCAGCTGGCCGACGAGCTGCGAAGGCCCTGCAGGAGCAACACGGCGGCCCACGCCAAGCTCCAGGATGTCCTCAAGGAGCTGCGCTGGGAGACGCACGGGGACCAGCCCGCCCGCATCCGCTACCTCCAGCATGAGCTGGAGCTGGAGAAGAGGCTCTTCATCAAATACATCGTGGCGGGCTTCGAGGGAGAGCAAGAGGACAGCCAGGGGACGACGGGCCGAGAAGACAGAGAAGGGCCCTGGGGCAAGGCACAGCCAAAGAAGCCAACACAGGCTCCGTCCTCCCAGAACACACCTCAGCAGGGAGCCAAGGAAAGCTGCAGCACAGAGCAGGGCAGCAGCCGCCACCCTGTGAAGGACGCTCACGGCCAGGTGAGGAAACAGGCTGAGGAAGCTGGGCGTCTTGAGCCTGGGGAAGACAAGGCTCCGGGGAGACCTCAGGGCGGCCTGCCAGTCCCTAAAGGGGGCTACAGGAAAGCTGGGGAGAGACTCTTTGTCAGGGAGTGCAGTGGGGGGATCAGAGGAACGGCTTGAAGCAGAAAAGGGCAGGTTTGGGTCAGGTATAAGGAAGAAATCCTTCCCCGGGAGGGCGGCAAGGCCCCAACGCAGGCTGGGGGTGCCCCATCCCTGGGGGGGCCCAAGGCCAGGCTGGACGGGGCTGGGGGCGGCCTGGGCTGGGGGCAGGGGTGGTGCCCATGGCAGGGGCTGGAACGAGGTGGGCTTTGAGCTCCCTTCCAAGCCAACCTTTGCTCTGATTTGGTGTTTGCAGGTGCCAGAGCCTTCCGACGAAGACCTGGTGCTGCCGGGCAGCACGTGCCCCGGGACGATGAAGCAGCACACCCGCCTCCAGCGTGCCCTGAGCGACCTGAAGAGGCTACGCCAGGCCCTGGAGGCAAAGAAATGCCTCGTGAGAGAGGGAAGCACCCAGGAAGCGTGCCAGGAGGTACAGAAGCTCCAGGAAGCCACAGAAAAACTGGTGGTACTTACCGAGCAGCTGGAGGAGAAATGCAGATCCCTGCAGGAGACCATCCACCAGGCCAGCAAGACTCCAGGGCCTCTGCCCAGCCAGAGCTCCGCCGAGGCGCCGCCACCTTGCGAGAGTGCCCCCAGCCCAAGGGAGGAGGTGCTGGTTGCCCAGCTCACGCAGCTGAGCAAGGAAAACAAGAGACTGGAAGAAGAAAATTCTCGCCTCCGAGGGCAGGTGGACTCAGCGATGGAAGTCCAAGCTGAAAGTGCTGACCTGAAGAGGCAGCTACAGCAAGTGGCAAAGGAGCAAAACTCCGCCCTGCGACAGGTCAGCAAGCTTCAGGCCCAGCTGCAAGAGGCAGAGCGCCAGCTGCAAGCGCTCAAGGAACTTGCAGACAGAGGGCCACAGCTGGAGAGAGAACACCTGGAGGCACAGCTAGCGCTCCAGAAGGAAGAGCAGGAGCTCGAGAGCTTGCAGAGGGCTCAGGCAGAAGGGAAGAGGCAGCACGAGGAAGCCTCGCAAATGTTACGAGCCCAGGTGGCTGACCTGGAAGATCGGTGCCACCACCAAACTGAACAACTCCAGCTGCTCGCTGAGGAACTGCAGCGGCTGAAAAGCGAGCAATCCAGCCCTGCCATTACCCATCTGCCACAGTTACCAACTACCACAGGTACCACCCGCACAGTCACCTCCAAATCCGAGTCGGCAGAGGACAGCCCAGGGCCCTGCCTTCCTTCAGAGGAGGACGCTGCAGATGAGACCCAAGGAGCGGAAACGCAGCAAGAGTCCTTCATCCTGCAGGTTCCAGTGGGACAAGGACCATTAAGGATTCGGAAATTCCTGGCTCGGTACAGCTATGACCCTGCTGATAGTCCCAACGAGCAGCCGAAGCTAGAGCTTCCCCTCACCGCAGGACAGTTTGTTTATGTCGTTGGGGAGATGGATGAGGACGGCTGGTATATAGGAGAGCGGACGGACGGCAGAAGAGGGTTCGTCCCCTCCAATCTGGTGGAAGAAGTTCTCGATGACCTCACCTTGACGCCAGTGCCTCCAGAGCTAAGGGATCTCCTTCTGGACACAGATGATGAGGAGAGTTCCACCGACAGCTGCAGCAGCAGTGGCGAAGCCGGGGATGATCCGGACAAAGAAATCTGTCCCGGTGCGCTGGCTGAAGAGCCCCTTGCAGAAGCCTTCCTGAAGGCGCTGCGTGATGGGCCAATCAGTCCCCGTGCGCTGGCTGAAGAGGCCCTTGCAAAAGCCCTCCTGGAGGAGCTGTGTGATGGGCCAATCTTTCCCGGTACGCTGGCTGCAGAGGCCTTTGCAGAAGCCTTCCTGAAGGAGCTGTGGGATGGGCCAATCTGTCCCGTTGCGCTGGCTGAAGAGCCCCTTGCAGAAGCCTTCCTGGAGGAGCTGTGTGATGGGCCAAAAGAGGAAGAAGAAACCTCCAGCGCAGGAAACAGTTATTCCCGCTACCCTTTCTGTCTGTCACCCATTTTGGAGGACGAGGAAGAAGATCGGGATGGGGGTGCCGAGGGTTTCAAAAATCAATAAACTGTGGCTAATGATGAACCTGGCCTAGGTGATTCTTCTCCAGAATGTTTATAGAAATGGAAAAGCATTTCTTTGCCCTGCAGCTAACTGCACGCTGCAACAGGTTGGCCAGAGAGGCGGTCGAGTTCTTGGAGGCCTTCAAAAGCCACCTGGATGCGGTCCTGGGGACCTGCTCTGGGTGGCCCTGCCAGAGGTGGGGTTGGGACAGGCGCACTCAGAGCTCCCTTCCCTCAACCTCTGATTCTGGGGACGGAAAAGAGACCCCCAGCGAGGCCCTGCAGAGCCTCAGACCTCCTCGGGGCACTCTGGAGGGCCACAGGGCCTGCGGGGCCCCTTTCACGGCTTGTGGAAGCCCCCCATCACCAGCTCGTGTCACGGGGACTTGTCACAGCCCGGGGCAGTGGGCGCCCAAACCCTTCAGAGGCCGGAGCCACCACGCCGAGGGGGAGCTCCTCCTGTTACTGCCAGGCTCTCCCGGGCAGCGGGGCAGGGCTCTGTGCGCCTTTTTATTATTATTTATTAGCTTTATTGTGACAAAACGCAGAGTTTTGGGGCTATTTCTGTCAGTACAGGCCAAGACCGCAGCCACCACTCCTCCCGTTACTGCCAGGCTCCCCCGGGCAGCGGGGCAGAGCTCTGTGCGCCTTTTTATTATTATTTATTAGCTTTATTGTGACAAAACGCAGAGTTTTGGGGATATTTCTGTCAGTACAGGCCAAGACCGCAGCCACCACTCCTCCCGTTACTGCCAGGCTCTCCCGGGCAGCGGGGCAGAGCTCTGTGCGCCTTTTTATTATTATTTATTAGCTTTATTGTGACAAAACACAGAGTTTTGGGGATATTTCTGTCAGTACAGGCCAAGACCGCAGCCACCACTCCTCCCATTACTGCCAGGCTCTCCCGGGCAGCGGGGCAGGGCTCTGTGCGCCTTTTTATTATTATTTATTAGCTTTATTGTGACAAAACGCAGAGTTTTGGGGATATTTCTGTCAGTACAGGCCAAGACCGCAGCCACCACTCCTCCCATTACTGCCAGGCTCTCCCGGGCAGCGGGGCAGGGCTCTGTGCGCCTTTTTATTATTATTTATTAGCTTTATTGTGACAAAACGCAGAGTTTTGGGGATATTTCTGTCAGTACAGGCCAAGACCGCAGCCACCACTCCTCCCGTTACTGCCAGGCTCTCCCAGGCAGCGGGGCAGAGCTCTGTGCGCCTTTTTATTATTATTTATTAGCTTTATTGTGACAAAACGCAGAGTTTTGGGGATATTTCTGTCAGTACAGGCCAAGACCGCAGCCACCACTCCTCCCGTTACTGCCAGGCTCTCCCGGGCAGCGGGGCAGGGCTCTGTGCGCCTTTTTATTATTATTTATTAGCTTTATTGTGACAAAACGCAGAGTTTTGGGGATATTTCTGTCAGTACAGGCCAAGACCGCAGCCACCACTCCTCCCGTTACTGCCAGGCTCTCCCGGGCAGCGGGGCAGGGCTCTGTGCCCCTTTTTATGATTATTTATTAGCTTTATTGTGACGAAAATTAGATTTATTGTGACGTTTCTGTCAGCGCGGGCCAAGGCCGCAGGCCATCTCCGAAAGCCCCCGCGGAAGGGATGGGGGGGGTCTGTAAGGGGGAAGAACTACATTTCCCAGCGTTCCAGGGGGTGGATCGGTGACTTCCGGTTTCCGGGGAGTTCTTGGGTTTTCATTTCCGCTACTGCGCACTGGGGGTGCCGGGTGCGGGGGGGGGGGCGGTAAGGGGCGGGTGGGCGACACTGGGGGGTCTGGGAGTTGGGGGGGCACTGGAGTGGGCACTGAGGGGGCTGGGGGCTGGGGAAGGGGGATTAGGGGGTCTGAGAGGCAGGGAGGGCACTGGAGTGGGACACTGAGGGGTCTGGGGGCTGGGGGGGGGGGCACTGAAGGGGGGCGCTGAGGGGTCTGTGGGGCAGGGGAGGGGGGTTTGGGGTCCCTGTGGGGCAGGGCCTGCCTCTGACCTTTCCAGCAAACCCTTCAGAGGCCGGAGCCACCACGCCGAGGGGGAGCTCCTCCTGTTACTGCCAGGCTCTCCCGGGCAGCGGGGCAGGGCTCTGTGCGCCTTATTATTATTATTTATTAGCTTTATTGTGACAAAACGCATGGGTTTGGGGCTATTTCTGTCAGTACAGGCCAAGACCGCAGCCACCACTCCTCCCGTTACTGCCAGGCTCTCCCGGGCAGCGGGGCAGGGCTCTGTGCGCCTTTTTATTATTATTTATTAGCTTTATTGTGACAAAACGCGGTGTTTGGGGATATTGCTGTCAGCGTGGGCCAAGGCCGCAGCCCACCTTTGAAACTCTAACTCTAACCCTAACCCGAAAATGCCCCCACGGAGCTATCCCTAACCCTAACTGGAACCCTTACCCTAAGCCTAAGCCTAACCCTAACCCTAAAAGGCCCCCGTGTAGCTGAGGTAACCCTAACCCTAACCCTAATTAGGACCCCAGAAAACACGTACGCCGTCACTTTCTCCCATCAAAAAGTGCTCCCAACGGAAGCCTTTGGGTACACCTGGACTCCCTTGGGGACCCCTTACGCAACCCCACAAGCAACAGGACTCTGCGCCTTCTCTCTTTCCAAACAACCCGAAACGTAACCCTAACCGGAACACTGAGCCGAACCCTAAGTAGGACCCAAGACAACACGGACGGCGCCACTTTCTCCCATCCAAAAGTGCTCCCAACAGAAGCCTTTGGGTACACCCGAACTCCCTTGGGGAGCCTTTACACAACCCCACACACAACACGACCGTGCTTTTCATGGCTATGTTATTCCAAAATGAAAACTGTTCCGAACAAAACCCAGAGTTTTGGGGATATTTCTGTCAGTACAGGCCAAGACCGCAGCCACCACTCCTCCCATTACTGCCAGGCTCCCCCGGGCAGCGGGGCAGAGCTCTGTGCGCCTTTTTATTATTATTTATTAGCTTTATTGTGACAAAACGCAGAGTTTTGGGGATATTTCTGTCAGTACAGGCCAAGACCGCAGCCACCACTCCTCCCGTTACTGCCAGGCTCTCCCGGGCAGCGGGGCAGAGCTCTGTGCGCCTTTTTATTATTATTTATTAGCTTTATTGTGACAAAACGCAGAGTTTTGGGGATATTTCTGTCAGTACAGGCCAAGACCGCAGCCACCACTCCTCCCGTTACTGCCAGGCTCTCCCGGGCAGCGGGGCAGAGCTCTGTGCGCCTTTTTATTATTATTTATTAGCTTTATTGTGACAAAACGCGGTGTTTGGGGATATTGCTGTCAGCGTGGGCCAAGGCCGCAGCCCACCTTTGAAACTCTAACTCTAACCCTAACCCGAAAATGCCCCCACGGAGCTATCCCTAACCCTAACTGGAACCCTTACCCGAAGCCTAACCCTAACCCTAACCCTAAAAGGCCCCCGTGTAGCTGAGGTAACCCTAACCCTAACCCTAATTAGGACCCCAGAAAACACGTACGCCGTCACTTTCTCCCATCAAAAAGTGCTCCCAACGGAAGCCTTTGGGTACACCTGGACTCCCTTGGGGACCCCTTACGCAACCCCACAAGCAACAGGACTCTGCGCCTTCTCTCTTTCCAAACAACCCGAAACGTAACCCTAACCGGAACACTGAGCCGAACCCTAAGTAGGACCCAAGACAACACGGACGGCGCCACTTTCTCCCATCCAAAAGTGCTCCCAACAGAAGCCTTTGGGTACACCCGAACTCCCCTGGGGAGCCTTTACACAACCCCACACACAACACGATCGTGCTTTTCATGGCTATGTTATTCCAAAATGAAAACTGTTCCGAACAAAACCCAGAGTTTTGGGGATATTTCTGTCAGTACAGGCCAAGACCGCAGCCACCACTCCTCCCATTACTGCCAGGCTCCCCCGGGCAGCGGGGCAGGGCTCTGTGCGCCTTTTTATTATTATTTATTAGCTTTATTGTGACAAAACGCAGAGTTTTGGGGATATTTCTGTCAGTACAGGCCAAGACCGCAGCCACCACTCCTCCCGTTACTGCCAGGCTCTCCCGGGCAGCGGGGCAGAGCTCTGTGCGCCTTTTTATTATTATTTATTAGCTTTATTGTGACAAAACGCAGAGTTTTGGGGATATTTCTGTCAGTACAGGCCAAGACCGCAGCCACCACTCCTCCCGTTACTGCCAGGCTCTCCCGGGCAGCGGGGCAGAGCTCTGTGCGCCTTTTTATTATTATTTATTAGCTTTATTGTGACAAAACGCAGAGTTTTGGGGATATTTCTGTCAGTACAGGCCAAGACCGCAGCCACCACTCCTCCCGTTACTGCCAGGCTCTCCCGGGCAGCGGGGCAGAGCTCTGTGCGCCTTTTTATTATTATTTATTAGCTTTATTGTGACAAAACGCGGTGTTTGGGGATATTGCTGTCAGCGTGGGCCAAGGCCGCAGCCCACCTTTGAAACTCTAACTCTAACCCTAACCCGAAAATGCCCCCACGGAGCTATCCCTAACCCTAACTGGAACCCTTACCCTAAGCCTAAGCCTAACCCTAACCCTAAAAGGCCCCCGTGTAGCTGAGGTAACCCTAACCCTAACCCTAATTAGGACCCCAGAAAACACGTACGCCGTCACTTTCTCCCATCCAAAAGTGCTCCCAACGGAAGCCTTTGGGTACACCTGGACTCCCTTGGGGACCCCTTACGCAACCCCACAAGCAACAGGACTCTGCGCCTTCTCTCTTTCCAAACAACCCGAAACGTAACCCTAACCGGAACACTGAGCCGAACCCTAAGTAGGACCCAAGACAACACGGACGGCGCCACTTTCTCCCATCCAAAAGTGCTCCCAACAGAAGCCTTTGGGTACACCCGAACTCCCTTGGGGAGCCTTTACACAACCCCACACACAACACGACCGTGCTTTTCATGGCTATGTTATTCCAAAATGAAAACTGTTCTGAACAAAACGCAGAGTTTTGGGGATATTTCTGTCAGTACAGGCCAAGACCGCAGCCACCACTCCTCCCCTTACTGCCAGGCTCTCCCGGGCAGCGGGGCAGAGCTCTGTGCGCCTTTTTATTATTATTTATTAGCTTTATTGTGACAAAACGCAGAGTTTTGGGGATATTTCTGTCAGTACAGGCCAAGACCGCAGCCACCACTCCTCCCGTTACTGCCAGGCTCTCCTGGGCAGCGGCGCAGAGCTCTGTGCGCCTTTTTATTATTATTTATTAGCTTTATTGTGACAAAACGCAGAGTTTTGGGGATATTTCTGTCAGTACAGGCCAAGACCGCAGCCACCACTCCTCCCATTACTGCCAGGCTCCCCCGGGCAGCGGGGCAGGGCTCTGTGCGCCTTTTTATTATTATTTATTAGCTTTATTGTGACAAAACGCAGAGTTTTGGGGATATTTCTGTCAGTACAGGCCAAGACCGCAGCCACCACTCCTCCCGTTACTGCCAGGCTCTCCCGGGCAGCGGGGCAGAGCTCTGTGCGCCTTTTTATTATTATTTATTAGCTTTATTGTGACAAAACGCGGTGTTTGGGGATATTGCTGTCAGCGTGGGCCAAGGCCGCAGCCCACCTTTGAAACTCTAACTCTAACCCTAACCCGAAAATGCCCCCACGGAGCTATCCCTAACCCTAACTGGAACCCTTACCCGAAGCCTAACCCTAACCCTAACCCTAAAAGGCCCCCGTGTAGCTGAGGTAACCCTAACCCTAACCCTAATTAGGACCCCAGAAAACACGTACGCCGCCACTTTCTCCCATCAAAAAGTGCTCCCAACGGAAGCCTTTGGGTACACCTGGACTCCCTTGGGGACCCCTTACGCAACCCCACAAGCAACAGGACTCTGCGCCTTCTCTCTTTCCAAACAACCCGAAACGTAACCCTAACCGGAACACTGAGCCGAACCCTAAGTAGGACCCAAGACAACACGGACGGCGCCACTTTCTCCCATCCAAAAGTGCTCCCAACAGAAGCCTTTGGGTACACCCGAACTCCCTTGGGGAGCCTTTACACAACCCCACACACAACACGACCGTGCTTTTCATGGCTATGTTATTCCAAAATGAAAACTGTTCTGAACAAAACGCAGAGTTTTGGGGATATTTCTGTCAGTACAGGCCAAGACCGCAGCCACCACTCCTCCCGTTACTGCCAGGCTCTCCCGGGCAGCGGGGCAGAGCTCTGTGCGCCTTTTTATTATTATTTATTAGCTTTATTGTGACAAAACGCAGAGTTTTGGGGATATTTCTGTCAGTACAGGCCAAGACCGCAGCCACAACTCCTCCCATTACTGCCAGGCTCCCCCGGGCAGCGGGGCAGGGCTCTGTGCGCCTTTTTATTATTATTTATTAGCTTTATTGTGACAAAACGCAGAGTTTTGGGGATATTTCTGTCAGTACAGGCCAAGACCGCAGCCAACACTCCTCCCGTTACTGCCAGGCTCCCCCGGGCAGCGGGGCAGGGCTCTGTGCGCCTTTTTATTATTATTTATTAGCTTTATTGTGACAAAACGCGGTGTTTGGGGATATTGCTGTCAGCGTGGGCCAAGGCTGCAGCCCACCTTTGAAACTCTAACTCTAACCCTAACCCGAAAATGCCCCCACGGAGCTATCCCTAACCCTAACTGGAACCCTTACCCTAAGCCTAACCCTAACCCTAACCCTAAAAGGCCCCCGTGTAGCTGAGGTAACCCTAACCCTAACCCTAATTAGGACCCCAGAAAACACGTACGCCGTCACTTTCTCCCATCAAAAAGTGCTCCCAACGGAAGCCTTTGGGTACACCTGGACTCCCTTGGGGACGCCTTACGCAACCCCACAAGCAACAGGACTCTGCGCCTTCTCTCTTTCCAAACAACCCGAAACGTAACCCTAACCGGAACACTGAGCCGAACCCTAAGTAGGACCCAAGACAACACGGACGGCGCCACTTTCTCCCATCCAAAAGTGCTCCCAACAGAAGCCTTTGGGTACACCCGAACTCCCTTGGGGAGCCTTTACACAACCCCACACACAACACGACCGTGCTTTTCATGGCTATGTTATTCCAAAATGAAAACTGTTCTGAACCAAACGCAGAGTTTTGGAGATATTTCTGTCAGTACAGGCCAAGACCGCAGCCACCACTCCTCCCATTACTGCCAGGCTCCCCCGGGCAGCGGGGCAGAGCTCTGTGCGCCTTTTTATTATTATTTATTAGCTTTATTGTGACAAAACGCGGAGTTTTGGGGATATTTCTGTCAGTACAGGCCAAGACCGCAGCCACCACTCCTCCCGTTACTGCCAGGCTCCCCCGGGCAGCGGGGCAGGGCTCTGTGCGCCTTTTTATTATTATTTATTAGCTTTATTGTGACAAAACGCAGAGTTTTGGGGATATTTCTGTCAGTACAGGCCAAGACCGCAGCCACCACTCCTCCCGTTACTGCCAGGCTCTCCCGGGCAGCGGGGCAGAGCTCTGTGCGCCTTTTTATTATTATTTATTAGCTTTATTGTGACAAAACGCGGTGTTTGGGGATATTGCTGTCAGCGTGGGCCAAGGCCGCAGCCCACCTTTGAAACTCTAACTCTAACCCTAACCCGAAAATGCCCCCACGGAGCTATCCCTAACCCTAACTGGAACCCTTACCCTAAGCCTAAGCCTAACCCTAACCCTAAAAGGCCCCCGTGTAGCTGAGGTAACCCTAACCCTAACCCTAATTAGGACCCCAGAAAACACGTACGCCGTCACTTTCTCCCATCAAAAAGTGCTCCCAACGGAAGCCTTTGGGTACACCTGGACTCCCTTGGGGACCCCTTACGCAACCCCACAAGCAACAGGACTCTGCGCCTTCTCTCTTTCCAAACAACCCGAAACGTAACCCTAACCGGAACACTGAGCCGAACCCTAAGTAGGACCCAAGACAACACGGACGGCGCCACTTTCTCCCATCCAAAAGTGCTCCCAACAGAAGCCTTTGGGTACACCCGAACTCCCTTGGGGAGCCTTTACAAAACCCCACACACAACACGACCGTGCTTTTCATGGCTATGTTATTCCAAAATGAAAACTGTTCTGAACAAAACGCAGAGTTTTGGGGATATTTCTGTCAGTACAGGCCAAGACCGCAGCCACCACTCCTCCCGTTACTGCCAGGCTCTCCCGGGCAGCGGGGCAGAGCTCTGTGCGCCTTTTTATTATTATTTATTAGCTTTATTGTGACAAAACGCAGAGTTTTGGGGATATTTCTGTCAGTACAGGCCAAGACCGCAGCCACCACTCCTCCCGTTACTGCCAGGCTCCCCCGGGCAGCGGGGCAGGGCTCTGTGCGCCTTTTTATTATTATTTATTAGCTTTATTGTGACAAAACGCAGAGTTTTGGGGATATTTCTGTCAGTACAGGCCAAGACCGCAGCCACAACTCCTCCCGTTACTGCCAGGCTCCCCCGGGCAGCGGGGCAGGGCTCTGTGCGCCTTTTTATTATTATTTATTAGCTTTATTGTGACAAAACGCAGAGTTTTGGGGATATTTCTGTCAGTACAGGCCAAGACCGCAGCCAACACTCCTCCCGTTACTGCCAGGCTCCCCCGGGCAGCGGGGCAGGGCTCTGTGCGCCTTTTTATTATTATTTATTAGCTTTATTGTGACAAAACGCAGAGTTTTGGGGATATTTCTGTCAGTACAGGCCAAGACCGCAGCCACCACTCCTCCCGTTACTGCCAGGCTCTCCCGGGCAGCGGGGCAGAGCTCTGTGCGCCTTTTTATTATTATTTATTAGCTTTATTGTGACAAAACGCGGTGTTTGGGGATATTGCTGTCAGCGTGGGCCAAGGCCGCAGCCCACCTTTGAAACTCTAACTCTAACCCTAACCCGAAAATGCCCCCACGGAGCTATCCCTAACCCTAACTGGAACCCTTACCCTAAGCCTAAGCCTAACCCTAACCCTAAAAGGCCCCCGTGTAGCTGAGGTAACCCTAACCCTAACCCTAATTAGGACCCCAGAAAACACGTACGCCGTCACTTTCTCCCATCAAAAAGTGCTCCCAACGGAAGCCTTTGGGTACACCTGGACTCCCTTGGGGACCCCTTACGCAACCCCACAAGCAACAGGACTCTGCGCCTTCTCTCTTTCCAAACAACCCGAAACGTAACCCTAACCGGAACACTGAGCCGAACCCTAAGTAGGACCCAAGACAACACGGACGGCGCCACTTTCTCCCATCCAAAAGTGCTCCCAACAGAAGCCTTTGGGTACACCCGAACTCCCTTGGGGAGCCTTTACACAACCCCACACACAACACGACCGTGCTTTTCATGGCTATGTTATTCCAAAATGAAAACTGTTCCGAACAAAACCCAGAGTTTTGGGGATATTTCTGTCAGTACAGGCCAAGACCGCAGCCACCACTCCTCCCGTTACTGCCAGGCTCTCCCGGGCAGCGGGGCAGAGCTCTGTGCGCCTTTTTATTATTATTTATTAGCTTTATTGTGACAAAACGCAGAGTTTTGGGGATATTTCTGTCAGTACAGGCCAAGACCGCAGCCACCACTCCTCCCATTACTGCCAGGCTCCCCCGGGCAGCGGGGCAGGGCTCTGTGCGCCTTTTTATTATTATTTATTAGCTTTATTGTGACAAAACGCAGAGTTTTGGGGATATTTCTGTCAGTACATGCCAAGACCGCAGCCACCACTCCTCCCGTTACTGTCAGGCTCCCCCGGGCAGCGGGGCAGAGCTCTGTGCGCCTTTTTATTATTATTTATTAGCTTTATTGTGACAAAACGCAGAGTTTTGGGGATATTTCTGTCAGTACAGGCCAAGACCGCAGCCACCACTCCTCCCATTACTGCCAGGCTCCCCCGGGCAGCGGGGCAGAGCTCTGTGCGCCTTTTTATTATTATTTATTAGCTTTATTGTGACAAAACGCAGAGTTTTGGGGATATTTCTGTCAGTACAGGCCAAGACCGCAGCCACCACTCCTCCCGTTACTGCCAGGCTCCCCCGGGCAGCGGGGCAGGGCTCTGTGCGCCTTTTTATTATTATTTATTAGCTTTATTGTGACAAAACGCAGAGTTTTGGGGATATTTCTGTCAGTACAGGCCAAGACCGCAGCCACCACTCCTCCCGTTACTGCCAGGCTCTCCCGGGCAGCGGGGCAGGGCTCTGTGCGCCTTTTTATTATTATTTATTAGCTTTATTGTGACAAAACGCAGAGTTTTGGGGATATTTCTGTCAGTACAGGCCAAGACCGCAGCCACCACTCCTCCCGTTACTGCCAGGCTCTCCCGGGCAGCGGGGCAGAGCTCTGTGCGCCTTTTTATTATTATTTATTAGCTTTATTGTGACAAAACGCGGTGTTTGGGGATATTGCTGTCAGCGTGGGCCAAGGCCGCAGCCCACCTTTGAAACTCTAACTCTAACCCTAACCCGAAAATGCCCCCACGGAGCTATCCCTAACCCTAACTGGAACCCTTACCCTAAGCCTAACCCTAACCCTAACCCTAAAAGGCCCCCGTGTAGCTGAGGTAACCCTAACCCTAACCCTAATTAGGACCCCAGAAAACACGTACGCCGTCACTTTCTCCCATCAAAAAGTGCTCCCAACGGAAGCCTTTGGGTACACCTGGACTCCCTTGGGGACCCCTTACGCAACCCCACAAGCAACAGGACTCTGCGCCTTCTCTCTTTCCAAACAACCCGAAACGTAACCCTAACCGGAACACTGAGCCAAAACCTAAGTAGGACCCAAGACAACACGGACGGCGCCACTTTCTCCCATCCAAAAGTGCTCCCAAAAGAAGCCTTTGGGTACACCCGAACTCCCTTGGGGAGCCTTTACACAACCCCACACACAACACGACCGTGCTTCTCATGGCTATGTTATTCCAAAATGAAAACTGTTCTGAACAAAACGCAGAGTTTTGGGGATATTTCTGTCAGTACAGGCCAAGACCGCAGCCACCACTCCTCCCCTTACTGCCAGGCTCCCCCGGGCAGCGGGGCAGAGCTCTGTGCGCCTTTTTATTATTATTTATTAGCTTTATTGTGACAAAACGCAGAGTTTTGGGGATATTTCTGTCAGTACAGGCCAAGACCGCAGCCACCACTCCTCCCGTTACTGCCAGGCTCCCCCGGGCAGCGGGGCAGAGCTCTGTGCGCCTTTTTATTATTATTTATTAGCTTTATTGTGACAAAACGCAGAGTTTTGGGGATATTTCTGTCAATACAGGCCAAGACCGCAGCCACCACTCCTCCCCTTACTGCCAGGCTCCCCCGGGCAGCGGGGCAGAGCTCTGTGCGCCTTTTTATTATTATTTATTAGCTTTATTGTGACAAAACGCAGAGTTTTGGGGATATTTCTGTCAGTACAGGCCAAGACCGCAGCCACCACTCCTCCCATTACTGCCAGGCTCCCCCGGGCAGCGGGGCAGGGCTCTGTGCGCCTTTTTATTATTATTTATTAGCTTTATTGTGACAAAACGCAGAGTTTTGGGGATATTTCTGTCAGTACAGGCCAAGACCGCAGCCACCACTCCTCCCGTTACTGCCAGGCTCTCCCGGGCAGCGGGGCAGAGCTCTGTGCGCCTTTTTATTATTATTTATTAGCTTTATTGTGACAAAACGCAGAGTTTTGGGGATATTTCTGTCAGTACAGGCCAAGACCGCAGCCACCACTCCTCCCGTTACTGCCAGGCTCTCCCGGGCAGCGGCGCAGAGCTCTGTGCGCCTTTTTATTATTATTTGTTAGCTTTATTGTGACAAAACGCAGAGTTTTGGGGATATTTCTGTCAGTACAGGCCAAGACCGCAGCCACCACTCCTCCCATTACTGCCAGGCTCCCCCGGGCAGCGGGGCAGGGCTCTGTGCGCCTTTTTATTATTATTTATTAGCTTTATTGTGACAAAACGCAGAGTTTTGGGGATATTTCTGTCAGTACAGGCCAAGACCGCAGCCACCACTCCTCCCGTTACTGCCAGGCTCTCCCGGGCAGCGGGGCAGAGCTCTGTGCGCCTTTTTATTATTATTTATTAGCTTTATTGTGACAAAACGCGGTGTTTGGGGATATTGCTGTCAGCGTGGGCCAAGGCCGCAGCCCACCTTTGAAACTCTAACCCTAACCCGAAAATGCCCCCACGGAGCTATCCCTAACCCTAACTGGAACCCTTACCCTAAGCCTAAGCCTAACCCTAACCCTAAAAGGCCCCCGTGTAGCTGAGGTAACCCTAACCCTAACCCTAATTAGGACCCCAGAAAACACGTACGCCGCCACTTTCTCCCATCCAAAAGTGCTCCCAACGGAAGCCTTTGGGTACACCTGGACTCCCTTGGGGACCCCTTACGCAACCCCACAAGCAACAGGACTCTGCGCCTTCTCTCTTTCCAAACAACCCGAAACGTAACCCTAACCGGAACACTGAGCCGAACCCTAAGTAGGACCCAAGACAACACGGACGGCGCCACTTTCTCCCATCCAAAAGTGCTCCCAACAGAAGCCTTTGGGTACACCCGAACTCCCTTGGGGAGCCTTTACACAACGCCACACACAACACGACCGTGCTTTTCATGGCCGTGCTATTCCAAAATGAAAACTGTTCTGAACTGATGGTTTGCTCCACAAACATGCTCTTAGGGCTGGTTGGTTTGTTTGGTTTTTGTTTCGTTTTTCTTTTTTTTTTTTGAAAACATCCAGAGGCAACAACGGGAGGCTGCAAGAGGAGACGTTCAGGCTGAATATCAGGAAATGTGTCCTTACTTAGAAACGTGGTCTGGCTCTGGAACTAGCTCCCGCTGAAAGGTTGCGTGGCACAAAGGCTGCCAGAGTTCAAGAAGCGTTTGGACAATGATCTCAGACACATGGCAGAGCTTAGTGATATGGTTTAGTGGAGGACTGTTAGTCTTAGGTCCGAGGTTGGACTCGGTGATCTTGGAGGTCTCTGCCAACTTAGATGATTCTGTGATTCTGTGAGTAATGGGTGGTTCTGTGTGGAGCCAGGAGTTGGACCTGATGAGCGTTGTGGGTCCCTTCCACCTTGCTATGACTCTATGATTACAGGACAAAAGAAGGCGATTTAGCCGAACGCCTAATGGGAACGCCATTCATCCTCACAGCATATGAGGCCTTACATCCTGACACCACGCGACACCACACCTCCCAACACCATGAAATGCCAAACACCCCAAGGCAATGGGCGACCAAACATCCCACCAACATGGGGGGCCAACCACCCCAACACCACGGAAGGCCATACCGCCCAGCCCCATATAAGGCCATACCGCCCAGCCCCATATAAGGAACTGCCCAACTCCATATAAGGTCATGCTGCCCCTTATAAGGCATACCGCCCAACTCCATATAAGGCCATACCGCCCAACTCCATATGACGTCATGCTGCCCCATATGAGGCACACCGCCCATCTCCATATGACGTCATGGTGCCCCGCCCTCCATTGTGAGGTCATGCCCGCACACAGTATAAATTGCACGCGCACGCACCCATGGCCAGTAGCAGACGCTGTCTCCGCACCTGTGCGACTGGGACGGAAGGCAGTAGACGCTACAGGGTCAGGGGCTGCCGCCCCTCGCAGACCCAGCGAAGGTGACCGTCAGTGGCCAACGGCCACAGCAGTCACAGGCCAACAAACTTCCTTCTTGTACCCGCGGCCATGGTGCGGGACGTTGCAGGCCGGGGACTGACGGGGCCCAGCCGCCCCGCGCCCCGACGGGGCCCAGCGCAGCTCCCTGGCAACCCTGCGCAGCAGGAGGAGCGCCGGCAGGAGCTGCAGGCACTGCGGGCCAAACTGGATGGCGAGCGGCTCCACAACCAGGAGCTGCGGCGCCACTTCGCCGCTGAGATCTCCAAGATGAAGGAGGCGGCAAAGAGGGAGCAGCAGCTGATGGTCCAGCAGCTGCAGTGTGAGTGGGAGAAGCAGCAGGCCCTCGACATACAGCGGCTGCAGGAGCTGCAGTGGCAGCAGCGCGCAGCGGAGACCCGGCAGCTGCTGCGGTGGAAGGAGGCCGAGCTGCTGGCGGCGCAGGAGATGCTGCAGCAGGAGCGCGACGCTGCCCTGCACCAAGCACGGGAGCTGCAGCGGCAGCTGGCCGACGAGCTGCGAAGGCCCTGCAGGAGCAACAGGGCGGCCCACGCCAAGCTCCAGGATGTCCTCAAGGAGCTGCGCTGGGAGACGCACGGGGACCAGCCCGCCCGCATCCGCTACCTCCAGCATGAGCTGGAGCTGGAGAAGAGGCTCTTCATCAAATACATCGTGGCGGGCTTCGAGGGAGAGCAAGAGGACAGCCAGGGGACGACGGGCCGAGAAGACAGAGAAGGGCCCTGGGGCAAGGCACAGCCAAAGAAGCCAACACAGGCTCCGTCCTCCCAGAACACACCTCAGCAGGGAGCCAAGGAAAGCTGCAGCACAGAGCAGGGCAGCAGCCGCCACCCTGTGAAGGACGCTCACGGCCAGGTGAGGAAACAGGCTGAGGAAGCTGGGCGTCTTGAGCCTGGGGAAGACAAGGCTCCGGGGAGACCTCAGGGCGGCCTGCCAGTCCCTAAAGGGGGCTACAGGAAAGCTGGGGAGAGACTCTTTGTCAGGGAGTGCAGTGGGGGGATCAGAGGAACGGCTTGAAGCAGAAAAGGGCAGGTTTGGGTCAGGTATAAGGAAGAAATCCTTCCCCGGGAGGGCGGCAAGGCCCCAACGCAGGCTGGGGGTGCCCCATCCCTGGGGGGGCCCAAGGCCAGGCTGGACGGGGCTGGGGGCGGCCTGGGCTGGGGGCAGGGGTGGTGCCCAT
The DNA here is from genome assembly GCF_964034855.1 of Anser brachyrhynchus. Taxonomy (NCBI): domain Eukaryota; kingdom Metazoa; phylum Chordata; class Aves; order Anseriformes; family Anatidae; genus Anser; species Anser brachyrhynchus. The sequence goes on along the minus strand of NC_137721.1, from coordinate 66,184 downwards.
GGCAGGGGCTGGAACGAGGTGGGCTTTGAGCTCCCTTCCAAGCCAACCTTTGCTCTGATTTGGTGTTTGCAGGTGCCAGAGCCTTCCGACGAAGACCTGGTGCTGCCGGGCAGCACGTGCCCCGGGACGATGAAGCAGCACACCCGCCTCCAGCGTGCCCTGAGCGACCTGAAGAGGCTACGCCAGGCCCTGGAGGCAAAGAAATGCCTCGTGAGAGAGGGAAGCACCCAGGAAGCGTGCCAGGAGGTACAGAAGCTCCAGGAAGCCACAGAAAAACTGGTGGTACTTACCGAGCAGCTGGAGGAGAAATGCAGATCCCTGCAGGAGACCATCCACCAGGCCAGCAAGACTCCAGGGCCTCTGCCCAGCCAGAGCTCCGCCGAGGCGCCGCCACCTTGCGAGAGTGCCCCCAGCCCAAGGGAGGAGGTGCTGGTTGCCCAGCTCACGCAGCTGAGCAAGGAAAACAAGAGACTGGAAGAAGAAAATTCTCGCCTCCGAGGGCAGGTGGACTCAGCGATGGAAGTCCAAGCTGAAAGTGCTGACCTGAAGAGGCAGCTACAGCAAGTGGCAAAGGAGCAAAACTCCGCCCTGCGACAGGTCAGCAAGCTTCAGGCCCAGCTGCAAGAGGCAGAGCGCCAGCTGCAAGCGCTCAAGGAACTTGCAGACAGAGGGCCACAGCTGGAGAGAGAACACCTGGAGGCACAGCTAGCGCTCCAGAAGGAAGAGCAGGAGCTCGAGAGCTTGCAGAGGGCTCAGGCAGAAGGGAAGAGGCAGCACGAGGAAGCCTCGCAAATGTTACGAGCCCAGGTGGCTGACCTGGAAGATCGGTGCCACCACCAAACTGAACAACTCCAGCTGCTCGCTGAGGAACTGCAGCGGCTGAAAAGCGAGCAATCCAGCCCTGCCATTACCCATCTGCCACAGTTACCAACTACCACAGGTACCACCCGCACAGTCACCTCCAAATCCGAGTCGGCAGAGGACAGCCCAGGGCCCTGCCTTCCTTCAGAGGAGGACGCTGCAGATGAGACCCAAGGAGCGGAAACGCAGCAAGAGTCCTTCATCCTGCAGGTTCCAGTGGGACAAGGACCATTAAGGATTCGGAAATTCCTGGCTCGGTACAGCTATGACCCTGCTGATAGTCCCAACGAGCAGCCGAAGCTAGAGCTTCCCCTCACCGCAGGACAGTTTGTTTATGTCGTTGGGGAGATGGATGAGGACGGCTGGTATATAGGAGAGCGGACGGACGGCAGAAGAGGGTTCGTCCCCTCCAATCTGGTGGAAGAAGTTCTCGATGACCTCACCTTGATGCCAGTGCCTCCAGAGCTAAGGGATCTCCTTCTGGACACAGATGATGAGGAGAGTTCCACCGACAGCTGCAGCAGCAGTGGCGAAGCCGGGGATGATCCGGACAAAGAAATCTGTCCCGGTGCGCTGGCTGAAGAGCCCCTTGCAGAAGCCTTCCTGAAGGCGCTGCGTGATGGGCCAATCAGTCCCCGTGCGCTGGCTGAAGAGGCCCTTGCAAAAGCCCTCCTGGAGGAGCTGTGTGATGGGCCAATCTTTCCCGGTACGCTGGCTGCAGAGGCCTTTGCAGAAGCCTTCCTGAAGGAGCTGTGGGATGGGCCAATCTGTCCCGTTGCGCTGGCTGAAGAGCCCCTTGCAGAAGCCTTCCTGGAGGAGCTGTGTGATGGGCCAAAAGAGGAAGAAGAAACCTCCAGCGCAGGAAACAGTTATTCCCGCTACCCTTTCTGTCTGTCACCCATTTTGGAGGACGAGGAAGAAGATCGGGATGGGGGTGCCGAGGCTTTCAAAAATCAATAAACTGTGGCTAATGATGAACCTGGCCTAGGTGATTCTTCTCCAGAATGTTTATAGAAATGGAAAAGCATTTCTTTGCCCTGCAGCTAACTGCACGCTGCAACAGGTTGGCCAGAGAGGCGGTCGAGTTCTTGGAGGCCTTCAAAAGCCACCTGGATGCGGTCCTGGGGACCTGCTCTGGGTGGCCCTGCCAGAGGTGGGGTTGGGACAGGCGCACTCAGAGCTCCCTTCCCTCAACCTCTGATTCTGGGGACGGAAAAGAGACCCCCAGCGAGGCCCTGCAGAGCCTCAGACCTCCTCGGGGCACTCTGGAGGGCCACAGGGCCTGCGGGGCCCCTTTCACGGCTTGTGGAAGCCCCCCATCACCAGCTCGTGTCACGGGGACTTGTCACAGCCCGGGGCAGTGGGCGCCCAAACCCTTCAGAGGCCGGAGCCACCACGCCGAGGGGGAGCTCCTCCTGTTACTGCCAGGCTCTCCCGGGCAGCGGGGCAGGGCTCTGTGCGCCTTTTTATTATTATTTATTAGCTTTATTGTGACAAAACGCAGAGTTTTGGGGCTATTTCTGTCAGTACAGGCCAAGACCGCAGCCACCACTCCTCCCGTTACTGCCAGGCTCCCCCGGGCAGCGGGGCAGAGCTCTGTGCGCCTTTTTATTATTATTTATTAGCTTTATTGTGACAAAACGCGGTGTTTGGGGATATTGCTGTCAGCGTGGGCCAAGGCCGCAGCCCACCTTTGAAACTCTAACCCTAACCCGAAAATGCCCCCACGGAGCTATCCCTAACCCTAACTGGAACCCTTACCCTAAGCCTAAGCCTAACCCTAACCCTAAAAGGCCCCCGTGTAGCTGAGGTAACCCTAACCCTAACCCTAATTAGGACCCCAGAAAACACGTACGCCGCCACTTTCTCCCATCCAAAAGTGCTCCCAACGGAAGCCTTTGGGTACACCTGGACTCCCTTGGGGACCCCTTACGCAACCCCACAAGCAACAGGACTCTGCGCCTTCTCTCTTTCCAAACAACCCGAAACGTAACCCTAACCGGAACACTGAGCCGAACCCTAAGTAGGACCCAAGACAACACGGACGGCGCCACTTTCTCCCATCCAAAAGTGCTCCCAACAGAAGCCTTTGGGTACACCCGAACTCCCTTGGGGAGCCTTTACACAACGCCACACACAACACGACCGTGCTTTTCATGGCCGTGCTATTCCAAAATGAAAACTGTTCTGAACTGATGGTTTGCTCCACAAACATGCTCTTAGGGCTGGTTGGTTTGTTTGGTTTTTGTTTCGTTTTTCTTTTTTTTTTTTGAAAACATCCAGAGGCAACAACGGGAGGCTGCAAGAGGAGACGTTCAGGCTGAATATCAGGAAATGTGTCCTTACTTAGAAACGTGGTCTGGCTCTGGAACTAGCTCCCGCTGAAAGGTTGCGTGGCACAAAGGCTGCCAGAGTTCAAGAAGCGTTTGGACAATGATCTCAGACACATGGCAGAGCTTAGTGATATGGTTTAGTGGAGGACTGTTAGTCTTAGGTCCGAGGTTGGACTCGGTGATCTTGGAGGTCTCTGCCAACTTAGATGATTCTGTGATTCTGTGAGTAATGGGTGGTTCTGTGTGGAGCCAGGAGTTGGACCTGATGAGCGTTGTGGGTCCCTTCCACCTTGCTATGACTCTATGATTACAGGACAAAAGAAGGCGATTTAGCCGAACGCCTAATGGGAACGCCATTCATCCTCACAGCATATGAGGCCTTACATCCTGACACCACGCGACACCACACCTCCCAACACCATGAAATGCCAAACACCCCAAGGCAATGGGCGACCAAACATCCCACCAACATGGGGGGCCAACCACCCCAACACCACGGAAGGCCATACCGCCCAGCCCCATATAAGGCCATACCGCCCAGCCCCATATAAGGCCATACCGCCCAGCCCCATATAAGGCCATACCGCCCAACTCCATATAAGGCCATACCGCCCAACTCCATATAAGGTCATGCTGCCCCTTATAAGGCATACCGCCCAACTCCATATAAGGCCATACCGCCCAACTCCATATGACGTCATGCTGCCCCATATGAGGCACACTGCCCATCTCCATATGACGTCATGGTGCCCCGCCCTCCATTGTGAGGTCATGCCCGCACACAGTATAAATTGCACGCGCACGCACCCATGGCCAGTAGCAGACGCTGTCTCCGCACCTGTGCGACTGGGACGGAAGGCAGTAGACGCTACAGGGTCAGGGGCTGCCGCCCCTCGCAGACCCAGCGAAGGTGACCGTCAGTGGCCAACGGCCACAGCAGTCACAGGCCAACAAACTTCCTTCTTGTACCCGCGGCCATGGTGCGGGACGTTGCAGGCCGGGGACTGACGGGGCCCAGCCGCCCCGCGCCCCGACGGGGCCCAGCGCAGCTCCCTGGCAACCCTGCGCAGCAGGAGGAGCGCCGGCAGGAGCTGCAGGCACTGCGGGCCAAACTGGATGGCGAGCGGCTCCACAACCAGGAGCTGCGGCGCCACTTCGCCGCTGAGATCTCCAAGATGAAGGAGGCGGCAAAGAGGGAGCAGCAGCTGATGGTCCAGCAGCTGCAGTGTGAGTGGGAGAAGCAGCAGGCCCTCGACATACAGCGGCTGCAGGAGCTGCAGTGGCAGCAGCGCGCAGCGGAGACCCGGCAGCTGCTGCGGTGGAAGGAGGCCGAGCTGCTGGCGGCGCAGGAGATGCTGCAGCAGGAGCGCGACGCTGCCCTGCACCAAGCACGGGAGCTGCAGCGGCAGCTGGCCGACGAGCTGCGAAGGCCCTGCAGGAGCAACAGGGCGGCCCACGCCAAGCTCCAGGATGTCCTCAAGGAGCTGCGCTGGGAGACGCACGGGGACCAGCCCGCCCGCATCCGCTACCTCCAGCATGAGCTGGAGCTGGAGAAGAGGCTCTTCATCAAATACATCGTGGCGGGCTTCGAGGGAGAGCAAGAGGACAGCCAGGGGACGACGGGCCGAGAAGACAGAGAAGGGCCCTGGGGCAAGGCACAGCCAAAGAAGCCAACACAGGCTCCGTCCTCCCAGAACACACCTCAGCAGGGAGCCAAGGAAAGCTGCAGCACAGAGCAGGGCAGCAGCCGCCACCCTGTGAAGGACGCTCACGGCCAGGTGAGGAAACAGGCTGAGGAAGCTGGGCGTCTTGAGCCTGGGGAAGACAAGGCTCCGGGGAGACCTCAGGGCGGCCTGCCAGTCCCTAAAGGGGGCTACAGGAAAGCTGGGGAGAGACTCTTTGTCAGGGAGTGCAGTGGGGGGATCAGAGGAACGGCTTGAAGCAGAAAAGGGCAGGTTTGGGTCAGGTATAAGGAAGAAATCCTTCCCCGGGAGGGCGGCAAGGCCCCAACGCAGGCTGGGGGTGCCCCATCCCTGGGGGGGCCCAAGGCCAGGCTGGACGGGGCTGGGGGCGGCCTGGGCTGGGGGCAGGGGTGGTGCCCATGGCAGGGGCTGGAACGAGGTGGGCTTTGAGCTCCCTTCCAAGCCAACCTTTGCTCTGATTTGGTGTTTGCAGGTGCCAGAGCCTTCCGACGAAGACCTGGTGCTGCCGGGCAGCACGTGCCCCGGGACGATGAAGCAGCACACCCGCCTCCAGCGTGCCCTGAGCGACCTGAAGAGGCTACGCCAGGCCCTGGAGGCAAAGAAATGCCTCGTGAGAGAGGGAAGCACCCAGGAAGCGTGCCAGGAGGTACAGAAGCTCCAGGAAGCCACAGAAAAACTGGTGGTACTTACCGAGCAGCTGGAGGAGAAATGCAGATCCCTGCAGGAGACCATCCACCAGGCCAGCAAGACTCCAGGGCCTCTGCCCAGCCAGAGCTCCGCCGAGGCGCCGCCACCTTGCGAGAGTGCCCCCAGCCCAAGGGAGGAGGTGCTGGTTGCCCAGCTCACGCAGCTGAGCAAGGAAAACAAGAGACTGGAAGAAGAAAATTCTCGCCTCCGAGGGCAGGTGGACTCAGCGATGGAAGTCCAAGCTGAAAGTGCTGACCTGAAGAGGCAGCTACAGCAAGTGGCAAAGGAGCAAAACTCCGCCCTGCGACAGGTCAGCAAGCTTCAGGCCCAGCTGCAAGAGGCAGAGCGCCAGCTGCAAGCGCTCAAGGAACTTGCAGACAGAGGGCCACAGCTGGAGAGAGAACACCTGGAGGCACAGCTAGCGCTCCAGAAGGAAGAGCAGGAGCTCGAGAGCTTGCAGAGGGCTCAGGCAGAAGGGAAGAGGCAGCACGAGGAAGCCTCGCAAATGTTACGAGCCCAGGTGGCTGACCTGGAAGATCGGTGCCACCACCAAACTGAACAACTCCAGCTGCTCGCTGAGGAACTGCAGCGGCTGAAAAGCGAGCAATCCAGCCCTGCCATTACCCATCTGCCACAGTTACCAACTACCACAGGTACCACCCGCACAGTCACCTCCAAATCCGAGTCGGCAGAGGACAGCCCAGGGCCCTGCCTTCCTTCAGAGGAGGACGCTGCAGATGAGACCCAAGGAGCGGAAACGCAGCAAGAGTCCTTCATCCTGCAGGTTCCAGTGGGACAAGGACCATTAAGGATTCGGAAATTCCTGGCTCGGTACAGCTATGACCCTGCTGATAGTCCCAACGAGCAGCCGAAGCTAGAGCTTCCCCTCACCGCAGGACAGTTTGTTTATGTCGTTGGGGAGATGGATGAGGACGGCTGGTATATAGGAGAGCGGACGGACGGCAGAAGAGGGTTCGTCCCCTCCAATCTGGTGGAAGAAGTTCTCGATGACCTCACCTTGACGCCAGTGCCTCCAGAGCTAAGGGATCTCCTTCTGGACACAGATGATGAGGAGAGTTCCACCGACAGCTGCAGCAGCAGTGGCGAAGCCGGGGATGATCCGGACAAAGAAATCTGTCCCGGTGCGCTGGCTGAAGAGCCCCTTGCAGAAGCCTTCCTGAAGGCGCTGCGTGATGGGCCAATCAGTCCCCGTGCGCTGGCTGAAGAGGCCCTTGCAAAAGCCCTCCTGGAGGAGCTGTGTGATGGGCCAATCTTTCCCGGTACGCTGGCTGCAGAGGCCTTTGCAGAAGCCTTCCTGAAGGAGCTGTGTGATGGGCCAATCTGTCCCGTTGCGCTGGCTGAAGAGCCCCTTGCAGAAGCCTTCCTGGAGGAGCTGTGTGATGGGCCAAAAGAGGAAGAAGAAACCTCCAGCGCAGGAAACAGTTATTCCCGCTACCCTTTCTGTCTGTCACCCATTTTGGAGGACGAGGAAGAAGATCGGGATGGGGGTGCCGAGGCTTTCAAAAATCAATAAACTGTGGATAATGAGGAACCTGGCCTAGGTGATTCTTCTCCAGAATGTTTATAGAAATGGAAAAGCATTTCTTTGCCCTGCAGCTAACTGCACGCTGCAACAGGTTGGCCAGAGAGGCGGTCGAGTTCTTGGAGGCCTTCAAAAGCCACCTGGATGCGGTCCTGGGGACCTGCTCTGGGTGGCCCTGCCAGAGGTGGGGTTGGGACAGGCGCACTCAGAGCTCCCTTCCCTCAACCTCTGATTCTGGGGACGGAAAAGAGACCCCCAGCGAGGCCCTGCAGAGCCTCAGACCTCCTCGGGGCACTCTGGAGGGCCACAGGGCCTGCGGGGCCCCTTTCACGGCTTGTGGAAGCCCCCCATCACCAGCTCGTGTCACGGGGACTTGTAACAGCCCGGGGCAGTGGGCGCCCAAACCCTTCAGAGGCCGGAGCCACCACGCCGAGGGGGAGCTCCTCCTGTTACTGCCAGGCTCTCCCGGGCAGCGGGGCAGAGCTCTGTGCGCCTTATTATTATTATTTATTAGCTTTATTGTGACAAAACGCATGGGTTTGGGGCTATTTCTGTCAGTACAGGCCAAGACCGCAGCCACCACTCCTCCCATTACTGCCAGGCTCTCCCGGGCAGCGGGGCAGGGCTCTGTGCGCCTTTTTATTATTATTTATTAGCTTTATTGTGACAAAACGCAGAGTTTTGGGGATATTTCTGTCAGTACAGGCCAAGACCGCAGCCACCACTCCTCCCGTTACTGCCAGGCTCTCCCGGGCAGCGGGGCAGGGCTCTGTGCCCCTTTTTATGATTATTTATTAGCTTTATTGTGACGAAAATTAGATTTATTGTGACGTTTCTGTCAGCGCGGGCCAAGGCCGCAGGCCATCTCCGAAAGCCCCCGCGGAAGGGATGGGGGGGGTCTGTAAGGGGGAAGAACTACATTTCCCAGCGTTCCAGGGGGTGGATCGGTGACTTCCGGTTTCCGGGGAGTTCTTGGGTTTTCATTTCCGCTACTGCGCACTGGGGGTGCCGGGTGCGGGGGGGGGGGCGGTAAGGGGCGGGTGGGCGACACTGGGGGGTCTGGGAGTTGGGGGGGCACTGGAGTGGGCACTGAGGGGGCTGGGGGCTGGGGAAGGGGGATTAGGGGGTCTGAGAGGCAGGGAGGGCACTGGAGTGGGACACTGAGGGGGCTGGGGGCTGGGGGGGGGGCACTGAAGGGGGGCGCTGAGGGGTCTGTGGGGCAGGGGAGGGGGGTTTGGGGTCCCTGTGGGGCAGGGCCTGCCTCTGACCTTTCCAGCAGCGCCCTGCCCAAATTTTGGTGCTAAGCCCGCCGCCCGCTGCCCGCCCCTTGTCGTTCACCTTGCCCCCTACGTTTGTTGGAGGGGGAAGCGAGCCCGGGGGGGAAAATGGCTAAACCCCCCCCCAGGAAAGCTCCGTTTCCCTTGCGTGTTAACCCTCCCCTGATGTTTAATTGAACCTCGCGGTGGCTGTGCAGGGGGCAGGAGGGGAGCAGGACCCTTGGGGCCGTGAGGAGGGGTCGCACGTAGCTTGCCCTCGAGGTGGGGGGGGTCTCCGGGGGCGTTGCCGGGAGGGAAAACGTTGCTTTTTCCTGCCCTGCCTGCCGCCCTGGGCCGTCGCTGTGCTCCTCAGGTGGTATTTGAGGGGTCCCGGGGTCACTGCTCCCTGCTCACAGACATCCCTCACTGATACCGCTGCCAAGTCCGAGCTGCTCGTGCTCCGCTGCAGGCGTGTGGTCTCGTCCACTTGTCCCCTTCGCATTCTCCTTGCCGTGAAGTCACCGATGTCTCTTTTTCCTCTTGCTTCTAGGCGAAGCTCCTGCCCCTCAGAAGCTTTGCCTTTCTTGTTTATTTTTACCGAGAGGTCCTGGAGGCACCTCCAGAAGCAGCTGTAGGGCGGACAGTCAGGAAAATACCTTCACAAATAAATCCTTCAAATTCAATAACTTCACAAATGAACCCGTCGGTGAAATAAGAGGCAGAGTGAGCGCAGGGGGACGCGTGGAGGGCAGCAGCTGCTCTGCCCGGTGCCCTGCATGAGGTGAGCAGGGCTTGGTTTGGCCCCGAGCTTTGGGCAGGGGCTCTGCGGCATTTCGGTGCCCTTGCCAGGCTCCGCAGCACCAGGGGTCGGACCCCCCTCGGGAGGGCAGTGGTGGCAGCCGAGAATTTGGTGTTGGTGGAGAGCAATCCAAGGCCATGCCGGAGCGAACACTGCGCCTTTGTTACCCGAACAATGTTTCCACGCCGGGATTCCTCACCCCCTCGCCCCAACCTTCGCCGCCACCGGCCGCGGCCTTTGTTTTGTGGCAGGACTCAGGGGACGGGCGCCGCTCGATGCCCAAAGACCACACTCCGAAGGGTGCCAGCGAGCAGGGCTGGGGGCTTTTTGCTGGCGGGTCTGGCTGGCGCAGCCCGCTGCGACGTGCCCAGCAGCAGGGTTTTCCTCCTGAGGCCGAGAGGTAAGGCTGCTCCTGCTGCAGGACGGTTTCTGCCTGGCTTGGCAGCACCAGGGAGGGGTGAAGGTGGGTGACGTCTCTCCCCGAGCTCCGCTCTGGGCTTTTTGAAGGCAGACCGGGCTGGTCGTGCTGGGAGGCTGGCGTAAATGGTGGCGTTGTCCATGCGGGATCTCTAACGGCATCGCTCTCTGAGCCTCGGGTCGTGCTGGCACTGGGAGCGCTGCTCTCAGGTGTGCCTGGTGCTGGTGTATCGCGGGGCTCTGGAGCTGGAGCTGCGATCCAGCCCCGTGGCATCTGCCGGGGCGAGGACACCCCGCACCCTGCCGGCCAGGCACCGGCTCCAGAAAGCCCTCGGAAATACCTGCGGCGATCTCACATTTCGGTGCCCGGGGTCCTCCTGGCCTGCGGAGCCTCCGCGTGTCCGTGGGCTCGGCTCAGGTGCTGGAAAACAAGGAGCCGAAACGGCCGCGGGGCTCCCGTGCGCCCCAAAACCTGCACGTGAGCTGGGAAAAGGCTGTTCCTGCCCTGCAGCCCGCGCCCGCAGCCAGAGCTGCCTCGGGAAGACCCGAGGGAGCCCAGCGGCTGCGCTTTCTGTCCCCAGGTGCGTGTCACCTCCTGGCACCGCTCCCCGGCGTGCTGCGCAAAGGTCCCAGTGCCACCCGAGGGTGTAAAACAAGCGCCCTCCCTGCTCCGATCTGCAGCCCGAGGGATATCGGAGAGGGGTCGGTGCCAAGGGGCAGGCTGAGCGCGGAGAGGGGCCCCGGGATGTGCCCGCGCCACGCTCGGGGGGGGCTTTTTTCTTTGGGTTTTTTCCTGCTGAGCTGGCGCTCTGTGCCCCAGCAGCTCCGGGACGGCGCGGACAGAGGCTGCGTGAGCTTTCCGAGCCTCCCGGCCGCTTCTGGCAGACGGGGATTAAACACGCCAGGGCGTTCATGGCTCACGGGTGCCTCTGGAGCAGAGGCAGTTTGTTCCGTCCACGGCTGCGCCGTTTTCCGGGGAATTCCAGCCCTCCCGGGTCCCGCGGGGCAGGGTTTGCCCAAGGGGTCCGGCACCGAGGGACAGCGCGGTGCCGGCGGGGGACGGAGGGCGGTGGGGAGCAGAGGGCGGCGTGGGCAGCGCGGCGTCGCCGCGGGCCTGAGTCACCCTACAAACGAGCTGCCTCCGCCCGCTTATCGCACCCGTGGGTGCCCTGCTCCGCACCCCGAGCCTCCAGCTCAGCCCGGAGCTGGCGGCGCCTTGGGCAGGGCCGGAGAGCCTCGCGGTGCCCAGGGTGGTCCTCGGTGCCCAGGGGAGGGGGGATAAAAGCTTTGGAGGATGGGGAAACTGAGGCACGGGGCGTCGCTCCTCGCCAGGCGCTCTGCCTCGGGGTTGCCCCGCTCCTGCCCGTGGTACAACCCCTCTGCGGTAACTCCCAGCCCCGTGCGCCCCCAGCTCCCGCGGGAAGGACCCTGGGAGCCCCAAAGGAGCAGCCCGGACCCCTGGAGGGCCCCCAAGGCTGCTCCCGGCCCTCGAAAACCGATGGAGCGGGAGGGCAGCTCTGTGGCGAGGGCACCCGCAGCCCCGCGCTGAGCCACGGCACGTGGCTGAGAGAGGGGAGGAACGGGAAGCGGAGCCAAACTCGGGGGGGTGCCCCCTGGGAATCCGGGTGCTCCACCGCCGGGCCGCGGAGTATCCGCAGCGGTGCAGGGCAAAGGGTTAACAGGCAAAAGGAGCTGATTTGCCAAGTGGTTCCTGGTTTATTCAGTGTGCGAAAGAGGCAGGGACAGGGGAGGGGAGCGCCGGGTGGGGAGCTGGGAGCAGGGCTGGTACCCGCCCGGCATCGCCCACCGCCACCACCGGGTCCCATGGGGCCACCCCACGGCACCGCCGACAGGTACGTCCCCAGCAGCCCGGGGGGAGCCCCGGGGGGGAAACCGGAGCCGGGGGTGGCACAGGGGCCACCAAACCCCCCTCCTGGGCCCTGTGGCACCCACCCAGCCTCCTGCCACCGGTCCCCTTTGTCCTCCCAGCCCCGTGCTGGTGCCTTCTCTGCTCTTCGCCCCGTGCCACGGCTGCACCCATGGGAGCGCAGGGACAGGACCCCTGGGTCCCCGCTGCCAGAGCCCCCCCCCGTGGTGCCAGCAGGGTTTGATGCAAAGCTCGATGTCGGGACCTTCGAGCCTGCTGCCTGTCCCTCCGGTCCTCAGTTTCCCTGTCCCGCAGCGGTGGCCGGCGCGAGCGTCCCCCAGGCACCCCGAAACAAGGCGCTGGTGGTCGGCGGTCACCGGTGTCAGGGAACGCAGCTCTTCCCGGAGAGAAATCCGCGTTGGTGCCCGTGTCCTTCACCCTCGGGTCCTCAGCCGAGGACGAGCTCCTCTGTGTCCTCGGGGTGGGGATTTGGGGCTGGAGCAGCCGTTGGGAGCAAGCTGGCTTCTTGCTTCCTCCCCTGGGAGCTGTGCCTGTGACCTGGCCCTGGCTGGGTCCAAAGTGCTGGGGGAGATGCCTCGAGGCGCAGACTGGGTGCGCTGTGGCGCGGGATTCCCTCCAGCCCCGCTGGCACTCGAGGCATCCGGGGACACTTCTTGTCCCCAGCACCCCGGGGACGGAGGAGCCGGTTGCGTGCCCAGCCCGGCCGCGTGCCCCGCTGCGACGAGCACCGAGCCGAGGGGCTGGGCGGGGGCAGCCCCCCGAAGCCCCCGTCCCCGATGGGGCAGAGCCTGGACCACTGCCCCGAGGAGCCGACCTCTCGCCGGCGCATCCCGGCACCGAGCAGTAACGGCGCCGTGCCGGTGAGAGGCTGCCCACGGTGTCCCCGTGCCGACGGGGCGCACGTGGGGCTGGTCGGGTTCCCGGTGGTGCAAGCGGTGGCAGCCGATGCCCGAGGGTTGCTCTCAGGGGTGGGATTTCATCCCGTGTCTCCATCGCTTCGGGGGACGCTGCGAGGCTGCGAGGCTCCTTCGGGCTCCTGCCGGCCCCTGCGCAGGAGGCTGGGCTCGCGCTGCGAGGTCCCCGGCTGCTTTGTCGCGCTAAAGCAAGAAGTTCTGGGACCTTCTGGGCGCTTTTCTGGGCACCGACAGCTTCACAAAACCCGCCAGGCCGTAAATCACCAGGTGGCCTCTGGGTCGAGCCCTGCTCACCGGTGGCAGAAGTGCCAGCAGCGCCGGCCCCCAGCAGGTCCCTCTCGGGACGTGCCCTCGCCGCGGGTGCTGGGGACACTCGCCCCATCCCAGGCTCAGCCTTACACGGGGTGCCTCTGCTAATTGCCGTGTTAATTGCCAGCTGCGGGCACAGCTCGGCAGTGCTCCGGCTCTGCCTGTTCTCGCCACGAGGCTGCGCCAGGAGCAGAGCCCAGGAGCAGCAGTCCTTCGCTATTTCTTGATTCTTCTGTATTTATCAAAGCCGCCCGCTCGGTCAGGTCCTGTCCTGGGCAGACCACGGGGCAGGTAACGGGCAGACACGGAGGGAAGTTTTTTTATCAGCTGACGGCGCTGGGAATGGAAAAACAGGAAAGCGCCTGAGCTCATCCCATTTCCCTGCCTGGCCCAAGCGGGGCTGGCTGGGGGCAGAGCTGCCTGCGGGGCCGGGGCGCAGCGGGGTGAGTCGGGGCTGGGGGCAGTCGTGCAGCCTGGGACCACCCCGGGCCCCCCCATGCCTGTTGCTGTTGGGGTTTTGGGGACCTGGGCAGGGGTGGGTGGCAGGGGCTGGAGCGCTGGGCTTGGGGTGCTGGGCTTGGGGTGCTTATAGGGTTTGCAGCCCGGGGGCTGCCCGCACCCAGCTAAAGGGAGCAGGAGAAGGGATTTTTGTTTAATGGGGTGTGACGTGGGCTAAATGGGCACTGGAGGGGCCAGGCGTAGCAGGGAGCTGGTTTTGGGGGCTGAAAGCTGCTCCCCACCGTGGCCTCTCCTTAAGGGCTGCTCAGCGTGGGCAGCCCGTGGGGTTTTTGGGGTGCCGCAGGGCTCGGCGGCACGGCACAGCCTCCCCGTGGGGCATGGCCAGGGCTTTGTTCCCCCACGGACCGGGCTCCGCGTGCGCAGAACCCGAGGGAAGGAGCGTGTGAGCAGGGCTGCGCGGCTCTGCCTCGGCAGCGGGAGGGTTTGCTCAGGTTTGGGGCACTGAAGGGCCAAAAACCTCCCCGGGGACCCAGCCGATGCCGTGCCCGGTGCCGACGGCTCCGTGACCGTAATGGCAGCAGCACCGCGGGTCCCATCCTGCTGCTGTCCTGGGACCAGCCCCGGCAAACGCAGGGACTGGGTGCTGGAGGTGAATCCCCGTCCCCAAGCACCTGCAAAGCCCCTGAGCGCCTCCTCCCCGGGGAAACAGCTCCCAGGGGAGGCGCTGAGCCCTGCAGCGGTGAAATTTGGGGGGTTTTGAGCCGCAGCAAAGCGTGCGGGTGCACGGGCTGCATCCTGCGGTGGCTGCCAGTGTGGGGGGGGACAACGGCTCGGCCCCCCCGAGCTGAGCCGTGGTGGAGAGGAGCTGCTCTCGTCCCAGCCAAATTCCTGGGCGCTTAATGAGTAACCGGCAGCGAGGCGCGCGGCTGCGCCCGGCCTCAGGAGGGTGGTTCTGGCGGCTTCTGCGAGCCAGGGCAAACACAGCCGGGGGCCGTCCAGGGGCACCCGCGCAGCCCCCGGCCGTGTTCGTGCAGGGCTGGGGGCCGGGGGGGGGGGGAGGGGATGGGAGCCCTCCACATCGCTCTGCGGGCTCGGGGGCCCCGCATGGTGCTTGGGGCTTGGCAAGGTCAGCGCGGGGGGATGCGGCCGGGACGGGCAGCTCCTCTTTATGGCCACCATCAGCTTTACGGTCTGCTTGGAGCTGTAGGAGAGGCTGTAAAAGCAGCCTGCGGGGGTGCTTGTGGGGTTGGAGGGGCCTGATGGGGTCTGCAGAGCTCAGCTGGGACCACCCCAAGCCTGCCCCATGCCCCCTGCCGGGGCCGAGCCGGCCGCATCCATCCCTGATGCCTCCGCTCCTCTGTCCCGCAGCGCCCGGCCCCGGCCCTGAGCGCGGCATGGACGGCCCCGACATCTTCCTGGGCCCCTGCGAAGGAGCCCTCTGCGGGGTCCCAGGCCAGAAGCGCCGCTGCATGTCGGCCCTGGAGCCCGTCACTTTGCCCAGCCCCAGATCCGAGGCCAGCTGGGAAGAGGAGGAGGAGGAAGACGAGGATGAAGACCGGTTCCGGGGGGTGCCTCTGCGGCGAGCGTGTGCCCTGCGGACCTCGATGCGCAGCCGGGACCCCTTCCGCCGGCACAGCTGGGAGCCGGGCAAGGAGCTGCGCGGGGTCCCCGGCTACGACCAGCTCAGGTAGCGGTGCCCCCACCCCGTGTCCCCACGCCAGCCCCTGCACCCCACGCTCTGGTGGTCAGGATCCTCCGCGCAGCACCCCCGGCACACCCCCTGCCCCGACACGGCACCGAGCAAGGCTCGCCCCACGGATATGGGGCTGCCGTGGGGCTCAGGGCACCGATGGCGCGGCTGCCCCGGTTCGGTGCCCCCCACCCCGGGGTGCCACAGCTCAGGGTACCCCTCTCCCCGCCACAGCGTGAGCCTCAAGGGGCTGAGCCCCGACGACATCGACTCCAGCACGGAGCAGCTGGACGGGCTGGGGAGGCGCCGGCGGGACCCCCGGCGAGCCCCCCTCGTCCACAGCACCGAGTCCCTGCTGTCCCTGGACGAGGAGGATGAGGCCGATCTGCAGCGGGCGCAGGTAGGAGATGCTGCTCCTCTTCCTCCTCCTCCTGCCACCCCGGGGTGCAGCACCCGCCTCCCCCTGCAGCCGGCGGCGCAGGGCTGAGGGCAGGGGACCCCAGGAACCACGGTGGATGGAGACAGCCCAGCAGAGCCCCCGCCCTGGGTGCCTTCGCCATCATCCCAGGGCTGGGCTGCGTTATTCTCCGGGGGGAACTTCATTCTGGGGAGGGGGAAATTAAAGGTCCGTGAGCCCGGGGACCGCCCAGCGCATGGGGACCCTGCTGGCCCTACAGAGGGCAGCCACCGCCCTGCGCCCAGGGACTGTGGCAGGGACAGGGGCCGGTGATCCCGGTGGTCCCAGTGATCCTGGTGGTCCTGGTGGTGCCAACCCCATGCCTGCTGGCAGGAGGACGCGCGGAGGCTGCAGGTGTGCCGGGCCAGGAGCGCTGGCGGCTGCGCCCTCGCCAAATCCGCGTCCCTCGGCGTCATCGACAGCTTCCCCGCGGCAGTGGGTGAGTGGCAGCGCCCGCGACCCCCCCGGGGACGGGTGGAGGTGTGGGGGCAACGGGACCCGGGCCCATCCCAGCCCCTCCTTTAATTCGGGCCCCGTCTCTTTGCCCTTGCAGAAATTTCCCCCTTCGCCTCCCAGCAGAGCCTGGCCAACGGGTGAGTGTGGGGGCACGAGGGGGCTGCGGTGGGTGCGGGTGATGTCCCCCAGCACCCGGCCCCGATTTTGGGGCGCGAAGGCGGCCCCCCCCCAAAGCGGCACCGATCCTGCACCCTGCCGGGCTAACGGCCAGTGGGGTCCTGGCACACATCACGGGGGGCACCGGGAGCAGACCCCCCCAGGCCGGTGGGGACGGTGCCCCCCCAGCGCTGTCCCCACCCTGCCTTGAGGCGCTTTGTGCCCGTGGGGCCCCGCGGCCCCAGCGCCTGTCACAGCCCATTCCCGTCCTCATTAGGGCAGCACGCCGGGGGGGTCAGGGCACTGGGGCTGGCGGGGAGCCACGCGGGGACGGGGACAGGGACGGGGACGGGGACGGGGACAGGGATGGGAGGTCAGCTGGGGAGCAGGGGGGTGCGGAGCCTCCCCCCGACCCTGCTGGTTTCGGAGGGGGCATCTCGCCCTCCGCCAAGCGTGGACGGGACCGAGGTTGGCTTTGCTGTGGGAAACGCACAAAGGGGCCGCGTTGGTCACCCCAGAACCTTGGGGACGTGCCCGTAGCCATGGTGCTGCCCCATCCGAACCTCGTGGGGCAGGCGACGCTGCGGCGTGGCCGAGGAGGGGGCGCAGGCACCGTCCCGCGACGCCACCCCGGGGGTCCCCGCGTTGTCCCCGTGCGGGGCCGGCTCGGCGGGGAGCGAACAGAAGGGCTCTGTGCCGGGCCCAGCTGCAGCGGAGCAGCCACCCCGGAGAAGCCGGGGGGCCGCGGCGGCTCGGCTCGCTCCTCCCTACTTCCTGGCCCGCGGACGCCCGGGGACAGAGGGGGATTGTGCGGCTGATCCTGCTCCTCCTGCAGCTTCGGCACCGGGAGCTGCGGGCAGCTGGCGGCCTCGGGCGAGCCGGGGAGCCGGGAAGAGAGCCCCCTGGGCCGAACCCTCAGCTTCATCAGGAGGATGACGGGGAAGACGAAGGTAGGGGGGAGGAGGTGAAGGGGGGGGCGGGAGGGTGGAGTATGCGTGGCCGGGACCCCTCGAGCCAGGCACTTGAGGCCGCGGGGCAGCGGGGGGGCACGGGGCGCTCCCCAAAATGCTGAGTCGGGGTCGGGGGTGGGATGGGGGCTCGCTCCGGGCTCTGCAGCTGTGGCGCTGGCCGCTGCCCTTTGGGGATGCCGTGCCTCAGTTTCCCCTTTCTGCTTGATGTCATCCTTGGCTGCTTTCCGGGGTTTGGGGTCCGGAGAGGGGAAAAGCTCCGTGTACGCCCAGCGCAGTGCCTGGGCAAGTCCTGGGGTGCTCGCTCTGTCCCCCCAAGGACCCCTCCAGCTCTTGGTGGGCATCTCGGACATTTCCCCTTCCCCAAAACCCAGCGGGAGGTGAAACAGGAGCGGGGCTGCGCTCGTGGAGCTGCGCCAGCGGGGCAGGTACCGGCTCCTGCCCGGGCACCAGGGATGCGGTTTCGGTGCCTGTGCCATCGCCCCCATCCTGGCCGCCCCCGATGTCCCCAGGGGCCGGCTGGCACCGCCGCCGTGCCGCTGGGCGCGATGGTGACGGGGGACATTGAGGGCCGTGGGTGTGCCCGCAGCACCGCTGCGCCCATGGGCGCAGGGGGGGCCGGTGCGAAGCCGCTCGCCCCTCGCAGCAGCCCGGGCTGCCGGTGGCATCGGCTGCTCCTCGTCCCGGTGTGCCGGGGACACTTCGGTGGCCCGGGGCCGTGCTCTGTGGGCACCCTGGGCGCGCTGCGGGCGGCGGGGCTGGGCCCACGCAGCGGCCGAGGAAATGAGGCTTTTCCTGGTGGCGGGCGCTTGTTTGCGCACCGAGCTCACCGCCCGCGCGCCCTCCCTCGGGCTCCTCCGCTGCATCCGAGCGGTTTCCTGCAGCCGCTCATCCATCTGGGCCGGTTTTTTCCCACTGCTTTCCAGTAAATCTCCACGAACAGCGACCGGGAGGGTGCAGGGCCCTGGCGGGACCCCCCCCCGTGCCTCAGTTTCCCCATTCCCACCCGTAGCAGCAGCGACGGGATCCTAGATCCGTGGTTGAGGCGCCCCGGGGGGGCACGCAGGAGCCTCCCTGCGCCCCTTCTGCTGGAGCTGCTTTTTGGGGGAGGTGTCCCCAGCCCCTGGGGCCGGGAGCTCGAGGGAAACTGAGGCACGGCACTGCACGCAGCACCCGGGGGGCGCCGATGGCTTTTCGCTCTCCTCCCCAACCCTTCTGGGGCCGAACCCCACCCGGTCCCCAGAGGCGCGGGGCTTTGCCGTGACGCGAGGCCGTTAATCCTGCTGTCCCCCCCAGCCCCCCCGGGCAGAGGATTAGCAGCCAGCTGTGAACATCACCGGGGGGGCCCGGCCGTCCCCACGCTGGCAGCCACCCGAATCCCCCCTCCTCGGCTCCCTGCGCCCCCCAAACCCCGCAGCCGTCCCCGTTCCGCCCCGCTCGGCAGCTGGCCGCGACGCCGCAAGCGGTTTGAAATCGGCGTTCGGGATTTTTTTTTCTTATTTTTTTTTTAAGTTTTATTTTTGGCAGGGAGGGGAGAAAAGGGGCCGCGGCCGCTCGCGCCGGCCTGGCCGAGTTTTGTTGTGAAAGCGCCGCTGCGAGCGGGGAGGGGACGGGGCCGGAGCCCTTCGCGCAGCGATTGCATCAGGCGCTGCACCAGGAGCGGGGCCAAGCTCCCCCCACACACACACACAGATCGCTCCCCAAACCCCCCCCCAAAAGGGCTGCCGGTGCCCTTACACCCCCCCAGCCTGCTCCTAAGGGACTTTCCCAGCAGGTGGATGGGAAGCCCTGGCTTTCCCAGAAGGGGAAGGTGAGGCTCGGCAAAGGGAAGGGGTTTGGTGGCGCTTTGGCACCGGTCCCGCTGCCTTTGGGGGCACGTCCCTGCCTGGGGGGGTGACACGTCCCTGCCTGGGGGGGTGACATCCCCACCAGCCGCTTGCATGACCCAGGGTGATGGAGATGCAGCGGGGGTGCGAGGCAGAGCCACCCCCAGGGGGACAGCGGGGACATCGCAGGTGTCGGGGTTGCGTTTGGGAGCGGGCAGAGCCCCTCCGCCTCCTGCGTGCCCCCACGGGGACAAAGGGAAACGCAGGGGGCTTTGTCCCAGCCCCCCTGCCACCCCCCCCGTGCTGGGGCTGGTGGCAGTGGGCGCTGCGGGGTGTCCCCCTGGGTCACTGCAGCAGGGGGGTGCTGGTGGCCGAGGGGGGGGGACAAAATCAGGTGGCGGCGACGGAGCCGCTGCTGTGGCCGCAGGGGGACAGGGGTCCCTCGGGACACCACGGGGACAGGAGGGGGGGGCTCCACAGGACGTCGGTGCCACCGTTAAGGGGAAAATCTGAAAGAGGGGACCCCGAGGGGTCCCCGTGCGGCACCCGGGGGTCGGCCGGAGGGGGCCACTCGGGGTTTGGGGAAGCCGGGTGCGGGTCGGGCCGCGGCCGTCGAGAGCGGCGAGGCGGCGGAGGGGAGGGACGGCGCTGAGCTATTTCAGGAAGGAAAAATAATCAGGCGCCGGGGCCGGGCTCGCCGCTGCCCGCGGGCCTGGCTCTGCCTCTTGCCGCGGAGCTGCAGCCATGTACGGCCGTCCTGCCGCGAGGGTGAGGCACGGTGGGGGGCTCGGGGCGGCGGGGGGCTCGGGGCGGCTCCGGGGACCCGACGGTTTCCCGATAGGAAAGCCCCCGACGCCATGGGGCCGGATCCGGCTGGTGGTGATGGTTTGGGGGGCACGGCGATGGCTGGGGGGCACGGCGATGGCTGGGGGGCACGGCGATGGCTGGGGGGCACGGCAAGGGGTGGCCCCCCTCTGGAGCAGGACCACGCAGCTGCGATGCCACGGGGGCTTCGTCCCCGCTGCGGCGATGCCCGGCTGTGGTTTCGGCGAGGGGATGGTGGCGACCTCGCTGGGGACCCCGTGGTTACAGGGGGGGTCCCCGCTCTGCCACCCCATCTCCCCCCTTCCTGGCTCCTTTACGGCTCCGTCCCGCTCGGCCGCCGCTTCCCCCTCGCCACGCGGGGCCCTCTCCCCCCACGTGATGCTCGCGGCGCCGCGGGGCTTTCCAGCGCCCGGATCCGGCCTGGCTGCACCGGGACGGGGCGGGGGGGGGGGGAGTTTGGGGGTGCTGAGCCCTCCCATGCACCATCGGAGCCTCCCCACCGGCCACATCCTGCCCTGTTGGGGAGATGAGGGGAAGCCCGGTGCTCCCCTGGGTAGCCGGCCGCCCCTTCGCCGTTTCCTTCCGTCGGTTTTCGGGGCTCCGTAGGGGAGGCGCGGTGCGGAGGCCGGGGCTGAGGCAGGGTCCGGACGGAGGCCAGCTCCGCGCACCGCGGGGACGGGGTGAAAGCAGGCTGAGATTTGGGGAATTTGCCAGCAAACGCCAGCACGAACGCCGCCGCCCCGACGCTGCCCGGGGGGGGGAAGCAGAAGCAGGCTCCGGCCGGAGGGCTTTGCCCTGGAGGAGGAAATGAGAAAATCGGAACCGGGCTGGAGGTTAAAGGAGGCCCGCGGCCTCCCCACGCCCGGGTGCTTTTTGGCGGCACGAGGCTCGGGTGGCCTCACCGCCGCCTGGCGCGGGTTTTGTGCTGCTCCCCGGCGAGGAGATTTCATCCGAGCCCGGCCTTGGCAGCAGGAGGCTGCCGGGAGCGAGCCCGCCCGGGGGGAAACGTCCGCAGCTGCCTCGACAAAGCGCTGAAGGACGGGGCGGTTAATTACCAGAGCGGTTAATTAAGAGCGAGGCCGTCACTCGCCGTCCAGGAGCGCTGAAGTTTGGGCTCCGTTTCCCAGCGGCGGCCGCCCCGCTCCACCTCCCAGCTCCTCTGCCCTGGCCGCCGGCAGGGAGCAGGATGCGGCCGGGTTCGCTCCCTGCAGGCATCGCCCCCCGGAACTCAGGACCAGGATTCGGGAGCAGGCGCGGCCCTGGGGAAGCTTTTCCCCCGCTGCGAGGCCGTCGCACGGGGCCAGGCGGCCCCTCGGCCTCGGGAAACAATCCCCCTCTGTTGGTGCCGCGGAGGAAACCCCTGTTTACATGGCCTCGCCGTGGGGGAAAGCAAAGCTTTTCTTTGCTCCCTTGCTGGGAACATTTCTGAGCGAGGGCAGCGCGCGGCGGCTCGAGCACAAACGTTTGTCCCCCACGCCCACCCAGGCTCGGAAGGGACGTGGTGGGGGTGGTGGCACCCCCCCGGCTGGCTCCAGCACCGGTGTTTGATATTTTTTTTTGGTTACTGATTAAGCCAAAAGCCGCTGGCGCTGCCTTACGGCTCGAGGCACGGCCTCCGCTCCTCCTGGCGAGCGTCGAGTGCCACCGGCTGGGATGTGCCGGCGAGGGGCCGCTTGTTTGCATGGTGTGCCCCCAGGGGACAGCGGGGGGGGCTGAGTGCCCAAAAATCCTCCGGGAGGATTTTGGAAAGCGGAGGGGCACAAAGTTAACCCGAAACTGCACCAAGTGCCTGGCCAGAGTGAGCAGCGCCCGGTGGAAAGCGCCACCGCTCGCCTGCTTTAACCCCTTGGGGCCGCGGTGCCCGGCACAGCCGAGCATTTTCTGGCCCCACGGGGAGCGTGGCACCGGTCCCCGGCTCCATCTGTGGCTCGGGGCCGTCCCCGTGCCTCCCATCCCGGTGCCTCCCATCCCCGTGCCTCCCATCCCCGTGCCTCCTTCGCCCCGGGAAACGCGGCTGCCTTATCTCCGGGGCAGAGCTGTGCAAATCCCGGGGGAGCTGCACAAATCCCCGGGGAGCTGCACAGATCCCGGCTTCCCCGCGCGGCCAGTTAATGTTCAACCAGGCCGGGAGCTCTGCACCCGCGTCGCCCCTCCGAGGGGGGGACGATTTCCACGGGGATAAAGTGTCCCTGGCGGGCGGCGAGGTCCCGGCAGCGAGCCGGGGTTGGGGGTCTCCAGAGATGCCCCAAACGAGCCCCGTGCCCCCCCCGCCTCCAGGCTCGGCAGCACCCCAGAGCTGCGTCGGGTCAGCTTCTCCCGCTGGGGCCCTTTCTGAAATCGGTGTTTTAAGGGGAAAAAGCAGAATTTCCCCCAAATGTGTCCTCAGTCGGACTTCCTGAACCCTTGGCACCGGAGCGCATCACTGCCCTGTGTGCCAGTGGTGCTTGGCGGGACCCGGCTCCTGCCGAAACCCTGCCGAAAGCCGGGGGGGGGGATGAGATGCATGCCTCGGCCGTGAGCTGGTTTTGGGGCTGTGACTCCCCCCAGAAGTCACGGCCCCAGGAGTGAAGGCGTGGGAGCTGCGCCCCCGGATTTTGGGGCATTTCTCCCTCGGGGAGCGCGCGGCCAGCCTGGCTGGAACCGGGCACCAGGGGCTTCGTCATGGCGTATCGGAACAGACCCACAGGGACCGTTGGGTCCAACACCTGGATTCCCGTAAGACCACCCCAAAACGCTGGGCTCGGTGCCCCCGTGAGCTTTTCCGTCCCACTTTGGGCCCCCAGGCTGAGCCGAAGGCTCCGGCATTGCCCAGCGAGGGCGCGGGACGCAGCGGCTGCAGCCCCCGGAGCTGTGGGACTGCCCGCACGGAGGGCCGGAGCTGGGCAGGGGAAACTGAGGCACGAGAGCTGAGCCCGGCCAAGCCCCGGGGCACCGCTCCGGAGTGACTCCGGGGTGACTCCGCTTAGCACCGCCACCACCTCCTATCCAAGTGCGGGCGCTCCGGGGGACCCCCGGCTCTTAACAAAGACCCCGGGGAGGGGGGGGGGGCTCCACGAGGCCGGCACCGGCGGGGCCCTCCCCGCCGCGGGGCCGCCCCCCGGGAGGGAGGAGCCCGGTGGGGGCCGGAGGTCGCCACCGGGGGGGGGGGCGAGGCCGGGCCGGGCCGGGAGGCTCCCGGCCATGTCCCGCATCGAGGCGCTGGCCCGGGCGAGGAGCGAGCGGAGCAAGGAGGGCGCCGCCAAGGTTTGGGGGGGGGGAGTCCGGGGGGGGTGGGTTTGGGGAAGGGGGCGGGGGGTGGGATTTGGGTTCTCAGCTCAGGTCGGTGCCCCCCCCCCCCCGGCTGGGGGCTCCCGGAGGTTGGCTCTGCCCTTCCCCGCCCAGCTGCGGGGAGGAGGAGGGGGGGGGGGGGGGAAGTTTCGAGCTCCGCTGCTGTGCGCGGGGGGAGCCCAGGAGCCTGCCCGGGTGAGTCGGGTGCTGGGGGGGGGGGCTCCGGGGTGCGGTGCCCGGGGGGGGGTGGGTTTGGGGGGGGGGGGGAGGGCTTTGTGCCCCGCGTGGGGTTGGGATGCGCGGGGAGCCCCCAGATCCTGCCCCGGTGCGCGGCGTGGGCAGGGGGAACAATGAGCCCCCCCCCCCACACTGCACCGACACCGGAGGGGGGGCAGCTCCAACATGCCCCCCCCCCCCCCCCCCAAACCCCCCCCCAGCCTCGGGGGCCCCGTTTTGGCGGCGTGGAAAGCTCCGGACCCCGGCCGCATTGTGCGCGCCGCGGCGGAGACAAAGCCCGGCGGGGGGGGGGGGGGGGGAAGGTTCCCGGGGGGGGGAAACTGAGGCACAAGGCGCCGGCCCCCCCCCCCCCCCCGGAACGCTGGGGGGGGGACGGGGACACAGCAGGGCTCCGGAGCGCGTTTGGCAATCGCTGGCGTGGCGAAACGGTGGCTGGGGGGGGGGGCACCGGGGGGGGCAGCTGGTGCCTGGGCTTGGCAGGGCTTTGTGTGCCTGGGGGGGGGGCCAAGCGAGCGTGCGAGGCTCCGCTCCCCCCCCCCCGTCCCCGTGCCTCGGTTTACCCCCATGCAAAATATTTTTTTTGGGGGGGGGGGCGGTTTTTGGGGAGCTCCCCAGGGCGCGTGGCGGGGATGGGGGGGGGGGGGCGAGCTCCGAGGTGGCCAGGGCTGAGTTTCGCCAGGTCTTTTCGGTCACCCCCGGGGGGGTCCCGGCAATGGGGGGGGGGGGCTCATCCCCGGGGGGCTCATCCCTGGAGGTTTCATCCCCCCCCCAAAAAAAAAAAAGAGGCGTTCTCCAGGGTCCGGTGTTCGGGGGGAAGTGGTTGTTGGTTCCTGCGCACGCAGGCACGGGGGTGTCGGGGGGGGGGGGAGCGGTTTCTGTTTAAAAGCAGTTTCTTCAAAGCCCGCCTGGCCCCACCCGGGGCCGCCGGTGCCCCCCACACCCCCCCCGTGACGGATCCCAGGCGCTTGGAGAGCAGCCACCGGCCCCGGCTGGGCGCCGCTCGCAGGCTGCTGCCGCCAGCTGTCACCCCCCGAGGAACTGGGGGGGCTGGGGGGGGACCCCGAGGGGCTGGGGGGGCTGGGGGGGGGGGGCAGCACCCAGCCATGGGCCCCCCTCCGCTTTGGCTGGGGTGCGCCAGGTGGGATGCGCAGCCTGGTGGGGACCCCCCCCCCGGTGGCAGGACCCCTACTTTTGGGGTGACTCCCAGCAGAGCAGCCCCCCCCCCCCCCCCCCATGCTGCTGTGCCCCGAGTCCCCAAAATGGAGGGGGAGGGGGGGTCCCGCACCGGGTCTGAGCCCCCTCCCCAAAATAAAACCCCGCAGCTTCGCTCCCAGCCGGGAAACCTGAGACGGCTGCGCCCTGGGGTGGGGGGGGCGAATTTGGGGCCATAACGGGGCTTTTGTGCGCAGGGCCGGGAGGAAGGGGCTGGGGGGGGGGGACGGGGGGGGGGGCTTGGGACCCCTCCCTCTGAGCCGGAGCTGCCGGAGGTCTCGGAGCGGTTTGGGCCCCGTGCGGCTCGGAGGCATCTTTTGTTGCAGCTCCGGGAAGAAGCCGGCTTTGTTCGGCGTACGGGGGGGGACGGACAAGGCCCCCCCCCAGGACGAGGCCGACACGGCCCCGAGCCACGCTTCGCAGTGCTTCGCTTCTCCTCCTGCTTCGCTTTCCGGGGGCTGTTTTGTCCCGTCCCGCCTCGGGAAGGCGACTTTGGGGGACTTCTCCCCGGGACGGCGACCGGGGGGGGTCGGGGGGGGGGGGCTGCAGCTGGGGACCCCCCTCCCCGTCCCCCTTCATTTTGGGGCGGGTCGGTGGTCCCCAAATGTGCGTCCTTCGGGGCGGGGGGCCGCGGCTCTCAGCACCCGTCCCCTGGTGAGGAGGAGGAGAAGCTGCGCCGAGCCGCGAAACGTGGCCGGGGGGCTGCTCGGCTTGGGGGGTTTGGGGGGGGGGGGGTGTTTTTTTTTTTTTTTGGCATCTTTGGGGCAAAAAAAGGCAGGGGCGGAGGCAGCCGGGGTTGTCAGCGCGCTGAAGCCTCTCCCGCGCCTCCCCCGGTCTGGTCGGGAGTCACCAAGCTACGGAGGCGGCCGCGGGCGCGTTCTCGCGCAGGAGGAGCAGCGAGCTATCTTGGGCCGAGCCCGCTTCGTGCCAGCACCAATACGCCCGCCGTGGGCGTTGCACCGCCGGCGCTGCCCTAAAAAAAAAAAACCCAAAGCTCCGCTCGGAGCACAGCGACTTCCCACCCACCACCTCCCCGGGGGGGGGGTTTGGCGGCCGGGCACCCTCGGAAACTCGGGCCCGGAGGCGTCCGAGCACGTCCCTTTGTTCCGACGCCCGGCTCCTCCCGGCTTCCCTGCCCGTGGGGGGGCTGCCGCCCCCGTCCCGCTGGGGTTTTGGTGCTGTGCCGGTCCCAAACGCGGCCTCGGCGTCCGGGGTTTCGGCTGCCCGCTGGGTTCGGGGTCAGGCGGAAGGGAGCTGGGGCTGGGCGCGTTTGGGGGCGTCCGAAACTCGGCCATGGGATGCGCCCGTGCTGCTCAGCCCCGGGGGCGGTGGCGGGTGGTGGCCTCTGTTTTCCTCCCCCCGAGTTATTTATAGCCACGTGCTCGCATCCGGCCGCCTCCGACGTCCCCGGGGTGGGGACCCCCCTGCTGCAATGGGGCATCCCCTTTGGGGAAGGGCGCAGCCCCCCCAGCCCCATCCGGCCACCCCCAACCCCGCTGTGGGCACCCCAAAATGAGCCCCCGGCCGGATGCCTCTTGCTGTCCCCGCCGTGCCAGCCCCCGTCGGCACCGCACCGGGACCAGGACCGGGACAGGGACCCTCTGTGTTCCCCTGCGGCGCCCTGCACAAAGGCTCCGTTCATCCCTCGTGGGGCCGCCAGCACCGGGCGCACCCCCTGCCCCGCTGCGGGTTTGGGGCCGCTGCCCCCAAATCTCCCCTCTTTTACCCCAGCGCAGTCGGCGTAAGGTAAAGAAAAAAAAAAAAAACAGCGCTCGACCCCCAAAATACCGCCAGGGCAGCCGGGAGTGATGGTTTTAGGGCTGTGCCCGGCGCTTGGCCCCGGCCACGTGGACCCCGCGGGGTCACGCCATGACCCCGCTGCCCGTGGGGGTCCCGGGATCCGGCTGCGGGGCCGGGGGCGCAGCCGGAGCCGGTGCTGGGGAGCAGCCCCGGCGTCACGCTGGGGTAACGGCCCGGGGACGGCGGCGGCAGGAAGAGAAATCGCCTCCCTCCTTTGTCTCCCGGCTGTTTTGTTTCCTGCGGTTGGGGCCGGGAGGCAGGAACTGCGGGGCCTTTCCTCCCCGGCCTGCGCCGAGCCGCCTTCCCTTTAAAGAAGGAGGAAGAAAAAAAAAAAAAACAAGTGAAAAGCCAAACAAACAACAACAAAAACCAACACAACGGGGCCGGGAACAATCGCGGCACAGAGCGCGGGGCAGATGCTGCGGCCGCGGGCGCCGCTCCCTCCCAGCCGGGGGCTGCGGGGCCGGGATGTGCTGCTGCTCCTGCGCCCCCTTCCCGGAGGAAAGGGACCCGGAGAGACCCCTCTGCGGGGAGCGGGTGAGCACCGAAGCCCCCCCCGGGCTCCCTCGCTGGCTCTGGACTAACCACGGCCCCCCCCCGGTGCCACATGGGAGCAGGGGCCGCGTCCTCGCCACATCCTCTAACGGTCCCCAGGGAGGGGATGGGGATGTTCTGCCCGTGCCTCCGGTCCTCCTCGCCTCCCTCCCGTCCCGCTCAGCCTGCCTCGTCCCGGGGGGGTCTTTGCCTCTTGGTGTCCCCCTCCCAGTCTCAGGGAGCCTCCTGTGTGCGCACCGCGTCCGCCGTCAGCACCTCTCCGTCGGGACGGCTGCGCTGGATGTGGGGAGGGGGTGTCTGTGGGGTGCGGACCCCCTGCTTCTCACCCCCCCACCACCCCCCCGGTGCCAGCTTGGCTTTACAAATCTGCTGCCCCCCACGTTTTGGGGGGCCGGCTCGGCCAGGGCGCGCTTCGCGGGCACCCCGGTGCCAGGCACGGCCGGGGCTGGGCGCGCACAAAGCCGGCTCTGTGCCGGCACGGCCGGGCTGCCGGGGAGCAGCGCCTCCCTGCCCGAGGGGGGGGACCGAGGTGGGGGCGTCGTGGGGGGCACCCTGCAGCCCCCCGCACGCTTGGGGCCGGAGAGGCCTGCAGGAGCTGCTCAGGAAGCCACCAGCTCCCTTCCCTTTTTCGAGAGACCAAAACCGCGGCAACCCGCGGGCGGCCGCCGTGGCACCGGGGTCCCCCGGGCAGGACCCCGCTGCCGTCCCCGCAGAGCGGGAGGGGCACGAGTGGCCTCCGAAGCCCCGTTTTGGGGCTAAACGGTGAAAACGCACACTTTGGCTAAAGGGTGAGGACGTGCAGGGCTGCCCATCGCCACCGCGGCTCCCCGGCGATGCTCCGCGACCCCGTGGGCGCGGGGAAGCGGCCCCCCGCCCGCCGCGGCCCCCGCCGCTCATCCCCATTGGGGCTGGCAACTGCGGTGACGGGGGGGGGGGGGGACGTGTGCTGGGGCGGGGGGGGATTTCTCCCGCAGCCTCACGGTTGTCATGGTTATCGGATGATGGGAAGCACGGGAGAGCCGAGCGAGCGGGGTGGCTTTTCGGCACCCGCCTGCTCCCCGCCGGGGCTGCGGCAGCGCCCGGCAATGGGGGACCCCGCGGGGCGGGGGGCGGCGGGGGAAAACGGGGTCCCGCGTCTCCCCCCGGCCACCAGCCGCAGCCCGAGGGAGCGGGGGGCTGCTGCGCCCGCGGGGGGTGCCGGGCGCCCGCCGTGCCGCAGCCCCGTCACGCGCCCGCCGCGTCTCTCCGGGCAGAGCAAGGAGAAGGAGAAGATGAAGGAGGGCAAGGAGAAGGACGCGCGCTACACCAACGGCCACCTCTTCACCACCATCACCGTCTCGGGGATGACCATGTGCTTCGCCTGCAACAAGAGCATCACGGCCAAGGAGGCTCTCATCTGCCCCAGTGAGTGCCCGGGCGCCCGCGTGGGGCTGTGGGGTTCGGTGGGCGTGCGGGACTGCCCGTCCGGTGGCCCCCAGTCCAGCTGTCGGGGCTTGTGCTGGGATCTGCGGGTCGGGCAGCGTGCCCGCAGTTGCTGCCGCCTCCTCTGCGCCGCAGGACGGGGCAGGCTGCCGGCTCGGTGTCTATTTTGGGGCTGCTCGATCGTGGTGTGGGGGTGCGGGGCTGCGGGGGGGGTTCCTCCCAGGGCAGGCAGAGCCCCGCAGACCCCACTCCAAGCCCGGCGGTGCCCCGGGGTGCGGGCACGGGATGCAGAGAGGCAACGGGTGCCGACCCTGGCGAGAAAATCCCGCTCCTGGGCATGCCCAACATCGTTCCCCTGCCCTTCGGGGTGCGCGGGGGGACTCCTGGGCACCCCAGGGTGCCTCATCCTGCTGGGTGCTGAGGGCTCTGGCTCGGGGGCGCCGCGGGGGCTCAGCTGCTGCCAGCAGCTGCGGTTCCTCGCTCCGGCCACCTCTGCCCAGCAGCAGCTGGCGGGGGCCGAGCGGGTCCCCAGGCCCCCGCTGCAGCTGCGCCCATCGCTCCCGGGACGAGCGCCGGGGGGGCTCCCCATAGCCGGGGAGGGGGGGGGGGGCTCTGGGGAGCAAAGAGGGAGCCCCCCCCCCCCCGGCCTTTTGGGTGCTGCGCCTCCATCTCGCCCTGTCCCGCAGCTTGCAATGTCACCATCCACAACCGCTGCAAGGACACGCTGCCCAACTGCACCAAGGTCAAGCAGAAGGTGAGCACCCACCCGGTGGGGGCACCCGGTGGGGGGGGGGGGGGGGGGGACGCGGATGGGGGACGCCGGTGACGCCTCTGCTTCCCCCCCCCCCGCAGCAACAGAAAGCGGCGCTGCTGAAGAACAGCTCGGCGCTGCAGTCGGTCTCGCTGCGCAACAAGAGTGAGTGGGGGGACGTGACGTGTCCTGGGGGCGGGAGGCGGGGGGGGACACGCGGGGACAGCCCCTCCCCGCCAGCTCCGGGCCACCCCGATCCCGTTCCCAGCTCTGGGGACACCCCCAGGGCGCAATGGGGGCGTGGGGACACGCGGGGGGGCCCGATACGGGGGTGTCCCCGGGGCGGTGAGGGTGCTGCATGCAGGATGGGGGGGGTGGGAGCAGCTTGGGGCCGGGGGGGGGTGCTGAGCCCCCGTGTCCCCCCCCGCAGCCGCCATCCGGGAGCGCCCCAACTCGGCCATCTACCCCTCGGAGAGCTTCCGCCAGACGCTGCTGGGCCCCCGCCGCGGCCGCCCGTCGCTCTCCCTCTCCAAAAGCGTCTCCACCACCAACATCGCGGGGTAAGCGGGGCGAAAAGGGGGCCGGGGGGGCTCGGGGGGGGGGGGCGTCCCCGGGGCGTCACCTCCCTGCCACGTCCCCCCCCCCCGCCCCAGGACGTTGAACGATGAGTCTCCGCTGGGGATACGGCGCATCCTGTCCCAGTCCACCGACTCCCTCAACATGCGCAACCGCACGCTGTCCGTGGAGTCGCTCATCGACGAAGGTGGGGACCCGACGGGGGGGCACGGGTGACATGGGGCCCCCCCGGTGCCACCCCCCCACTTATGCCCCCTGCCCGCACAGGCCCCGACGTGATCCTCAACCAGCTGCTGAGCGACTTCGAGACGGACGAGAAGGATTTCGAGGCGGACTCGTGGAGCCTGGCCGTGGACAACAGCTTCCTGCAGCAGCACAAGATGGACGTGATGAAGCGCCAGGACGTCATCTACGGTGAGCGGGGACAGGGCACGGGGACAAACCGGGGCTCTGGGGATGGGGAGGGGGTTCCAGAGCCTGGAACCCCCCCGGGGTGGGCAGAGACGCGGGGCTGGGGAGGCAGAGGTGGGAGATTTGGGGACAGAGCGGGGGACACGGGCTGTGTGGCGACACGGGGATGGGGGCGCAGAGCTGGGGACGTGGGGACAGGTCGGAGGTGAGGGGATGGGGACGCAGAGCTGGGGGAAGCTGGCCGGGGGTGGGGGGACACAAGTACAGGGTGAGGGCCAGAGACAGGTCAGAGATGCAGGGATGAGGGCACAGGGACAGGGAAAGGGACGCGAGGGTCGGTCAGACACGCGAGGGATGCAGAAACGGGGGCGGTGGGGGCACGGCAGGGGACCCAGGTAGGTGTCAGAGGTGTGGGAAGGGGGGTGCGGAGGTGGGGACGCAGGGACAAGGCAGGGGACACGGGGACAGGCCGGGGACGCAGGGACAAGGCTGCGGAGATGGGGGCAGAGCGGGGGGCACTGGGAGGCAGCGGGGGGCACCGGGACGCCGCGGCTCTGCCCCCTCTCACCCCCTCGCCGCCCCACGGCAGAGCTGATCCAGACGGAGATCCACCACGTGCGCACGCTGAAGATCATGGGCAGCGTGTTCCGCAGGGCCATGCTGGAGGAGCTGCAGCTGGACCCGGGCACGGTGCAGAAAATCTTCCCCTGCGTGGACGAGCTCAGCCAGATCCACGAGCGCTTCCTGGCGCAGCTCCTGGAGCGCCGCCGCGACTCGCTGGCCCAGGACAGCAACAAGAACTTCGTCATCAACCGCCTGGGGGACATCCTCGTGGGCCAGGTGGGGTGGCACGAGGGGTCCCCTGGGGCTGGGTGGTGCTGCCGGGGGGGCTCAGCCCGCTGAGGTGCCCCCCCTCTGCGCCCCCCCAGTTCTCGGGCAGCAGCGCGGAGCAGCTGAAGAAAGCCTACTCGGAGTTCTGCAGCAGGCACACCAAGGCGGTGAAGGAGTACAAGGACCTGCTCGCCCGCGACAAGCGCTTCCAGCACTTCGTCCGGGTGAGGGCGCGTCCCCACGCGGCTGCCGGGGCACAGGGTCACCCCTGGGGCGCCGGGGGACAGGGTGCAGGGGACCCCCCCCCACTGGCTCTGGGCTCCATGCCCGGGGAGAAGCGGTGGGGACGGGTAGGAGAGCCGGTCACCTTCC
This sequence comes from Anser brachyrhynchus, assembly GCF_964034855.1. Lineage (NCBI taxonomy): Eukaryota > Metazoa > Chordata > Aves > Anseriformes > Anatidae > Anser > Anser brachyrhynchus. Next base: position 35,203 of record NC_137721.1, on the reverse strand, counting down.
CTCCACCCCCTCCGTGCCTCAGTTTCCCTCACTCTCCGGTGCCTGCACTGTGGTGGTGAGCCCCTGGGGGGCTGGATGCAGCTCACGGGGTGCCCCCCCCCCGTTGCCTTTTTCCCTCCCCAGAGGATGGCACGGTCCCCGCTGCTCCGGCGCCACGGGGTGCCCGAGTGCATCCTGCTGGTCACGCAGAGGATCACCAAGTACCCGGTGCTCATCGAGCGCATCCTGAAAAACTCCAAAGGTACCGGGCTGGGGGGGGGGGGGTGGGGATGCGCAGCGGGATCTGCGTGCGTGGTGCGAGGCGGGGGGGGGGGGCTCCATCCCTGACCTCGTCCCTCCTGCGTCCCAGACAACGAGAGCGATTCCGCGGACCTGTCCCGAGCGCTGACGCTGGTGAAGGAGCTGATCTCGGCCATCAACGAGGAGGTGCACGCCTGCGAGATGAACGCGCGGCTCTGGGACGTGTACCGGCGCGTGGACGGGCGCGCCAAGGCGCCGCTGCAGTGGGAGAGCCGCGCCGGCCTCTTCGGCAGGGACGAGCTGCTGCGGCGCAAGCTGGTGCACAGCGGCTGCATGCTCTGGAAGACGGCGGCCGGGCGCTTCAAAGGTGCTGCAGCGGGGCGCTGGGGGGGCGCACAGGGGGACGGGGGACGGGGGATGCTCGGGGAGGTGGTGTCAGGGGATGGGGGGTGTTGGGGGAGCAGGGTGCAAGGGGATGGGGATGGGATGGGGGCGGGGTGCAAGGGGATGGAGGTGCTGGGGGACCTGGGGTGCCAGGGGGTGGGGGACCAGGGGGTGGGGGTGCTGGGGACCCAGGGGGTCAGAGGATGGGGGACCAGGGGGTGGGGATGCTGGGGAGCAGGGTGCCAGGGGATGGAGGTACCAGGGGATGGGGGTGCCTGGGGAGTGGGGTGCTGGGGAAAGGGGCAGCGGGGGAGGGAAGTGACGCAGGACGGGGATGCTGGGGGAGCAGGGTGCCAGGGGAGGGGGTACCAGGGGACGGGGTTGCTGGGGGAGCAGGGTGCCGGGGTGCTGGAAGCCAACCCTGGGAGTAGCCGTGGCTCTAACAGTGCCCCGGGGGGGGGGTCACACTGCGGTGCCAGCTACAGCCGTGCCCCCACCCCAACACCCCGCATCCTCCCTGCTCTTCCTCCCAGACGTCCTCGTGCTGCTGATGACGGACGTCCTCATTTTCCTGCAAGAGAAGGACCAGAAGTACACCTTCCCCATGCTGGTGAGCCGCGGCAGCCCCCCTCGCCCCCTCCCCAGACCCCCCCCCTGCCCACAGCAGGACCGCTGGCACCCCATGGGACGGTGACAGCGTGCGCTGCCCCCCCCCCCCGGCCCCGCAGGACAAGCCGGCCGTCATCTCGCTGCAAAACCTGATCGTGCGGGACATCGCCAACCAGGAGAAGGGCATGTTCCTGATCAGCGCCGCGCCGCCCGAGATGTACGAGGTGCACGCCGCCTCCCGCGACGACCGCAACAACTGGATGAAGCTCATCCAGCAGGCGGTCAGCCTGTGAGTGCCGCCCCCGGGGTTGGGGGGGGGCGTTCCCGTGGCTGTGGGGTGCGCAGCGGGGCCGGGATGGGGTGACTGTGCCGGGAGCCGTGGCAGGATGCGGCCTCTGGGGGGGCGGAGGGGGTGCGGTGGGTTTGGGGGAGATGCTCTGACCCCCCCCGCCCTTGCAGCTGCCCCAGCCGCCAGGACTTCCCGCTGATTGAGACGGAGATCGAGGCGTCCCTGCGCAAGCTGAAAGGTGGGGGCGGTGGTGGTGGCGTGTCCCCATGGCCCCATATCCCCATTCCCATGTCCCCACATCCTTGTGTCCACATGTCCTGGTGTCCCCGTGTCCCCACATCCCAGTGTCCCCATATCCCCATGTCCTGGTGTCCCCATGTCCCCATATCCCCATCCCCGTGTCCCCATGTCCTCATATCCCCATCTCCGTGTCCCCTTGTCCCCATATTCCCATCCCTGTGTCCCCATCCTCATGTCCCCACGTCCCTGTGGCCCCAAATCCCCATATCCCCATCCTTGTGGCCCCATGTCCCGGTGTCCCCATATCCCCATCCTCATGTCCCCACGTCCCGGTGTCCCTGTGTCCCCATCCCTGTGTCCCCACGTCCCGGTGTCCCCATATCCCCATCCGCACGTCCCCATGTCCCCATCCCCACGTCCCCCCCCTTACCCCCTCGTGCCCCGCAGACCGCATCCTGCAGCACGACCGGAAGATCGCGGCGCTGCTGGAGGAGAAGGTCGGGCTCTTCGCCGACATGCTGGCGCTGACGAGCGGCTGCGAGGAGCCCTCGCCCACCCTGGCCCCGCGCGCCCTCTTCCGCTCCGACTCGAGCGAGGGCTCGCGGGGCGAGCGCCTGATGCACGACGCCATCCGGGAAGGTGCGCGGGGCGGGGGGGGGGGAACCCAGCCCCGCAGCCCCCCGAGGACCCCCCCCGGTGCCTGGGGTCGCGATGCTGCAGATGGGGGGAAACTGAGGCACGGGGGGGGGTCCCCGCGGGCGCTCACGGCGCGTGTCCCCGCAGTGGAGTGCCTGAAGGAGATGTTGGCGGGCGCCGGGCGCGAGCGGGACCAGGACCACCTCGCCGAGGCCGAGAGCTGCCCCAGCCCCGGCGCGAGCAGTAAGCGGGGGGCAGCCCGGGAGTGGGGAATGGGGGGGGGGCTGCTCCAGCCCCGGGACCCCCCCGCCCCCCCTCCCCGCATCCTCACCCCCTCTCTGTCCCCGCAGACGGTGACGCCGGCAGCTTCAACGGCGCCCCGGAGTTCTGCAGGGCGGACTCGGACGCCGGGCAGCGGGTGAGCGCGGGGGGGGGTGTCCCCACACCGGGGGGGGTGTACCCACACCGGGGGGGTGTCCCCACACCGGGGGGGGTGTCCCCGCACCGGAGGGGGTGTCCCCGCACCGGGGGGGTGCCCCCACACCGGGGGGGGTGTCCCCGCACCGGGATCACCCCGGGGTGACCGCTCTGCTCCTCCTGCAGGACGGGAACGGCAACCAGCTCCTGCAGCGGGCACCCCAGGAGGTAAGGAAGGGAGGGGGGGGGAGACCCCGCGGTGCGAGCGTGCCTCAGTTTCCCCCCCCCCAACCCCCGCGTTGGCTGAGCGCTCCCTCTGCCCGCAGGAGGTGAACCAGCGGCTCATGAACCTCTACGCCCTGCTGCACGGCCTCCAGGTGGGCGCACGGGGACGGGGCTCGGGGGGGGGCAGGATGGGGACCATCCGCCTGACCCCCCCCGCCCCCCCCGCAGGCGGTGGTGAGCCAGCAGGACACGCTGCTGGAGCTGCGGCTGCAGGAGGGCGCCGAGCGGCGCGAGAAGCCGGCGGCGGCACCGCCGGCGTCGTCGTCGACCGAAACGGCTCGGCCGGGCGAGAGACCCAGCTCGGAGCTGGCGCTGCTGCAGCGGCAGCACGCCCTGCTGCAGGAGGAGCTGGCCCGCTGCCGGCAGCTGTGCCACGAGCGGGCGCAGGAGGCGGCGGGGCTGGAGGGGCGGCTGCGGGGCAGCGAGCAGGAGCGCGCGCGGCTGGAGCGGGAGCGGGACGAGGCGCAGCGGCAGCTGGCGGCCCTGCGCCAGGAGGCGGGCGGCGCGCGGGGACGCCGCGGCACCGACCCGCGCCGCAGGAGCTTGCCGGCGGGAGACGCGCTCTATCTCAGCTTCACTCCCCCGCAGGTAAGGGCCGGGGGCTTTTCTTCGTGTGTTTAATTTGATTTAAGCGGGTCGGTCGATTGTCTGGGGGCGCGGTGCTCGCGCAGGGCACGAGTGCGCCGGTGGCACGCTCCAGCTCAGCTTCACCCCCCCGCAGATAGGGGAAGGGACTTTTTTATTATTTTATTTATTTTTTATTTAATTATTTATTTATTTTTTTTATTTCATTTATTTTATCTATTTATTTATTTATTTATTATTTTTATTTTATTTACTGGGGGGGTGGCACGCACGCATGGCACGAGTGTGCCAGTGACACGCTCCATATCAGCTTCACCCCCCCGCAGATAGGGGAAGGGACTTTTTTATTATTTTATTTATTTTCTATTTATTTATTATTTTTATTTATTTATTTATTTATTATTTATTTATTTTTATTTTATTTATTGGGGGGTGGCACGCACGCATGGCACAAGTGTGCCGGTGACACGCTCCATCTCAGCTTCACCCCCCTGCAGATAGGGGAAGGGACTTTTTTTATTATTGTATTTATTTTTTATTTATTTTTTATGTTATTTATTTTTTATGTTATTTAATTTTTATTTATTTATTTTTTTATTTTTATTTATTATTTATTTTTATTTTATTTATTGATTTATCTGGGGGGTGGCGCTCACGCATGGCACGGGTGTGCCAGCGACGCGCTCTCTCTCTGCTTCACCTCCCCTCAGGTAAGGGAAGGGACTTTTTTATTATCTTTTATTAATTTATTTATTATTTTATTTATTTATTTGGGGGGTGGAGCTCACGCATGGCACAAGTGTGCCGGCAGCGCGCTCTATCTCAGCTTCACCCCCCGCTGGTAAGGGAAGGGATTTTGTTATTATTTTATTTCTTTATTATTTTATTTTATTTCTTTATTATTTTATTTTATTTCTTTATTATTTTATTTATTTAATTAATTTATTAATTTATTCATTAATTATTTTATTTCTTTATTATTTTATTTATTTAATTTATTATTTTATTTATTAATTATTTTATTTCTTTATTAATTATTTTATTTCTTTATTTTTTATTTTATTTCTTTACTATTTTATTTTTTATTTATTTATTTAATATTTTATTTATTAATTAATTATTTGTTTATTATTTTATTTATTATTTTATTTATCTGGGGGGGGGGTGGCGCTCACGCATGCCACGAGTGTGCCCGGCCTCACCCCGCAGGGGTCCGGGGGCTTGCAGCTGACACCCCCCCCTCCCTGTGTGTGTCGTCCCCCCCCCAACCACGTCCCCCGCAGCACCTGAGCCACGGCAGCAGCCCCCCCGGCCTCTCCTTCCAGCACCACCACGCTTTCGCCACGTGCCCCCGGGACGAGCTGGATTACCGGGGCGAGCCCCCCCGGCTGCGGGAGGGCGAGGACGCGCTGGAGGCGCTGCTGGAGGACGAGGGCTTGGGCAGCCGCCGCTCCCCCCCCGCCAGCCCCCGAGGTGGGTCCGGATCCGGCCCCCCCGGTGCTATGGGGAGGGGGCGAATTTCACCTTGGGGGGGGGGGGGGGGGGGGGGCAGGGATATCCCGCGGGGCAGGAATTTGGCTCAAGGGTCCCATCCTGAGCGGGGCTGGGGGGTGCTGACGGCGTGGTGCCCCCCCCGTTCCCCGCAGATTTCCTGAGGATGCAAGACATTCCCGAGGAGGTGGAGAGCAGCCAGGAGCTGAAGGAGGGCGACGGGGGCTCCTTGGACAGTTAGGGACCGGCTCCCGGCCCCCTGCCCCCCCCCAAACCCCCCCGCCCCCCAGAGCAGCCCCCCAAGGAGATGGGGGGGGCAGCATCCAGCTGCTGGGGGGGTGGAGGGAGGCTGGGGGGGGGGGTAGCGAGTCCAGGCCCCCCCCCCCCTTTTGGGGAGCTGCTCATCCCACAGGAGCCTTATGGGTCAACGGGGTTTGGGGCCGTCTTCCCCACCCCATCCTACAAGCTGGGGGGGGGCAGTGGTTTGGGGCCGACATCCCCCCCCCCCCTCTGATTAATTTATTTATTTTGTCTTATTGGGGTGGGAGGAGGCAGCTGGCGGGGGGGCAGGGTTGGGGCTGGGGGCTGCAAACTGGCCCCCAGTGCCCCCCCCTCCCCGCCCAGTAGGGCCAGCAATTCCCAAATGTGACCCCGTGTTGGGGAGTGGGGGGGGTCCCAGTATGTCCCAGTACGTCCCAGTGCGTCCCAGTGCGGGGCAGGATCCATCCCCGCTGTGAGCGGCGCTGGGATGGCCGTGACGTCCCCGGGGGGGGGGGGGGGGTGAGCCTGAGCCACCCCCTGCCCCAAGACTCTGGGTTTGGGGTCGGTCGGGGGGTGGGGGGGCACCACAGAAACCCCCCTGGGGTGGGAGCGGCCCCGCCAGAAGCGGCCGCAATCTGTCGTCCTCCCTCGGTTTCACTGAAAAAAAAAATGAAAAAAAAATAGAAAAAAGGAAAATAATTAAAAAAAAAAATTTAAAACAAAAACCTGTTTGGAGCTAAGTTGTGCCGCGGGCGCTGCGGGGTGGGCAGGGGGGAGCAGCGGTTCCCCCCCCAAAAAAAAATATGGGTGCGGGGAGGCGCCGGGGGCCGAGCCCGGAGTGTGCGCGCCCAATGCACCCAGCGCACGCAGTGCACCCAGCGCACCCAGCGCACCCAGCGCACCCACACCACGCCCCGTGCACCCAACGCGCCCACACCCCGCTCGCCGCACCCAGCACCGCCCGGCCTCGCTGCGGGACGGCGGCCTCGGCCTCGGGGACCCCCCCCCGTGCGGGCGCGCAGCCCCCATGAAGCGCGTCTTCTCCTGCTCCAGCTCGCCCGTGGCGGTGAGTCGCGGGGACCGGGGGTGTCCTGGGGTTGGGGACCCCCCCGCCCCCCAGGTGCCCAGCAGGATGTAGGGGGGCTGGGGGCCCCGCTGCTGGGGTGCCTTGGGAGCGCTGGGGGTGCTCCCGTGGGGCACGGGGGGGGTTGCGGGGGTCCCCTGCCACCAGACGGCCCCCGGTGCATGGAGGGGTCACCCCAGCGCGGGTCCCCGTTGCACCCTAATGCTCGGCCCCAAACCCGGTCCCGATGGCAACAGTCTGGGGGCTGGACCCTAATGCTCGGCACCAAACTGGTCCCGGTGCCGGTCCCGGTCCCGGTGCTGGTCCCGGTGCCCACCCACAGCGGTCGCAGCGCCTGGCACGGCGGCACCCCGACAAACCGGGCGTGCAGGCGCAGGCAGCGACACGCTCAGGCGCCACCGCCCGGCTCCCCGGGTGCCACCGGTCCCTGTGCGGTGTCCCCATGTCCCCGTCCTTTTTGGGGGGGGGGCAGGGAGGCTGCTGCGGAACGAGAAGGGAAACTGAGGCAGGGCCCCGTGCCCCCCCCCCAAGCGCTGCGGGGCAGAGGCACGCCCCGAAATATGGCTCAGCCTCAAGGTGTTGCGCCAAGGGACGGGGACGTGGGGGCACCCCAAAACCGGGGCCAGGCTGAGCTGAGCCTTTGGGGTCAGAGCACAGCGGGTGCTCGGAGGGGAGGGGTCCCCCCCCCCCCCCCCCACCCGAGCTGCCCGCCCCCCACCCAGGCTCAGCGCTGGAGCAAGTGGGACCAGAAGCTGCTGGAAGCGGTGGAGAGGGGCGACGTGGGCAGGGTGGGCGCCCTCGCCTCCCGCAGAGCTGCCCGGCCCGCCAAGCTCAACGCCGCGGGGCAATCTGCGTACGTACGGCCCCCCGCACGCCTCGGGGACACGGGGGCGGGTGGGGGGCCGGGGGGGGTCAGGGCATGGCTGCTGGGACCCCTGGGTGGCAGCCGCCCCTCGCCCCCTTGCAGCCTCCACCTGGCCGCCGCCAAGGGGCTGACCGAGTGCCTGACGCTGCTGCTGGCCCACGGGGCCCCCGCCGACGCGCAGAACGATGACGGTGAGCGGGGGGCACCACGGGGACCCCCCCCTTGTGCCCCAGTTTGGGGGCACAGCTCTGCGCTGAGGCCGTGTCCAGTACCCGGCCCCGGTGTCCCCTTGGGGTGACCAGGAGCGCGCGTCTTGCGGGGCCAGGGTGTGGGGTCCTCGGGGTCCCAGGGGTGCGGGGTCCCCGTGTTTGCAGCTGGGGGGGGGTCGCCAGTGGCCACGTCCTCGGTGTCCCCCCCTCGGTGTCCCCGCGGCCCCCGGTGCCAGCCGCTCTTGCAGGCAGCACCGCGCTGCACCTGGCCACCATCGCCTGCCAGCCCCAGTGCGTCAAGGTCCTGCTGCAGGTACCGGCCCCGCGGGGACGGGGATGGGGACGGGGATGGGGACAGGGTTGGGGACAGGGATGGAGATGGGATGGGGACAGGGATGGGGACAGGGATGGGGACAGGGATGGAGATGAGACGGGGACAGGGATGGGGACATGATGGGGTCACGATGGGGACAGGGATGGAGACGGGACGGAGACAGGGATGGGGACACGATGGTAACAGGGATGGGTGGGGATGGAGACAGGACGGGGACAGGAGTGGGGATGGGTACAGGAGCGGGGACGAGGACAGGGATGGAGGTAGAAGGGGATGAGGGGCAGGGATGGGAATGGGGGCGGGGATGGAGACAAGGGAAGGGGTGAGGAAAGGGATGGGGACAGGAATGGGGCTGGAGAGGGAGGTGGGGATGGGGATGGGGATAAACACGAGACTGAGAGTGGGATGAGGATGGGGACAGGGACAGGGATGGGAACAAGGACAGGGATGTGCATAGGGACAGGGATGGGGGTGAGAACTGGGATAAGAGCGGGGACAAGGATGGGGACAGGACAGAAATGGGGCTGATGATGGGGACAAGAAGAGGGATGTGGATGGGGATGAGGATGGGGACAGGGATGGGGGCGCAGGGCAGGACCCCCAGGCCCCTTCCCGTGCCCCCGTCCCCCGCAGTACGGCGCCGACACGCGCCACATGGACGGGCAGCACCGCACCCCCCTGCACTGGGCCGGTGAGTGCCGGGGGGCCCTGGGCTGGGACGGGCGGGGGGCTTCACCCCTCGGCCCCCCCGGGGGAGCCGGCCCCGTGCTGACACTGCCCCCCTGCAGCCTCCTCGGGCTGCGCCTCCAGCGTGCTGCTGCTCTGCGCCCACGGGGCCCCGCTGGACGTCGCCGATGCCGTGAGCGGGGACTGGGGGGTGGCAGGGACCTGGGGGGGTGTCGGGGACCTGGGGGTGGCGGGGGCTGACGGCGGCTCCGTGCCCCCCCAGCACGGCCAGACGCCCCTGATGCTGGCGGCACGGGGGAACCACGCCGCCGTCTGCGCCCAGCTCCTGCAGAGCGGCGCCGACCCCGACCTCACCGACAGGGACAAGAAGTGAGCGGCCCTGGGGACACGGGGAGGGCTCGTGGGGTTTGTGTGTGGGGGGGGGGATCTGGGGGCTCTACTCACCCACCCGTGCGTGGGGACCGCGCTGCTTCCTGGGGCACCCTGGAAGCGCCCTGCGCGATGGCAGCCCCGACGGGGTCCTTGGTCTCCGAGGGGCACCGGTGCGGGGAGCGGTCCCTTGGGCGCGGGGTTACGGGGGGAGTATAAGATATATAGGGCTGGGGAGGGGGCTGCACCACCTTGTCCCTGTGCCACCGTGCCCTTGTGCCCCCGTGCCACCCCACTGTCCCTGTCCCCATCCCTCAGGACAGCCCTGGTCCTGGCCCGCGAGCACGGTGGCACGGAGGCAGCTGCACAGCTCCTGCGCCACGGGGCTGAGGAGTGCGGGGGCCGCGACGCCCGGCCCGGCCGCAGCCACGCGCACCGTGGTGAGCCCCCCCCCGCTGTGCCCCCGCGGCCTCCCTCGGTGGTTTTTTATCAGAAAAAGGGGGAAAAAAGGTCTTTTTTTCTTCTCGTTCTGCCGGCAGAGAACGGATCGGGTGGCGCTGGGGACCCCGAGCCGCAGGTAGGGGGCTCGGGGTGGGGGGCAGCACCCCGGTCCCTGGGGACCCACGGTGTGGCTGGGGGCTGCACCCCGCTGCCTCGGCCCGCAGGTCCCCCCGGGCTGTGGCAGCAGCAGCGAGGAGGAGGAGGAGGAGAAAAAGGAGGAAGAGGAGGAAGAGGAGGAGCGGGGTGAGCGTGGCACCCGGCGGGTGACGGTGCTGCGGCAGGAGCGCACCCAGCGCGCCCCTGCCCCCAGCATCCACCAGCGGGTGCAGGACCCGGCGCGGCCCCCACCCGGCACCAGCAGCGCGGCCGAGGATGAGGATGATGAGGAAGGCCCCTGCCTCGCCCCGCCGGCCGAGCACACGCAGGAGCTGGCGAGGAGGAAGGCTGAGGAAGAGGCCGAGCCCGCGGGTGCTGTGCGCAGCAGCCTGGCGGCGCCGGGGCTGGAGCAGGCGCTGAGCCGCGCCGACGGGACCCACGGCAGGGGGCTGGGGGGGCCCCGCGCCCCCCAGGAGGGAGCGGGACGGGGCGCAGAGGCGGAGGGCAGGAGGCCAGGCTTGGAGCAGGAGGTGCAGGAGCTGAAGGAGCGCAACGGGAGCCTCCTGGGCGAGCTGGCCCGGCTGGGCCGCGAGCGGGAGAGGCTGCGGGAGGAGCTGCGGGCGCTGCGGGAGCGGGACCCCGGTGCGGGGCCGGCGGTGGAAGCGGGGACCCGGGTGGCCGCCATGGCCCGGGCGCTGGAGGCCAAGCGGGAGGAGGCAACGAGGCTGCGGCGGAGGCTGGCGGGGCAGCGGCGGGAGCTGGAGGCGTTGCGGGACCGCCTGGGCCAGGGGGTGCAGGATGAGGCCGGCGGCCCCCGCACTGACGCCTGCGTCCTGCGGGAGCTGCAGCGGCGGCTGGAGGCGCTGCTGAGGTCCCAGCACGAGGCCCTGCAGCTCGTGGCCGAGATGGAGGCCGAGGAGGCCGCGGGGAGAGGAGGCCGCCCCGGCGAGGACGGGGACGGCGGAGAGGGGCCGCGGGGCGAGGGGACGGGGGGGCTCAGCACCGCGCCAGGCACCCGGCCGGGGGAAGCGGAGGCTGCTGGGGGGGCGCGGGTGCTGCAGGAGAGGCTGGAGGAGGCCAGGGCTGAGGCCAGGCGCTGGGAGGCCGCCGCCGCCGCCGAGCGCAGGGCCAAGGAGGAGGCGGAGGCCAGGGAGGCCGAGCGGGAGCAGGAGGCGCGGGAGCTGCGGGAGAAGGTGCAGGGGCTGGAGAGGACCCTGGGGAGGCTCAGCGCCAGGGTGGGCGAGCTCAGCGCCGCCCTCCGGGACAGGGAGGCCAAGGTGAGGCCGGGCTGCTGCCCCCTTCCCGTCACCGTCCCTTCCCCATCGCTGCCCGTCCCCTCCCCGTCCCTGCGCCCATCGCTGCCGCTGGCCCCTTCCCATCGCTGGCCCCGTCACTGGCCCCGTCCCACCACCAGCCCTTTCCCATCACCGCCCCAATCCCATTGCTGGCCCCTTCCCATCATGTCCCCATCCCCATCCCGCTCCCATTGCCATCCCCATCACCGTCCCATCCCCATCCTATTGCTGTCCCTGTCCCAGTCCCATCCCATTCCCATCACCGTCCCATTCCCATCCCCATCACAATCCCATTGCCATCCCATCCCGGTTCCCATCCCGTTGCTGTCCCCATCACTATCCCATTCCCATCCCATCCCATCCTTGTCCCTATCACTATCCCATTCCCACCCCATCCCCTTCCCATCCCTGTCCCCATCACCATCCCGTTACCTTCCCATCCCATTCCCGACCCCATTCCCGTCCCCATCCCCATCCTGCCCCCATCCCCACCCTATTCCCCCTCTCCCCCTTCCCACCCCGCACCCTCCCTTGGGGCTGGGACCCCTGGGGGGGGCCGAGCCACCCCCGGCACAGGGCATCACAGAGCCATGTCCCCATGGCCGTGTCCCCGTGGCCGTGCCCCAGACCAAGCAGCTGCTGGCGGAGGCGGAGGCGCTGGCGGCGGCGGTGCTGGCGGCGCGCAGCGACGGCGCCCGGCTGCGGCTGCAGCTCCAGGTGGGGCCGGGTCCCCGCGTGTTCCCCCCCCCCTCCCCCCGACCCCACGGGGACCCCCCCCCGCAGCCCGTCCCCGTGCCCACCCCGTCCCCGTGCCCCCAGGTCCAGCAGAAAGCCCACCGGGACGTGGTGGCCGTGTACCGGAGCCACCTGCTCAGCGCCGCTCAGGTAGGAGCCCGCGCTCCCGTTTTGGGGGGAATTCCTGCGGGATTGGGGCAGGCAAAAAAAGGTTTTTTGTGTTTTTTTGTTTTTTTTTTTTGGGGGGGGTGCCCCCGCTACCCCCCCTTGCTGCTGCTCCCGCAGGGCTTCATGGACGAGGCGGTGCACGGGCGGCTGCTGCGCATCCTGCGGGCGGAGGAGCGAGGGCAGGATCCGGCCCGGCATTAAAGCGGAGCTGGCGGCCCCACAGCGCCTCGTCCTTGGGGTCGGGGGGAGGGGATGGGGGTCTATGGGGGGGGGGAGGAGACCCTGTGGGGTCTGACACCGGTGGAGGGCTCAGGGCGGCCATTACGGCCCCGCAGAGTCCCGGTCCCCATAGAAGCCTGGCCCCACAGAGGCCCAGTCCCCAGCGTCCTGACCCCATAGGAACCTGGCCCTACAGCATCGCAGCCCTACAGGAGCGCGGCCATGCAGGAATCCAGCTCCGTAGAAGCCTGGCCCCGCGGACAACGACCCCAGAGGCTGACTCCACAGCGTCCCAGCCCCACAGACAACTGGCCCCACGCAGTCCCAGTCCCACAGAAGCCCAGTCCCTACAGAGTCCTGGTCCCACAGGGGGCCGGTCCTCATAGAAACCTGGTTCCCATAGAAGCCGGCCCCACAGAAACCCACCCCATAAAACCCCTCCCCATAGAAGCTCACCCCATAGAAGCCCACCCCACAGAAGCCCACCCCACAGAAGCCCCCCCCAGTAGAAGCCCATCCCATAGAAACCTGGCCCCACAGAAGCCCACCCCATAGAACCCCTCTACGCTGCTCTCCAGCGTCTCATCGCCCAGTCTGTACGTGCAGCCAGGGTTTCCCCGTCCCAGGTGCAGGACCCGGCACTTGCTCTTATTGAACTTCATGCGGTTGGCGATCGCCCAGCTCTCCAACCTATCCAGATCCCTCTGCAAGGCCTTTCCACCCTCATCCGAGTCCACAACTCCTCCGAGTTTGGTGTCATCAGCAAACTTGCTCAAAATACCTTCTATTCCTACATCCAGATCGTTTATAAAAATATTGAAAAGTACCGGCCCTAAAATGGAGCCTTGAGGGACCCCACTGGTGACCGCCCGCCAGCCTGACGCAGCCCCATTTACCATAACCCTTTGGGCCCTGCCCGTCAGCCAATTGCTCACCCATCGTATGATGTTTTTATTTAGCTGTATGGTGGACATTTTGTCCAGTAGGATCCTATGGGAAACCGTGTCAAAAGCCTTGCTGAAGTCCAAAAAAATCACATCAGCTGGTTTCCCTTGGTCCATCATACGGGTGATCTTATCATAAAAGGAAATCAGGTTAGTTAGGCAGGACCTGCCCTTCACAAACCCATGCTGGCTGGGACCGATGACTGCTTTGTCCCCCAGGTGAGCCTCAATAAGTTCGAGAACCATCTTCTCCATGATTTTACCAGGCACTGACGTGAGACTGACAGGCCTGTAATTGCTAGGGCCTTCTTTCTGACCCTTCTTGTAAATCGGCACAACATTTGCCAGCTTCCAGTCTACCGGGACCTCCCCAAATTCCCAGGATCGTTGAAAAATAATTGAGAGAGGTTCCGCCAGAAACCTGGCCACATAGAAGCCCACCCCATAGAACCCCCCCCCATAGAAGCTCACCCTTTAGAAGCCCACTCCATAGAAACCCGGCCCCACAGAAACCCACCCCATAGAAGCCCACCCTATACAAGCCCACCCCAGAGAAGCCCAGCCCCATAGAAACCCGACCCCACAGAAACCCCCCCCGGAAACTCGGCCCCATAGAAGCCCCCCCACCCCATAGAAGCCCACCCCATAGAAGCCCTCCCCATAGAAGCTCACCCCTTAGAAGCCCACTCCATAGAAACCCGGCCCCATAGAAGCCCACCCTATACAAGCCCAGCCCCATAGAAGCCCGACCCCACAGAAACCCCCCCCAGAAACTCGGCCCCATAGAAGCCCCCCCCCCAGAAGCCCACCCCATAGAAGCCCCCCCCATAGAAGCCCCCCCCCATAGACGCCCACCCCATAGAACCCCACCCCATAGAACCGCTCCCCATAGAAGCCCACCCTATACAAGCCCAGCCCCATAGAAACCCGACCCCACAGAAACCCCCCCCGGAAACTCGGCCCCATAGAAGCCCCCCCCCCCCCCCCAGAAGCCCACCCCATAGAAGCCCCCCCCCATAGAAGCCCCCCCCATAGACGCCCACCCCATAGAACCCCACCCCATAGAACCGCTCCCCATAGAAGCCCCCCCCCCCCAGAAGCCCACCCCATAGAAGCCCCCCCCATAGAAGCCCCCCCCCATAGACGCCCACCCCATAGAACCCCACCCCATAGAACCGCTCCCCATAGAAGCCCACCCTATACAAGCCCAGCCCCATAGAAACCCGACCCCACAGAAACCCCCCCGGAAACTCGGCCCCATAGAAGCCCCCCCCCCTCCCCATAGAAGCCCCCCCCCATAGAAGCCCCCCCCATAGACGCCCACCCCATAGACGCCCGGCCCCCCAGCCCCCCCCAGCCCCACAGAATCCCCCCCATTCCCCCCCCCCCGTTGCGGCAGCGCCGTGCGCGGAGTTTCGCGACGCTCCCTGCCCGCCCCCCCCCCCCCCCCCCTTTCCTTCCCCCCCCCCCCCCCCCAATCCCCGCCCCGCTGCGGCCGCGGCCGGGCGCGGAATTTGCCCCCGGTCCCTGGGCCCGGCCGCGGCCGCCATGTCCCAAGATGGCGGAGGCGGCGGAGCTGAAGGTGGGGGGGGGGGCGCGGGGGGCCGGGGTTGGGGTCGGGCAGGGGGACGTGTGGGGCCGGGGGGGGGCCGGGGGGGTCCGTGGGGATGGAGACAGGCAGCGGGGGGACGTGTGGGGCTTGGGGGGGGGCTGAGGGGCCGGGGACAGGCAGAGAGGGGACGTGGGGTTGTGGGGCTGAGGGGCTGGGGACAGGCAGCGAGGGGTTGGGGGGCTGTGGGGTTAGGGTCAGGCAGTGGGGGGACGCGTGGGGCTGTGGGGCCGGGGAGGGGGGATCAGGCAGCGAGGGGATGTGGGGGGCCAGGCGCAGGCAGCGAGGGGTTGGGGGGCCGAAGGGACGGGGACGGGCAGTGGGGGGCTGTAGGGTTGTGGGGCTGAGGGGGTAGGGTCAGGCTGTGGGGGGGCTGTGGGGCTGTGGGGGGTTGTGGGGATGGGGTCAGGCTGTGGGGGGCTAGGGTCAGGCTGTGGGGGGACGTGTGGGGCTGTAGGGACGTGTGGGGATGTGTGGGGCTGAGGGGACGTGTGGGGCTGGGGCCAGGCAGTGAGGGGCTGAGGGGTCTGCGGGGCTGGGGTCGGGCGGTGGGGGGGCTCCGGCAGGGTCTGTGGGGCAGCAGAGGGCTCTGTGGGGCTGGCAGCGAGGGGATGGTGGTCGAGCGTAGGGTACGGAGGGGGATCTGTGGGGCTGGGGGGCTCCGAGGAGACGTGTGGGGCCGGGGGGGGGGAGCGAGACAGCGCCGGCAGGCAGCCAGAGGCAGGTGTGGGGCAGCTTGGGGGGCTTTTTAGGGGAGTGGGGGTGAAGAAGGTGGGCGCAGGACCCCCGGGGAGGTGGGGACGGGGCTGGGGTCCCGTCCCGGAGCAGCAGCGGGAGCCTCGCAGCCCCTCCGCGGAGCGCCCCGGGGGGGCTCGGGCACGCGGCGGCGGAGAGCAGCGAGGCGGTGGCGGTGCGGAGCCCCCCCCCCAACCCCCCGGCCCCATTGCGGGGGGGGATTTCTGTGGGGCAGCGCCGTGGGGCGAGCAGGAGGAGCGGCGTGGCGATGCCACGGGCACGGCGCGGGACCCCCCCCAGCGCCGGCGGCCGGCCGGGTTCCAGCCCCCGCCACTCTCTTTTTCTCGTTTTTAGGAGTCAGAGCGTGTAACCGCCCTTGCCCACCCGGCTGCGGAATAGGAAATTGCCCCCGGTAACTAATTCCAAAGCTGATTTTTTTTTTTTTATTATTATTATTTTTTTGGTCCTCGCTGGCGTTTCAGACGTTTTCCCGCAGGCCGTGCTGTAGGTCCGAGCTGGTCCCTGCGCCGGGACCGCCGGGGCACCGGCACCTTTCTGGCAGCAGGAGCGTGGTTCCCCGGAGCAGTGCCTGCCTCTGACCTTTCCAGCAGCACCCTGCCCAAATTTTGGTGCTGTTTCATGGCCCGGTTTTCCTCCTTCCCCTAAAACCGTGCGTGGCTTCGCCGGCTCGGCGGTAGGCGCCCTGCCGGGCGGCGCGGCGTTAGTGACACCGGCACGGGGTCCGAGCTCCAGCCCCGGCGCTCTGCGGTTTGGGGACGGGGCTGGCAGGCTGGGGGCAGCCCCCCCCTACCCGTCTGTGCCCTCAGAGGGGGGGGCCAGGCACCGGTTTTGCTATTCCCGGGCGTTTTTGGGGCTCCCGCTCCACGTCTCGGCTCCTCGGCCACCTCCCCGAGCCCCCCCCTTCGCCCTCCCAGCCCAGCGCTGCTTCGAGCCGTTCCCCATCTGGGTCTCGTTGTGCAAGCGAGCCGAGCCAGCCGAAAACGAGCTCATTTCTCCTTATAAAGCCCGCGCTTGGCCCGGACCCCTTCCTTTCTTCGGAGGCCAAAACGCCGGCGACTGCCCTGCGAGGAGAGGAGCCGGCGGCGGCCGCGGGCTCAGCCCGTGCCGGATGCGGCCCCGGGAGCGCGGGGGGTGCTTTCCCCCCCGCTCTGCCCTCGGAGCAGCGATCCCGGCGGGTGCGGAGAAGAGCCCCGGGGTGGGGGTGACGGGGGCATTTTGTGCCAGCGCCGGGGGCGTTTGGTGTTAGCGTCGAGCCGCTGAGCACCGCCGCTATCCTGCTGCGGCTCCCCGGCGGCGACGGGCCGGTCCCGCGGGACCTCGACGTCCCCCTTCCTCGGCTGCTCCGCTTCGGGGGCGCACGGTGCGTCCTGCAGCCGTGGGGTGCCTCTGGCAGCCCCAAACCCTTCTTTTTTTTCCCCCCACGGTCGGTCGGTGGGTGCCGTGACCTCCCCGTGCAGCTGCCCTGGAGCCTTCCTGGCGGGCCGGCAGCAATTAGTGCCGTAACGACCCCGCGCTGCAACGACCCCGAGTCTGGGAGCTGCGCGCCCTCCGCGACCACAATTCCCCGTGGAACTCACGGGGGGACCTCGGTGCTCTTTGGGCTCTGCTCCGGTCGCTTTCCGAATCGGCCCCGCCGCGTGCCGGCGGGGGCAGCCCTCGGTCCCCGTCCCGCGCGTCTCGTATCGGGGCCGAGGCAACCCGTACGGCTCCGGGTGCCCCCGGGGTCCCTTTGCACTGCGGGGAGTCGCCGGAGCCCCGCGGGCAGCAGGAGCTGAGCCCCGCTGGGCATCGGTGGGGCCCGGGCACGCGTCCTGCCGACGTGGTGGGTGCTGGCAGCGTGGTCCCGGTGGGCTCAGCCTCCCTCCGCCGGTCCATGGTGGCCTTCGAGGCTGTGCCGGTGCTGGAGGGCGACAAAACCTCGAGCTCTGAGCGCAGAATTGGCCCTGAAAGCAAGAGTTTGAGGGGAGGCCACCCAACCGACCTCGGGGGACAGCGACGCGGCGCTTGGAGCTCCAAGCCCGGAGCAAAGCGCCCCAAAACCCACCCCCTCCCCCCGAATATTTCCACCTCCGCTGCCTCCCGGCTGGTCTGGCCGCGGCTCGGGGCCGGCGCGGCGGTGACGGCGCCCGTTTGCGTCTCTTGCAGCACATGGTCCTGAGCTTTAGGGTGTCGGAGCTCCAAGTGCTCCTGGGCTTCGCCGGGAGGAACAAGAGCGGGAGGAAGCACGAGCTGCTGGCCAAGGCGCTGCAGCTGCTCCGCTCCGGCTGCAGCCCCGCCGTGCAGATGAAGATCAAGGAGCTGTACCGCCGCAGGTTCCCCAGGAAAGCCCTGGCCCCCTCCGACCTCCCTGTGCTCCACGTCCCCCCGGGGCAGCTCCCCGCCGCCGCCGCCGCGCTGCCTCCGAGCGCCGCCTGCCCCCTGCCCTACGAGCGCGGCGCGGCGCCGCTGCCGGCGGCCCTGCTGCCCCCGCTGCCCGCGCTGGGACCCAAGCGCGAGGCGGACGCCCCGCACCTGGCGCCGCCGGCCCACCCGGTGCACCCCGACGTGACCATGAGGAGGCTGCCCTTCTACGACGTCTACGACGAGCTGATCAAGCCCACCACGCTCGGTACGTGCCACCGGCGGCCCCCCCGGGGGTGGAGGAGTTGGTGACACGGCCGGGGGAGCTTTGGGAGCGTGTCCTCCCCCCCCCCAAAGCCCTTTCGCGGTGGTGCCCGCGGTGCAGGGCGGCTCCACGTGGGTTTGTTCCCTCCCGATGCCCCCCCGGGGGGGGGTTTGGTCGGAGGGAGGGCAGGGTGCTGGGTCCGAACGGGCAGGACTGGGTCGATATTGGCCCAAAAAGACGAGGCGTGGTGTCCCCAGGGGGGTTCTGGTGCAGGCCCGTGGGCTCCGCGAGCTTCGTGGTGCCCGTGACGCTGAGCGCCTTCGTTCCCCGCAGCGTCCACGAGCAGCCAGCGCTTCGAGGAGGCGCACTTCACCTTCGCGCTCACCCCGCAGCAGGTCCAGCAGATCCTCTCCTCACGGTGAGCGGTGTGGGGAACCCGGGGGGGGTCCCGGGGCGAGGGGGGGGAGCAGGTCCTGCGTCCTGCCCACCCCTCGGCTCCGGCACCGGGGGGCCGGGGCAGGTGCTGGGCTGGTGGGAGGCGTGGTGCTGGCTCTGGCAGCCCGTGGAGAGGGATTAATGGGAAAATGGGGTGAAAAAATGGTCCGGGGGGTAAAAAAAAAAATGGTCCTGGGGTAAAAAAATGGTCCTGGGGTCAGCGCCTGGCACCGGTGAGGTGTCGGGCTGCTGGGGCTGCGGCCACCGCCGGCGGGCTGAGCGCCTTCCTTCTCGCAGAGACCTCCTGCCGGGTGCCAAATGTGATTACACCGTCCAGGTGCAATTAAGGTAAGGCCCTAATTAAGCCCGCGTCCTCCTGATGAGCGCCCCCCCCCCCCAGCCCGCTCCCCGAGCTGGTGCTCGCTTGTGCCGCGCTGCGGGGCCGGGGGCGCTCGGCACGGCGTGGCGGTCACCCCGGGCACCAAACCCGGGGGTGCTGAGCCCCAAACCCGGGGGTGCTGAGCCCCACGAGGCCAAGGGTGCCTGTCCTCGTCCCTCCCCCTGCCCCGTGCCCCCGCACGTGCTCGTTTTTGAATAATTTCGGTGCAGCAGGGCCAGGTCTCGCTCCGAGCTTTGCACCCTCGTGCACGGCGCCCTCCGCTCCCCTCTCCATTTTTTTGACCCGTTGCAAAAGGCAGCGCAAGAGGCCAGAAAAAAGCTTAAAACGTGAGCGTTTTTCACTGTCCGACCCAGTCACTGCCCTTAAAGATGCGAGGAGAGCAAGCAGGGAAATAAAAAAGGGAAAAGTGGAAAAAAATGAGCGGGGCCGGGGAGGCTCGCGCCCGACGCTCACCCCCTGGCAGAGCTCCCCCTTCCCCAAACGCCTTCCCCTCCCCAAAACGCCTCCCCTCCCCGAAATGCCACCCCAAAATGCCTCCCCAAAACACGTCCCCCCTCCCCGCGATGCCTCCCCGTTCCCCCAAAATTCCCCTCTCTTCCTCCCCCCTGCCCCGCAGGTTCTGCCTGTGCGAGACCAGCTGTCCCCAGGAGGATTACTTCCCTCCCAATTTGTTCGTCAAGGTCAACGGCAAGCTCTGCCCCCTGCCCGTGAGTAAATCTGGGATCCCGTGGGCCGAACCCTGCCTGTTCCTCACCGTGATGCCCGGGGGGGGCACGAGGCCGCGGTCGTGGCAGCGCTCAGGGACCCAACTTGGGGGACCCGGGGAGGATTTGGGGTTAAGAGGCTCCGGGATGCGTTGCGAAGCATCCAGGGGTGTGCCGTGCCATGGGGACGCAGGGCTGGGGGTTCTCCTACAGGGCCTGACCCCCCCAGGGGGGGATTTCCCTCGCTGTAGGAAACCTTTCCTTCCCGGCAGGGCTACCTCCCGCCCACGAAGAACGGCGCCGAGCCGAAGCGCCCGAGCCGCCCCGTCAACATCACGCCCCTGGCGCGGCTCTCGGCCACCGTCCCCAACACGATCGTCGTCAACTGGTCCGCGGAGTTCGGCCGGGTGGGTGAGCAGCGCCTGGGGAGGGCGATGAAATGAGCCCGGATAAAATTAAATAACGACAACCCCCCCCCCTTCCCTCCCCCCCCCCCAGGCAGCGGCAGCAGCAGCGCTGCCTCCGCGCCGCACGCTGCGGACGTTCCCCACGGGGTGCTGGCGCCGGGGAGGGGGGGGGACGGGACGTGGGGCTGTATTTAGGGGCACGGCCCCCGGGGCTGAGCCGCGGCGCCTCTCCCGCAGCACTACTCGCTGTCGGTGTACCTGGTGAAGCAGCTGACGTCGGTGACCCTGCTGCAGAAGCTGCGCGCCAAGGGCATCCGCAACCCCGACCACTCGCGAGCCCTGAGTAAGTGCCTGGAGGGGGGAGCGTGGGGCGGGTGGGGGTTCCCGGTGCCCGTGGGGCAGGGCAGATCAGTGCGAGCACGCAGGGGCTCCCAGTGCCCGTCCCTTCCCAGCCCGCCTGCCCCTTAAGCCCCCTTTTCCCGAGCGTGGAGGCTGCGAGGACCACGGGTTCCTTTCATCCTCGAGCAAGGCTCTGAGCCCAGCTGCCCCTCGGAGCGCCGCCCGGCCCCGGTTTTATTTCGGGCACGTTTTTGGCCCCTGCGAGGGCCGTGGGAGCGGTGCCGGGGTGCGCGCAGCCCCTCTGGGCACCGTTTGCTCCATCCGAACCTTTCCTTCCGCGCTGCCCCTCTGCGGGCAGCCTGCAAAATCCTGCCTGTAAGGGCAGGGGCTGCCAGAATCCGTGGGGCAGGGGCTGGCAGAATCCGTGGGGCAGGGGCTGTCTCCGTGCCGCGGCCGTTAGGGTTAACCCTGTTAACCCTGTTACCCCTGCTGTTAACCCTGCGGTTTGGGTACCGAGGGTCACGGTGCGAGTTCAAATCATGTCTCTGCGTACGCGTGTGGGTAAAAGAAGGCAGGCGCTGAAGCAGAGCTCTTTTTTTCCCCCCCCCTCTCCTTTCAGTCAAGGAAAAGCTGACGGCCGACCCCGACAGCGAGATAGCCACGACCAGCTTGCGCGTCTCCCTCATGTGCCCGGTACGTCCCGGCGTGTCCCCCCCCTCTATGAGGCCACGGTTCGTGCTGCTGCGGCCCCCCTCCAGTGGGAAAGGCAGCCCCGAGCCCCCCGTGGCAGCGGAGCCGTCCCTCCGTACCCTAAAATTGCCAGAATCGGCCCAAACTGCCGGGCTAACGCCGCCGCCCGCCGCCCGCCCCTTGTCGTTCACCTTGCCCCCTACGTTTGTTGGAGGGGGAAGCGAGCCCGGGGGGGGGAAATGGCCAAAACCCCCCAGGAAAGCTGCGTTTCCCTTGCGTGTTAACCTTCCCCTGATGTTTAATTGAACCTCTCGGTGGCCGTGCAGGGGGCAGGAGGGGAGCAGGACCCTTGGGGCCGTGAGGAGGGGTCGCAGGCGGCCAACCTCACTCATTTCCCCTCCTGCCCCCCCCCCAGCTGGGCAAGATGAGGCTGGTGGTGCCCTGCCGAGCCACCACCTGCACCCACCTGCAGTGCTTCGACGCGGCGCTGTACCTCCAGATGAACGAGAAGAAGCCCACCTGGACCTGCCCCGTGTGCGACAAGAAGGCCCCGTACGACAACCTGATCATCGACGGGTGAGCCGGGGGGGGGGCACAGCTCCTGCTCCGGCCGCTCCCCCGCTGCTCCCGTACGTGGGCTGCAGCCCCGAGTGACCGAAAACCCGATTTCCGTCCCCTGAACTGCTCTCGTGCCAACGTGGAGAGGTTTTCCCCGGAGAACAAGGAGCCTTTGTCCGAATCTTGGCCTCCTTGCCGCGGTCCCTGCGGGGGCAGCGTCGGGGGGAGCTGCTCGGGCAGGGCCCTGCCGTGTGCCGGGAGCCGCGGGCTGGGTTTCGGGGCTGTGATTATTTGTCTTACCTCTTCGACCACCAGCTCAGGGTCGTCCCAGCCCCGTGTGTCCCCGTTTTTACGCCTGGGTCCTGGTGGCGTCTGCCCTCCCCACCTCACCCTCTCCCCCCCCGCCCCCACACAGGTTGTTCATGGAAATCCTGAACTCCTGCACGGACTGCGACGAGATCCAGTTCATGGAGGACGGCTCCTGGTGCCCCATGAGGCCCAGGAAGGAGAGCCAGGAGGTGTGCCAGCCGGCTGCCTTCAGTGGGATCGAGGGTACGGGCGCTGCGGTCACCGAGCCCTTCTCGGACACCTCGTTTTTTTGCCAAAGCCGCTGTTACAGAGAGCCTTCGGGGACCTCAGCTCCCCCCCTGGGGTGACAAAAATGCTGCTAGGAGCGGGGACCTGGCCCCGGGAGCGAGGGTGCCACTCCTCTGGGCCCCGCCGCCGGCCTGGTGCTGGCTCTGCAAGCCCTGGGACGGGGCCGTGGTGCTTGTGGGGGGCAGCACCCCGCCGGCCTCCGCTTCTGAGCCTCAGCCCTTTGCCTCCGCAGCCGCCTCCGTGTACACGGTGAGCCCCGAGGGCAAGAACCCCGCGGAAGGCAGGAGGAAGGTGGAGGTCATCGATCTCACCCTGGACAGCTCGTCTGACGAGGAGGAGCCGCCCGCCAAGAAGCAGCGCCCGGCCTCCGGCGGGGCTCTGCCCGCGGCGCCCGGCCCCAAGGGGTAAGGCAGCGCCGGGAGCCCCCCAACCCTGCCCCACTGGGACCCCCCTGCCCCACCAGGTGCCCCCTGTGTGCCTGGTGCTGAGCCCCCGGTGCCCTGAGCCCTGCTCGTCCCTCCCGTGCCCCCCAGGGGGTAGAGGCGGGGGTCGTCCTCCACAGCGCCGCCGAGGCCGGGTTTTTATTTCCCTGCGAAGCGCCCGGGGAGCTCTGCCCTCAGCCTCCTCCTTTCGGGGGCTCCTCACCCCTTCTCTCTCTCTCGCAGGGTGCTCAGCGTCGACCCCCGGCCGTCCTCCGTGCTCCGCAGCCCCCCCGCGGCCGCGCTCGGCAGCGACTACCTCCCCGGCCTCCCCGGCCACGAGTACCGCACGTCCTACCCGGCGCCGGCGGAGCTGCAAGGTAACGGGGCCCAGGGGCTGCTCCTGCACGTGCACGGCCGTCCTGGTGGCCGCACGGCCATACTGGTGGCCACACGTCCATACTGGTGGCCACAGGGCCGTCCTGGTGGCCACACAGCCATACTGGGGGCTGCCCGGCCATCCTGGTGGCCACATGGCTGTACTGGTGGCCGCACGGCCGTCCTGGTGGCCACACAGCAACCCTGGGGGCCACACGGCTGTATTGGTGGCCGTACCAGTTTACCAGGTTGCCGAGCTGCCAGGTACCGGGGTCGTAGGAGCAGAGCTGGTGCTGGTTCCTGGGGCTGGGAGCAGCCCGAACCCGCCTGCTGCTGTCCCCGCGTTGGCACCGTTGGGCTCCCCCTCCTGCCAGAGGTTTATTCACCACCAGGAGATTTATTTCCCCCCCTTTCTATTTCTCTAGGTCTGGATTTGTTTTCCTTCCTTCAAAGTGAAAATCAGGTACGTTTTTTTTTGGTTCCTTTTTCCTTTTTTTTCTTTTTTTTTTTTTTTTCCTCCTTGCCTGGTTTCTCCTGACGCGGGCTTTCCTCCCGCTCGGCAGCACTACAGCCCCTCCGTCATCACCTCCCTGGACGAGCAGGACGCCCTCAGCCACTTCTTCCAGTACCGAGGCGCCTCCGGCCACTTCATCAACATGAGTCCCCTGGGCCCCGTCATGGGGACGCCGCACGGCGCCGGCAGCCCGGCCGCCGGCCGCATCAGCAGCATCGTCTCCGCCGGCGCGCTGCGCGAGAGCCACGGGCACGGCGGCACCGTGGGCGGCAGCGCCGCGCTCCCGGGCTGCCGGCCGGACATCATCTCCCTGGACTGACCCGCGCCGTGGCTGCCGTTCCTCTGCCGGGGCCGGGAGGCGAGGGCAGGCTTCCAGGAGCTGCCTTGGGGGCTGGACGGACCCCGCCGCGTGCCCCCGCCGGGCCGCGGCTCTTCCCCGGTGCCCCCAGGGCTCGTGCCGGGGGCTGCCGGCGTGCCCGGGCCACAGCCGTAGCTGTGCGCACACTCCTTAGCCGGGGAGCGCCCCTGGCCGGAGGTTAGCCGCCCCCCCTGCCTTTAAGGAGGTGTTTTAGGGCCGGTTATATCCCGTAGGGCCCTGCTCCGCGGAGCTGGGGGTGACGGCTCGCCTGCCCTCGCCCCACTGGCCGCGAGCGCTGCAGCGGGTCCTGCCCTGCCCCGGCTGCGCCTCCGGCCGTGCTCACCCCCCCGGGTCCTGGGAGCAAAGCGAGCTCCTGCCGGGTGCAAGGAGGAGGAAGCAGGGGGAGAAGCTCACCCCTGAGACGTGGCAGCCGTGGGGCTGAGCCGGTGAGGGTTTGGCGAAGGAACGGCCCCGGGGGGGCACGGGCAGGGCGGGGGCGCTGCGCCCCGGCCAGAATCGGGCTCTGCTCGCAGGACCAGAGGCGCACGAGGGACTTGGTCTGGTCCTGACCCGTGCCAGGGCCTTCGCCTGCATCGCTCCCGGCGGACGCTCGTCTGTCCTGGCGCTCGTCTGTCCGTCCTCACGGGGAGCAGCGGTGGGGAAGGCGTCACCGCCCCGTGGCGCTCCTCCTGCCCAAGCCCTGGCTGGAAATCCCTCGGTTTTAATGAAAAAAAGGCAACGAGGGCAGGGAGCAGACCCTGGGGGGGCCACGCTGGAGGAGGCTGTGCTCCCCCCGGGAACAGCCACAGCCCCTGGCTGCGGTTTCAGCCCCAGGTTTGTGTTCTGCAGATTTTTGGGGGGGGTCGGGGAGCCCCACAGAGCCCCACGGGCAGGAGGGCGGCAGCGCAGCGCTCCGACCACGCCGCCACCCCCAGGCTCAGCGCTGCCCGGTGTAATTCCGCCATATTTTTTTCAAAACTGTAGATTTGTTTCCCCCTCCTTTTCAACATTTCCAGCACAGACCTGTACAGAGAGCAGACGATCTATATTTTCAGTTGCAGCTTTTGTACATAGGAAACTCCAAAGACTTCCCTCGTGGCGCGCCTAGGCGAGGACTGAAGGAAGGCTGCGCTGACCCCGGCGGGGCTCGCGCGCGGCGCCCATTGCACAGATTATTTATGTATTTAAACTTATTTAGTTTGTAACCCTCACGGCGACGTCCCCGCCGCCTTCTGCGTGTCCTGGCTGAACTGGGGCTTGCTCAGCCCCGCCAGCTCCCCGTGGCCCTGCTCCGGTCCCGATTTCTGGAGCAAGAGGCCCAGGGACATGGTGCGAGGCCAGGCTGGCGGGAGGGGGGGGACAGGCAGCACAAGTAGCAATTTTTTCTTTTTTTTTAGCACTTTTTTTAACTGCTCCTTGGCTGAGTTTTAAGGCAGAGCACCACCCGTGCCCGTTGTGTTGGGCCGGGGGGAGCAGCGCACAGTATTCTGCTTGGAAGGTTTCTTACTTCTTGTATCGTCCCCGCGGTGACTATGCCAATGCAATAAAATCAATAAACCACGGCACCGAGCTGGGGGGGGGGGGGCAAAATCTCCCGAAATCCCATTTTGGGGGGTGGGGGGGGAATCTGTGTGCAGCCAGCGTCACACCGGTGCTGCCCCGAGGGTCCCTCTCCAACTGAGGGGGCGAGGGCAGGAGCTGCCCCCTGCCCCTACCCCACATCCCGGGGGGCAGCATCGTGGGGGCACGTCCCCCGTTGGGCCCCGAGCCGTGTCCCCTCTGCCCTCCCCCCCCCCATGTCACCCCCCATCCTCCCCTCTCCCTCCCCACACCAGGATGGGTGCCCACCACCCACGGCCCCGGCGCAGCAGAGCGCAGCCCCTGGGTGCAATCCCTTTACTCCCGGCCCCGCGGCGCTGCCTCAGGGCCCTGCTGGCCCCCGCTCCCCCCCCCGGGCCTCCAACCAGAGCCCAAGGGCGAACTGGGTGCCGGTGCTGACGCGCTCCACGTCCTCCCCCTCGGCCGGCGCCGTGTTCAGCAGCGTGGCCGTGGGGAGCTGCGTGGCGCGGGGCGAGCCCCCGCTCACCTCCGTGATGCTGGGGGGGGGACACAACGGTCACGGGAGCTGCTCCTGTGTCGTGTCCCCCCCCCCCAAGGCTCCCTTCTCCCCCAGCCTCACCTGACGGAGGCCGGCAGCGTGCCGGGGACGCTTCCCGAGCTCCCCGCGCCGTCCTCGGTGGCTGCGATGGCCTCCAGGACGCGCGGCTCCAGCCAGGCGTAGGCGCTCACCTCGCTCTCGCTGGGGCTGAGCCTGGCCTGAAAGCCAAAGCAGCGCTCGGAGTTGGGGGGGGGGGCAAGGAAAAAAAGGGAAAAAAAAAAGAAGAAGAAAAGGAAGAAAAGGAAAAAAAAACAAAAAAAAAAGGAAGAAAGGAAAGGAAGAAAGGAAAGGAAGAAAGGAAAGGAAGAAAGGAAAGGAAGAAAGGAAAGGAAGAAAGGAAAGGAAGAAAGGAAAGGAAGAAAGGAAAGGAAGAAAGGAAAGGAAGAAAGGAAAGGAAGAAAGGAAAGGAAGAAAGGAAAGGAAGAAAGGAAAGGAAGAAAGGAAAGGAAGAAAGGAAAGGAAGAAAGGAAAGGAAGAAAGGAAAGGAAGAAAGGAAAGGAAGAAAGGAAAGGAAGAAAGGAAAGGAAGAAAGGAAAGGAAGAAAGGAAAGGAAGAAAGGAAAGGAAGGAAGAAAGGAAAGGAAGGAAGAAAGGAAAGGAAGGAAGAAAGGAAAGGAAGGAAGAAAGGAAAGGAAGGAAGGAAAGGAAGAAAGGAAAGGAAGAAAGGAAAGGAAGAAAGGAGAAGGAAGAGCAGGAAGAGAAGGAAGCGCAGGAAGAGCAGGGAAAAAAAAGGAAGAAAAGGGAAAAAAAAGGGGAAAAAAGGGGAAAAAAGGGGGAAAAAAGGGGGGAAAAAAAGGGGGGAAAAAGGGGGGAAAAAAGGGGGGAAAAAAAGGGGGGAAAACCCCAGGGGACTAAAAGGGGGCTCACCTCCAGCTCCTCGTGGGGCTCCTCGGAGCACAGCAGCAGGTAGGCGACGACGTGGTGGCGCCGTGGGGGCCCCCAGCTCAGCATGGGGGGGTACACGGACTGCGGGGGGGGGGGTGTCAGCAGGGGGGGGGGGCACCGCGGCGAGGCCGGGGAAGGGGGGACGGGGGGGGACGAGGCCGTTACCTCCCAGAGGCCGAGCAGCCTCCAGGTGAAGGTGCCGGCCGCCAGGCGCAGCCCCGTCTCCTCCTGCAGCTCGCGCAGCCCCACGGCCAGCAGCTGCGGATGATTGGGGGGGGGGGGGGGGGGTCAGGCACCCGCTCAGCCCCCCCAGGAGCCCCCCAGGAGCCCCCCCAGGAGCTCCCCGCGCTGTCCCCACCGGCCTCACCTCCTCATCGGGCTCCGCGTGCCCACCTGCAGGGGAGGGAGAGCGGCTTGGAGGCACCCGCGGAAGGGGATTTGGGGGTGTGGGGGGGGGTCCACACCCCTGTGCCCCCCCCCACAACCCACCCCCCAGGGGCTCACCGGGCGGCACCCAGACGTTGGGGAAGCCGCGGAGGCCGGCGGCGCGGCGGGTGAGCAGGACGCGGCCGGTGCCCGCCTGCAGCAGCACGGCCACCGCGGCCTCCACGCCGCGGCCTCGCAGCTCGGCGGCCGGCTGCGCCCCCAGGAGCTTGGCGGGGCAGAACGGGGGTCTCTGGGGGGGGGGGGTGTCAGGGGATGGATGGGGACACCCAGGGTTTGTGTGTGTCCCCCCCCCCCCGCCCCCCGGCCGTTACGCACCCGCAGGACGGTCTCGGTGGAGCCGGGGAAGGCGGCGTCGGCCAGGACGAAGCAGCCGCGCTGCAGCCCGCAGCTCACGGCCGCCGCGTCCTCGTGCGGGGCGCAGAAGGCGCCGGTGACGCTCTAAAGAGGGGGGGGGGGGGGAGCCCCCAGCAATGAGGGGGGGTCAAGGGGGGGTCGGGGGGGTCAAGGGGGGGGTTGGGGGGGGTCGAGGGGGGGTCAAGGGGGGGGTTGGGGGGTGTCGAGGGGGGGTCAAGGGGGGGGTTGGGGGTGTCGAGGGGGGGGGATTGGGGGGGGTCAAGGGGGGGTTGGGGGTGTCGAGGGGGGGGGGTCAGAGGGTCGAGGGGGGGGTCGAGGGGGGGGTTGGGGGGGTGACACCCACTGCCTCCTGTGCACCCCTCGCCTGGCGCCCCCCTGCTGCACCCCCCCGCTAGGTGCCACCCCCCCCACTGCACACCCCCAAGCTGTGCCCCCCCCCCCGCTGCACGCCCCCAAGCTGTGCCCCCCCCCCGCTGCATGCGCCCCCCAATACATGCCCATCCCCAAGCTGTGCCCCCCCCATGCCCCCCCCCGTGCCCCCCCACCTTGCTGCACCCCCCGCGTTGCACACTCAGAGCCCCCCCCGCCAATCCGGCCTTGCACCCCCCCCGACCCCCCTCCCGCCCAATGCCCCCCCCTTTGCTCCCCCCCCAAGGCCCCCCCCCACCCCAAAAGCCCCTCCCTTACTCTCCTCCCCCCAAAGCCCCCCCCCTTTGCTCTCCCCCCCCCTTTTTCTGCCGCCCCCCCCCCCCGTACCTGCCCGAAGCGCGCCGCCCCCCCCTCCCCGCCGCGCCGCACGTGCACGAGCACGCGCCCCAGCCCCGCCATGGCGCTGCCCCCCCCCCGCAACAACACCCGGTGGGCGGGGCTTCCGGCCGGGTGGGCGGGGCTTCCGTCCGGGTGGGCGGGGCTTTCCAGGCGGGATGGGCGGGGCTTCCGGCCGGGGTGGGCGGGGCTTCCAGCCGGGGTGGGCGGGGCTTTCCAGGCGGGGTGGGCGGGGCTTCCAGGCGGGGTGGGCGGGGCTTCCAGGCGGGGTGGGCGTGGCTTTCCAGCAGGGGTGGGCGTGGCTTTCCAGCAGGGGTGGGCGGGGCTTTCCAGCAGGGGTGGGCGTGGCTTTCCAGCAGGGGTGGGCGTGGCTTTCCAGCAGGGGTGGGCGGGGCTTTCCAGCAGGGGTGGGCGGGGCTTTTCCAGCCGGGGGTGGGCGGGGCTTTTCCAGCCGGGGGTGGGCGGGGCTTCCAGCCGGGGTGGGCGGGGCTTCGCCCCACGGGGAGGGGGCGTGGCCTCCGAGTGGGGTGGGCGGGGCGAGGGCAGGCCCGGGGGGGCACAAGGGGGGGACAAACGGGGGGGCCACACAAAAGGGGGGGGCCACAAAGGGAGACAAGGGGAGGGGGATGGGGGGGACACAAGGTGGGGGGGCACGAGGGGGGAGACACGAGGGGGGGGCAGACAAAGGGGGGCCACAAGGGGGGGGCACAAGGGGGGCAAGGGCACACACAAAGGGGGGGCCACAAAGGGGGACAAGGGAAGGGGGACGGGGGGGACACAAGGCGGGGGGGCACGAGGGGGGAGACACAAGGGGGGGCCGACAAGGGGGGGCCACGAGGGGGGGGACAAGGGGGGGGGGGGCACTCGGAGCAGGTGGGGGCTGTCCCCAGCCCCCCGCCCCCCCCCCCACAGGACGCTGCGGTGACACTTGGGGTCCCTGTGCCCAGCAGGCAGCAGCTCGGGGGGGTCACTTTATTGTCCTTAAAGGGGGGGGGGGGGCACAAAGTGGGGGGGGGGGGCAGCGCGCTCAGGGCTTCCTGACGGTGCTGCCGATGAAGGACTCCAGCACGAAGACGGTCTCGTCCACCTGGTTCTCGCTGGCATCCAGCCTGGGGGCGACAGGGGGCGGTTGGAGGGGGGGGGCGAAGGGCTGGGGGTGCCCCCCCCCCACCCCCGGGGGGGGGTCACTCACTTGTTGACGTTGCGCTTGAGGTTCTCCAGCTGCTGCCGCTCGGGGGCCGTGATCATCTCCTCGATCTCCTGCAGCTGCGCCGCCTCCGCGCCCGTGGCCTGCATGGAGGCCAGGATGGCCTCCACCCGCTGCGACTTCTCCAGCAGCCGCCTGCGGGGGCGGAAACCACCCCGCTGGGGGGGGGCAGAGCTCCTCGGGTGTGTCCCGTCCCCCCCCCCCCCACAGGTTCTGCAGCCCCCCCCCCCCCCCCCCAGCCCCGTGGCCCCGCTCACTTGTTCTCCTTGGTCTCGAACTGGCGCCGCTCCATCAGGTTGGCCACGCTCTGCGGGGGGAGGAAGGGGACGGGGGGGGACAGAAAAAGGGGACGGGGGGAGGAGGAAGGGGACGGGGGGGGAGGAGGAAGGGGGGGGGGGGGGGAGGAAGGGGACGGGGGGGGAGAGAAAGGGGACGGGGGGGAGAGAAAGGGGACGGGGGGGAGAGAAAGGGGACGGGGGGGAGAGAAAGGGGACGGGGGGGGAGAAAAAGGGGACGGGGGGGGAGAAAAAGGGGACGGGGGGAGAGAAAAAGGGGACGGGGGGGGAGAAAAAGGGGACGGGGGGAGAGAAAAAGGGGACGGGGGGAGAGAAAAAGGGGACGGGGGGAGAGAAAAAGGGGACGGGGGGAGAGAAAAAGGGGACGGGGGAGAAGGGAGAAGATGGTGGGGGAGCTGCTCAAGGCACGGGGGGGCTGGCAGTGGGGGGATAAAAGCCCTCAGGCCATTCCCCCCCTGCTTGGGGATGGGATCGGAGGGGATCGGAGGGGATCGGAGGGTCCTGGTGGCTACTGGGGGGACAAGGGGGGGGGGGCGCGGGCAGCACCGCGGGGCCGCACCTTGTAGCAGCGGTGCAGCAGCATGCGCGCGGCCGACGGGACGTTCACCGTGTAGAGGTAGAAGGTGCGCGAGGGCGCGTGGTCCGGCGTCTTGGGAATCTCCTGGGGAAGGGGGAGGGCTTCGCGGGCGGCCCGGAGGGGGGGCGCGCGGGGCGTTTTCCTCGATGGCGGCGTCCCCGGTCGCGGAGCTTGGCCCCACTCACCTGCAGGGCCACGAAGCTCTCGGACAGCATCCTGTACAGCATCTCCTTGGCCTCCTTGGCCGGGATCATGGCGAAGTCCTCCACCTGCTTCTGCTCCAAGTGCTTCTTGCGCAGGAGCAGGCGGAATATCCGGGCGCAGCGGGACCCAAACCTGGGCGGGGGGGGAAGGGGGAAGGGGGAAGGGATGGGTGGGCGCAGGCGGCGGCAGGAGCGGGTCGGGAAGTCCCCGGATTTTTCCCTTCACCTCTCCTCCACGACGGACTCCAGCGTGGCCGTGGCCAGCGAGGCGAGAGCCTTGTGAAGATCTGCGCGGGGTGCGCGTCAAGGGCCAGCAGCAGCGCTCGGGGCTCGTTTTACACCCAGGGAGACCCCGGCGGGGCTGCCCCCCCCCCCGCCCCCCCAAAAGGATACTGACGGTGTACATGCCCCCGCCGCTGTCCCCCGATTTGCCCACGAACTCAAGCTAGGAGAAAAGACAAAAAAAAAAACAAAAAAACAAGAGCTCAGCGCGCCCCGAGGTATTAAAAACCTGACTGGTGTAAAACCTCGCTTACAACGGTCACTTGAACAGATTCCCCCCCCCCCCCCCCCCAAAAAAAAACCCTCTTTGATCTTAAGAGCCTGAGGACATTGCCCCAGTTTTTTTTAACGCGATGAGCTTCGCTTTTTGTATCCGTTAAGAAATGGCAGAAAAAAGGTTTTTCCCTCAGCCCCGCGCCCCCCCGGCACGCCACGAGGGGAGGACACGGAGCGGGGGCATTGCGGGGACGCGGGGGGGTTGTGGGGGGGGGGGGCGTCCCTCACCGGGTCGTCGGCGAGCAGGGTGAGGTACTGGTCCAAAACCTGCTTCGTGATGTTGTACCCGGCTGGAAGCGACCGGAAGATCTGCGAGAGGGGGGGAAAAACAGCAAAAAAAGACAAAAAAAAACCAAACAAACAACAAAATCAGAGGGAAATCAGCCGAAGCGTGAGGGGGGCGGGGGCGGCTCCCCCCGGGGCGGGCACGGACCTCGTTGGAGGAGAGCGGCTGCGTGTAGGGCGCGCCGGACGAGGTGGTGACCTCGCTCATGCGCAGCATCGTCCGCACGATCTCGCTGCTGGTCTGCGCGGGGAGGACGCGGCCGTGGGCGAGGGGGGTCCCGGCCTCACGGAGCCCCCCCGACGCCCGCCGGACCCCGACCCCCCCCCCCATAAGCCTGGGCCAGGGCAGGGTTTGAAGCCTCCCCCACCGCGGTTCCAGCCGCGGAGCCCGGCAGCAGGAGGCTTCCAGAAGCTTCCCCGGACCTGATCCATGCGGTTGGCCACGGCGCTGACGATGGCCTGGTCGCGGAAGTGCTGGTGGAAGCGCTCGAAGTTCACTTGCCAGTAGATGCCGTCGTCGGGCGGGGGCTGCGGGGACAGGGCCAGCAGAGGGTCCGCAGGACGGCGGCGGCGGTCCCGGCCCCCGCGAGAGGCCGGGGCTCGGAAGGTGCCGGAACACCCACGCCCTCGAGCTCGGAGCCAGGAGCTCTGATGCGCGGCCCCCCCCGGAGCCGAGGGAGCTTCGGGGCTCGAGACCCCCTCCAGTACCTCGGTGCCCTCCGCATCCTGCTTCTGCTTCTTCGCCCCGCGCTCGCCGTCCTCCTCCTCGTCGCACGACCGCCGCCGCTTTCCCCGCCCTGCCAAAAAAAAAACGAAAAAGGACAAAGGGGTTTGCTTTCCCCCAAAAAAAAAAGCCACACAGCGTCGGTGCCCAGCGGTGCTGAGCTTCCCGAGCACCCCGGGGCGCCCGCTCACCGGTGAGGTTGAGCCGGGGCACGGCGTACATGTCCTTCTCGTTCAGCACCAAGGTGGGCGCGGGGGCGGGCGGCGCCGCGGGGCCCTGGGGGGCGTCGGGCAGCAGCGGGCACCTCTGCACCAGGTGCGTGTCCGCCAGGCGCACGAAGGTGCTCGAGACGTCGGCGTAGTCCATGGTCCTGCCGTCTGCGGGGACGGAGCGGGCGGCGTCGGGCCCCGGCACCCTCAGGCTCCAGGGGCGCGCCCACCACGGCCAGGAGCAGCCCGATCCCAGCGGGATTTTCCACGCCGGCCACGCTCACGCCGCCCCCACCTTCCATGGTTTCGGTGAGCCTGTCGGCGACCTTTCTCACCGCCGCGCTCATCGTCATCTTGCCGTTGAGGAGCAGCTCCTCGACGAGGAGCTCGCCCGTGTCGCCGTAGAGGGTCTTGGCGGCGTAGATGTACCGCGGGTAGCGGAGGATCCTCAGCACCCGCTCGCCCCGCGCCTCGTACTCCACCGCGCCGCGCTTCTGCAGCTGGAAGGTCGCCAGGTTGTGCTGGAGGAGGACGCACAGGGCCTTCTTCACCTGCAAATGGGGGGGGGGTCTCGGTTACGCGGGAGGAGCCCCGAACGGCACCCTTGGGGCTCCTCGTCCCCGCTCAGGGCGGTCGCAGCGCGGTTCTTCCACCTACGGCCACCAAAATTCCCCCCCCCGGGGCACGGCTCCGCAGGTTGACCGCGGGGGGACCCTGCGGGGCCCCCCCCCCTCGCTGCCCCGCTGGGTGAGGCAGGGGAAACGGGAACCTTCTGCTCCTGCTGCCGCCCCTTCGGGCCTCCCGCGGCCCGCATGCATCCCCCGCCCCTCCGACAGGCACCCCCTGCCTCCGCTCCCTGCATTTAAACCCCGCTCCGCTCCTCCACGGGCCCTTCGCGGGGGAGGCCGCGAACCCCCTCTGCCCCTGCAGAAACCCTCCTCGGCGTTCTTATACCCAGCCAAGCCCGGCTTTGCCCTTTCCGAGGCGTTCCCAGGAGTTTCTCCGGCTTCGCGCCGGCCCCCGAGGGGACCAGGCCACCTCGGGTGGCGGCGCCGGGGCCGTACCTGCTCCAGCGACAGCCCCGTGTCGCCCGCGAGCATCCGCAGCGGCTGTGCGCCCGCCCTGACGAGCAGCGTGCCCACCCGCTCCACGATCTCGCCGAAGTGCTCCCGCAGCAGCAGGGAGCACAGCTTGATCTCGGCCTGGGTCATCCCCACTGCGTCTCCACGGGCACGCGGGGGGGGTCCGGCGGGGTCAGCAGGGTCTCGAGGGGCCTGGACGGGCGCACGGAGCCCGGTGGGGTCGCGCTGCTGCTGCCTGCAGAGCCCCGGGACGGCCGGTCCCAAACGGAGGCGACCCTACGAAAACAAAGCTTTAGGGAAAGCAGCCGGTGCCACCGGGTGTCCCACACGCCGTGGTACCCCTGTCCCCGTGTCCCCCACCCTGGGGTGTCCCCGTCCCTGTGTCCTCCACCCCACTGTGCCTCTGTCCCCGTGCCCCCCACCCCGGGGTGTCCCCGTCCTCGTGTCCCTGTCCCCATGTCCCTCACCCCGGAGTGCCCCTGTCCCTGTGTCCCCCACCCTTGGGCGCCCCCATGCCCCTGTTCCCGTGCCCCCCATCCCCTTGTGCCCCTGTCCCCGTCCCCAAGTCCCCCACCCCGGGGTCCCCCTGTCCCCGTGTCCCTGTCCCCGTTCCCCCCACCCTGTTGTGCCCGTCCCCATCCCCGTGTCCCCCACCCTTGGGTGCCCCCATCCCTGTATCCCCGTCCCTGTGTCCCCCACCCCACTGTGCCCCCGTCCCCATGTCCCCCACCCCGGGGTGCCCCCAACCCCGTGCCCCCCCCCCCCCCCCCCCCCCCCCCCACCGGGGCCGCCGCCCTGCCCCAGGCCCGCTCTCACCCAGGCCCAACTCCTAGGCCCCGACCCGCCCCATAGCAACCACCACTTCCGCCCTCCCTCCCTCCACTTCCGGCCCCCGCACCCTGCACTTCCGCCCTCCCTCTGCCCCTCCCTTCCCCCCGCCCTCCGCGCCTGCTCTGGAGGACCGCGGAGCAGTCGAGCGGCCCGGAAGCGCGCGGCTAGAGCGGAGGCGGCCGCCGGGGGGGCGCTCTAGCCCCGCCTCGGTGCTCCGGCCGGAGGACTGACGGCAGGGAGGCGCGGAGGAGGGGGTGACAAGATGGCGGAGGCCTCGGCGGCGGCCGCCGTGTCCCAGCACCGCTTCTTCTGCCACAGCTGCAAGGGGGAGGTCAGCCCCAAGCTGCCGGTAAGCCCCGAGGGGGGGGGGCCTCGGACCCGCCCCCCCGGCCCCTCGGAGCCCCCCCCCGAGGTTTTATTGGTTATATTTAAGGGGGGGGCTGCGCCCCAATGGCTGCGGGCAGGGCCGGGGCGCCCCCACCCCCCAAAACTTGGCAGCCCGGTGGGGAGGGGGCGACCCCGAGGACACCCCCTCCAGGAGCCCTGAACGGGTGGGGACCCCCCCCCTAGGGATGGGGACCCCCCCCTGAAGGGATGGCCCCCCCACCCCCAAAGGGATGCGGTGCCCCCCCCCCTCCCCAGCTCCTGGGGGGGTTTGGGGGGTTTCGGGGGGGTCTCGGGGGTCCTCGGGGTGTTTGGGGCCTGGTGTCCCCCACCCCGACCCCAAATCCTTCGGGGGGCTGGGTTCGGGGGGAGATGCCCCTCGTTGAGGGTCGTGGGGGTGAGGTGCCCCCCCCTCCCCGTCCTTGTTGTCCGCCAGAGCTGCGATGCCCCCCCAAAAAAAAAAAAACAGGAAAAAAATGGGGAAAAAAAAGAAAAAAACGCCAGCCTCGCACCGTGACCGCACAGGG